>NW_024424564.1:2000858-2063510 GCF_017311325.1 Ursus maritimus | reverse complement strand
GGCACTGGAGGAGATAATGCTAAGTGAAATAAGTCAAGCAGAGAAAGACAACTATCATATGATTTCTCTCATCTATGGAACATAAGAACTAGGATGATGGGTAGGGGAAGAAAGGGATAAAGAAAGGGGGGGTAATCAGAAGGGGGAATGAAACATGAGAGACTACGGACTATGAGAAACAAACTGAGGACTTCAGAGGGGAGGGGGGTGGGGGAATGGGATAGACCGGTGATGGGTAGTAAGGAGGGCACGTATTGCATGGTGCACTGGGTGTTATACACAACTAATGAATCACCGAGCCTTACATCGGAAACCGGGGATGTACTGTATGGTGACTAACATAATATAATAAAAAATCATTAAAAAAATAAAAATAAAAATAAAAATAAAATAAAAACTTCAAGTTAAAAAATAATAAATAAAAAGTTAAAAAAATTATTTATACAGAAAATACATCAGAAGTCTACGATTCTATTTGTAACATGATCAGTTGCACGGTGACAGAACGTGTTAGTGGAAGAATGAGCCTGATGCTCAGAAAAAGCAAAGAACCAGACCCCTTGCAGATACTTCCTTGGAGTAGAGATGCATGCATCAGGATCTCATAATTCAAAGACACCAGACACCAGCGTCACCCAACCACCTCCCTGGCTCAGATTCCATGCTGGTACCACCTGCAGGGTGTAATTTGGCTTCCCAGGTAAATTTTCAACAGAAGCACTGTTGAGCCACAGAGATAACATTCTGGTCGCCTTGGCATTCATTTATTCAATAAATACTAATTGAGCAACTTCTGTGTACCAAACAGAAGGCAATATGGTAGCAAACTACTGCCCTGTGGATCGGAAGTCTAGCCAAAGAGCAGACATTAAACAAATTAACATACAAATAAATGTACAATTATACATTTTATTAAGTGCTATGAAGAAAAGATAAGAAACAGTAACTAGAAGGACTTAATTTGATCAGAAGGTCAGGAAGGCCCTCTGTGCGGAAGAGATATTTAAGTTGATATTTGGAGCGTGCAGTAACCTCGCAAAGGGTTGGGAACAAATGGCACCCGCAGAGGGAACAGCAGGTGAGGCAAGAAGGGCTTGGAGCATGTGAGGATCTCCGGATGAGAAAACACTAGTATGAATAAGGTGAAGGGGGATGGAGGGGCATGGTGCCAGAGACAAAGCTGGAGAGGGAGGCAGGGCTCAGACCAGGCAGGGCCAAACTCCTTAGTGTTGGGACTTCATTCTGATAGTAGCAAGACGTAGAAGGACTTAAAGACTGAGAGGGACAGGATATAAATGATATTCCTTAAAGATCACTGCGGTCATCCTGTGGCGGAAGAACTAGAGGGGAGCGAGAGTGGAGGTGGAGAAACAAGTTGGGAGCTCTTGTGGAAGTCCAAAAGACAGATGGAGACTGTGAGGTAGGCTGCAGACAAGTCATCGTCAATTATAAATTACTAAAATGGCATTTCAATTTAACCATCAGTCTCTTCTGATTTTGGCCACAGGGTTTCCATGCTCAACTCTGGCTACAATGCCAAAATATAGATTCCACACTTGGTTGACAGCTGTCCTGTGGTTCTGCCTCCCCAGACTGGGTTTGGGTGACCAGCTGGCCTTCCTGGATGCCATCCTTATCTCCTCTCACCCAGACGCAACATTTGAACAGGACAAGTCCTTCAGTAAACGAGCCTTGGGAACAAGGATGTATAAAGAACCTGAATTAGCGAGTTTTCCACTTGCTGCTCTTCCTGTGGTGAACACTGCCCCCCGCTGTTTGCAGCTGCAACAAGTGACTAAGGTCAACCTTAAGAGCTCAAGAGCTGGATCTCCAGTAGAAAACCTCTGCCCCAGCCTGATAATAGCAGTTACTGAGCACTCACCATGTGCCAAACCCTGTTCTGAGCACTGCACTTGAATCCATCCAGCTTCATGCACTTAAACATTGGAATGTCCCAGGGCTCAGCCCTCAGCCCTGTACTCTGCCTGGACTCACTCCCTAAGGGAGCTCATCCATTTCCATGGTTTCAAATGCCATCTATATGCCGACAACTCCCAAATTTCTATCGCCTCTCGCTCTTGAACTCCAGATTGCTATACAGCTGTCTCATCAACATCTCCACTAGGCTGGCTAATTGTTATCCACCTTCCCAAACTGAACTCCCGATTCCTCCCCCCCCAAAAGTAAAACATTTCTCTTAGCATTCCCCACCTAGGTAAATGGCAATCCATTTTTTCAATTGGAAACCTTTTGTGGAGACAGAAGATGAGGTCTGCCTTTGCTCTCTTGTTCCATCTCCCCCCCAGGCAGGGCATGCAGGGCAGATAAAGGGGAAGAAAGGGCCTTGCGATGGGTGCTCCTGTCTTTGGAGGCTGGTAGCCTCTGATCGGCAGTGCACACTGCTGTGTCTTTCTTTCAGGAGGCGTGTGTGGAGTCTTCCACTCCCTCCACTCCAATAGCAGTTTCTGGAAGTTGACCCCACAAAGACTCATCTTCTTAAGTAGTTCCCCACCACTACCTTCTATAGAGTTCTCTCAACCCAAATGGGTACCCTCTTGTCAAACTCAGGCTGCTCCCATTTTAGCCCTTTCTCCTTGGTTTGTGGTCAGGGACATCTCCAGCCGTTTCTCCTTTGACACTCCCCAAAGAGACGCAAGCACCCATTTCTGAGTTTTGCAAATTCAGGGAACATGTCACTTCTCAGGGCAGTCCTCCTGAATCCCCCATTACTTGACTTGAAGCACGTGGGGGAAAGGGGAGAAATGTGGAGCATGCGGACAGCTCTCTCTGAAGACATAAAACTTGCACCAATCCCTTTTCTCATCACTCACTTATTTTCTAATATACAGTCCGAAGGTAGGCTGTGCACGGCTTTTGGGCCACCTATTAGCATATCCTCTGTAGATACTCTCTTTAGAATATCTTCACTCTCAGCAAACTCTCCCATCTCTGCTTCTCTCTCCCTCTCTCTCTTTCACTCTCTCTCTCTTAATCTATACTGTCCAATAGAGTAGCCACAAACCCCATGTAGCTATTTTAATTAAAATTAAATAAAATTTAAACTTCAGTTCCTTGGTTGCACTAGCCACATTTCAAGAGCTTGTTTCTGTCATCACAGAAAGTTCCATTAGATGGCATTGCTCTAGACCCTGAGCTTGCATGACTTACCTTCCCTTACATGGCTTTTGTAGATTGCACATACCCCAGCATGGCTGCTAACCCCAAGTCTGTATGACTTTTCTCTAAAGAATAGTCCCTCAAATGCCAACAGGCAATGAGCACTAAATACCAAGGAGCAAATAAGGTTAAGTGTAAAGAACAACAGGTCGTGGAAGTTAGAGAGTATCCACCATGTTTAAAGAAGCAGAGACTCAGCCCCAGCCATTGTTGCCATGTGAAAAGGTGAACCCAGCATTAATACAGAGATTTATGTAAAATCTTAATGTTTAAAATTAAAATAGGTTTTTTCCTAATTATACATGCTCATTTTAAAATACTCAAGAGATACATAAATCTCTGTGGAATAATAAATATCACCTGAAAAGCCATCACTCTACACTGGCCACCACTAACATTCGGTGACCATATTTTTATGCACCAGCACCTTGTTATACCTATGCACACGCAAGTGTAATTGTAGCTAAGCGGAACATTATACATGCTACTTTTTATCATGGACAACATTTTGTGACTTTTCCCCTTATCTTCCCCCATGCTCCTTTTTTGATTTTTCACTGTTGTTTGGGGCCAAACAAAAAGGTCCAGCTCAAAGATCCTCAATGTGTCATTTTTGCCTTTCACATACCCTAACTCATTTCACACTCTGGGTTTCTTGGTTTAAATTTTCTAGAGAAAAAAATCTAATATTCCATTGCACCTAAAACATTGACCAGCCTACCACTAGTCTAATCAGCTTTGAAGGAGACCTAAGTCCTACTCCTTAACATGAGCTATAGATGGAGGTAGCTCCCGGACAGGGCAGCTGAGAGCTGAAGAAGCCTCAAAAACATTTCTGTTGCGTACTGAGGAGTATAGCACAGCAGTTAAAAGCAAGATTTCTGGAGCAAGACTAGATTCAAATTCCAAATTCACCACCTTACTGTGTGACCTTGAGCCAGCTACTTAACCTCTCTGTGCTTAATTTTCCTTATCTCAAAATTAAGACTCATAATGGTACCTAACTCCTCGGGTTGTTCTGAGGATATAAATGTAAAGGCTTAGAACAGTATTTGGCCCCTGGTAAATACTAAATAAATGTTAGCTAATGATAATTTTGGGGGTTATTTTTTCCCCCGATCTGAAGAGTATACAGTTGTCAAAGCTTCCATTCAACAGACCCACTGAAGAGAAAGGCTCTTTTCTACATGATAGGTATCTCTGTAATACAACAAGAATTTTTTTTTATATTTTAGGAAATCGTAACATCCAAAATATCTATCGTGTTTCTGTTTTCAGTGGTTTCAGACTAACCAAGTTTCTACCAATAGTTTCTACCGTTCATTTACAAAACCTTTAAAGAATGAGCTTTCCTCTCTCTCCCTTTCTTGACCATTGTGGTGTGTGCACTGATGCTATTCCTCACCATGTGTTTTCACAGACATTCAGAATCAAGTGGTTCTTCATCGGAAACCGGGGATGTACTGTATGGTGACTAACATAATATAATAAAAAATCATTAAAAAAAAAAAAAAGAATCAAGTGATTCTTGGGCAAGAAACAAAAGCAGAATCATCCCATTCCCCCAATGGATTCATATGAAAACCGGCAATAAAATCAGGTAGAACTCTGAGAGGAGACACTGGAGAAGAACGAATCTGGGTCTATAAGGAACTGTACCTGAGACACCACACATGTCTACTGTAGCAAGGTCTCCGGCATCGTACCATATCATGCTGAAGACATCACTGCTATCTGAACAGCTGGACATTCTTTACTGGGAAACTGACTTTCCTCCTGTCTCTATGCTTCTGCACTAGTAGGTTGGTTCAGTAATAACTACATGAAACTTTGGGGTGCCTGGGTGGCTCAGTCGGTTGAGTGACCAACTCTTGGTTTCACTCAGGTCATCATTTCGTGGGTCATGGGATCAAGCCCCATGATGGGCTCTGCATTCAGAGAGCAGTCTGCTTGAAAATTCTCTCCCTCTGCCCCCTCCTCCCACTTGCACGCATGTGCTCGCTCTCTCTCTCAAATAAATAAATAAATCTTTTTTTAAAAATAACTGTGTGAAACTTTTGTTGGGGGTGGGGAGGAATAAGTTTCATTCAAAAATTAAGGAGACCTGCTTCCCATCTTCCAAGAATCTTCAGCCTAGCAGCAGAGTTTAAATACATCACCAATCACTATAATACAAGGAGAAAATAATAGGGCCATAAGAAGGGAGTAAGTAAGCCCTTAAAGTGTTGCACAAACCCTGGCCACATGCTCCCTCTTTGTTTTGGAACTTATCCAGCTGCTCCCTTCAGCAAACGAAGGATAACTGTTTAAATGGGGTTGTATAGACTATGTCTTGCGGATAAAATTTTCACACTGTGTATTGGTCAGAAAGGGTAGTTTATGCTGCAGTAACAAATAAGCCAAAAGTTGCATTAGAAGAACATTTACTTCTCGTTCATCATAGATTGACAGGGAGGATCCACTCATCATAGTCACTCAAGAGTCCAGGCTAATGTGAGCTCCACCTCAACACATGCTTGCACCATGGTAAGGGGTAGAAATTTGTTGGTTTGTTATTTTTTTTCTTTAAGCATGACCAATTATGTTTCTTAGCATTTCTGCCTAGAAAAGACACCCTTCATTTCTGCTCACATTTTATTTGTCAGAGCAAGTCACACAGCCATGCCGAGTTCATCAGGGTAAGGATGTCTAGTCCTCCCACCAGGAGGACCCCTGCATGCTTGCAAGCAGTGATAATCTCACCACTCTCTGACTCAAATGTGCAAACAAAAGAAAAGTATTTGTATTTTCTGGGACTGATCGCAACTCCCTCTGGATCCCAATTCCCAGTGATGTGCAAGAATCCTGTTCAGGATTTCCCTACAGTCCTTTGATTACGTCTAACCCTATTCCCTAAAGATTCTCAACTGTAATAGGAGAAAGTGGATCAAGGCCCTCAGGCCAGTCCTTTGCCTTGTCCTCTCCCAGGGCCTCATTCTTCCTGGGCTCTAAGCTCAGGCCTCCAAATTTGAGAATTTTGTTACTTAAAGGGAAGCTTTGGGAATTTAGAAAGGCATGTTCTTTTCAAGAAAGCCTGGCTTTCAATAACTGCCTCACTGTAGATTCAACAAATCTACTATAAGTGGTGTGAATTGGACAATGACAAATCAGCTATGTGAAAACGTGAAACTCTTCATTTTTATACCTGCACACACTTTTCTTTGACAAATTTCCACTTCTCCTTGACAGTAAGAAAACTAAATTTAGTTCAATCCACCAAACTTGGCCCAGTCCAGAAGCATCTTTTGATCCACTTCAGAAATTACTATCTCAGTCAACATCATCCAAATCTCTTCCCAGCTTCCTTCTACTCCTTCCCTTTGACTCTACAGCCTGGGAAAAAGACACTGCCCCACTCACTTCTGCAGATGGGTTCTGGGCACACAGGAAAACTCAAGCATCCTTGCCACACCACGTGGTGGGGACCAGATATTCTCCATCCCTGTCAGCTACACCACTCCATGCATTTTTCATACCCAGTTGTGCCAAAGCACGTCTGTCAGGCCCACTTCTTCATGGCAGCTCCTGGAAGAAGAAGGCACCAGCTTCATGTTCTAAAATCACCTTTCAAGTCCCATGCGACACTCTCAGGGACCCCTGAGGCTGGTGAAAGATGCAGAGAGAGCAGGGCAAGTACCCTTCATACCCCCACAAAAAGGAGAAAGGAGACGGGACCAGATGCCTAATGTAACACTTCATAAACTCTGCCCTCTCTACAAGAGTCCCTTCACCTCTCCAAGATGGCTTTACATTTTCTCCTCTAGGCAAGAAGCTGAACCAGTTCTGGGATCACAGTCATTTTGGCTCAAACATGACAAGCTGTCACTGGGTGTGTCTTGGCTAATGCAAGGGTGTGTAGTCACCAGAGAAAGAAAGCTGACCTCGTCGTCCAATGTTTAAGTTATTTCCACATGTAAATACTTCATAAATGACGCCTCTACAACTTGATCATTGAAGGTCAAGCTTGTAACTTATCTTTTGTTCGCCAAAATGTGTAGTGCCCAAGCCTAATTAATACTTCTGGAATACTGAACATACAATATATAATCGATACTTTGAAAAGATCCTCATCATCATTCCCTCATATTTCTTCTGCCTCTTTGGTCCCAGGTCCTTACAGAGAAGAGTCCACCAACGCGTTTTGCCCACAAGTCAGGAGTAATACAACCTGGGGGTTGAGGTTCACAGGTGCTGGATTCAGACCAACTGGAGCACAAGCCTGGCATTCCAGGGACAATCAATCAAGAATTGAAAAGAAGCCAAGAATTGGGTCAAGTCAGGGTTGGGTTCTATTTCTTATTTTATCAGGACAGATTATCTATTTATCTTCAGGTCAATTGAAATGAAGATCTTTGAAGTTTTTACACTTTTTATGCTCTTTCCACATACTGAGTAAAAGGAATAGAATGCTCTATTGCTCTTTCCCTCCCCCTCACTCCCTCTCAACACACACACAAATGCACACACACACACACAAGTCTTACACATAGAGAGGGTATTCCCTAGTTATTTTAATGGTCAGTGAGCCAGTACGTGTAAAAAGTTTTGTGATCTGTAATAGGCTTTGAAAGTGTAAGTTGATTTTTGTAGAAAATGACAATTTTTATTATATCTCTTGAACAGCACTCATGGAGCGTAGGATTCTCCCCTTTTATTTTGCAACAATAAACATAGTAGACACGACTATGGCAACTGGCATCATGAAGACATGGGTTTGAACCTGGCTCTGTCACTCACTAGCTGGGACCCTGAGCAAGGTTCTTACACTCACTGAGGCTTAACTACACCCTCTGTAAAATGAAAAAGATAATAACACCTCAGAGGAGTGTGGTCAGAATTGATGTATATTTAAAGCACGTAATGAATATGTAAAGAGCTGAGTAAAGAGCCCATTATTACTTTTTACTACTTTATTTTATTTTTTTTATTTTTCCTACTTTTTTTTTTTACTTTTGTCAATGTCCACTTTGCTTCTCTTGGATTCTAACTCAATAGTCCAGGAGAATATACATTCCTAGGAAGTTGGGCACTCTCCTTGGTAAGCATCTTCACATAAGTGTTGTACGAGGCTTAATTGGTAAATATCAAAAATAGGGCCTCTCTAAACCCAAAGCATCATCCCTTATCTTAGAGAGCCATTAGAAGCTAAGCAAGAAGCAGAGGCGTTTCAGTCACGCCAGCTCACAAGGGGTCTCTAGCACCATGAGCAACTTTGCTCAAGTATTGGGCATTCCCAACCTTATTATACCCACTGCATCATATGTGATGAACTACATATAAGGGCTTCGGCACAGACGAAATATGCTGTGGATTGTATACAATTACCCGTTCTCCAGCTCTCTCTCGCCCTCAAAGGCTCACAGAAATGCCTGAGTCCCATGTCCTTGGATGACCTCATTACACCGATCACTTTGAGTTTCCTCTAATTTCTAGTGAGTAATTCATTTTAAAACTTCAGTAACTATTAGTAATTACAAATTACTTGTGACACACCTCACAACAGACATATATCAATTAAGAACAGCTGCTCTTAGTGAGGGCTACTGGAATTAGTTTTAAAAATTGATGTGAAGTGATAGCTATTAGAATCTGCAGTAATCCAGGGGCGCCTGGGTAGCGCAGTCATTAAGCGTCTGCCTTCGGCTCAGGGCATGATCCCAGCATTCAGGGATCAAGTCCCACATCGGGCTCCTCTGCTGGGAGCCTGCTTCTTCCTCTCCCGCTCCCCCTGCTTGTGTTCCCTCTCTCGCTGGCTGTCTCTCTGTCACATAAATAAATAAAATCTTTAAAAAAAAAAAAAAAGAATCTGCAGTAATCCAACCTATCCTATCCTCTATATTTTTATATATTTATATATATTTTATAACTCACTTTAAAAAGTCTCTACCTCATTACTTATGGTTATTCTTCAGTGATCCCAAGTGTTTAAAAGGACACCTGTTTCAGAAATGGTTTGTCACATCTTCTTCTCTCAAATATTCTTCATGTGGCTGCTCGCGGTCATTTGTAATATCATGAATTAACTGCCACCCAGCTTTCACTGAACAGTTTTCAATAATGCAAGACTTACAAAGCATCTTGTGTTGAAACATGTTTCTATTTTTTCTTCATGTAATATAATTAAGATTGAAATATTATATTTGTTCACCAGCATGTGTACTCCTGTACTGTTCGTATTTGTGACTATTTCTAGAATAATTAGATAGAAAGTAAATAAATTAAAGATACTTAATATAAATGTTTACCTTCAAGATACATTGCCCGTATTAAAGTGTCTGAAGATCTGGTGCTCATCTCAACGGGCAACCAACAGATGGAGTGCTCTGTTCGCCACATTATTTTGGAGCTTCTAAATATGCCTAGTGGGAGTTCCAATACTTGCACCAGCTGTACAGGTGACCTCCTTGCCTTCCACTTGCCAGATTCAGAATATATGAGGCAGTTTTAAGCATGATTTTAAAATCCAACATATGCAAATATGGCCATACTTGACATATTTACTCTGGTGCAAAAAAAAAAAATTTTTTTTTTGTCCTTTCTGCTTTAAATCCTGGAATTGTGGGATGTATGGTTTTCCATCTTCTGAGTCTTTTTGCAAAAAGGTATTTAATGACCTTCTACACCAGGAGAAATTTTAAAGTCTTCTTTTTAAATACATATGGAAGGAAATATGGTTTCTTTTTTGCAGGAAAACTTTATAAAGAGTTCTTATTTTCTTATCAAAGAGAATTAAATGATTAAAAGAATTTGAGAGACATCGGGAAGGTACGCTCAACTTGGAAATATCTTCTTTCCCAATGCCTGAAAGTTCTCCCTTAATGATGCATTACTTACAATTCAGCAGTCTCTGTCCAGGCCCCCTTTTTATAAAATGCAAAAAGCAGAACCAAGATTGAAATCAAGTTTCATTTGCTACAATGGTCTTGCAAATTTCCCCTACAACATCCTGCTTCCCTTGGAGAATAATCACTAACAAAGTACAGTTGATCATTGAAAAACAC
Organism: Ursus maritimus; assembly: GCF_017311325.1. Classification (NCBI taxonomy): domain Eukaryota; kingdom Metazoa; phylum Chordata; class Mammalia; order Carnivora; family Ursidae; genus Ursus; species Ursus maritimus. The sequence continues at coordinate 2,053,293 of NW_024424564.1, read as the reverse complement.
GGGGTTTGGGGTGCCAATGTCTTTACACACTCAAAAAATCCATGTATAACTTTTGACTCCCCCCAAAATTTGACTCCCCCCAAAATATAGCCTCCTGTTGATCAGAAGACTTACTGATAACATAAACCATCAATTAACACATATTTTGTTATATACTGTACTTACAATATAGTAAATACTATAAATACTTACAATAAAGTAAGCTAAAGAAAATGTTATTAAGAAATTATCATATGGTCACTCATATGTGGAACATAAGGAAGAGTGAGGAGGACCACAGGGGAAGGGAGGGAAAACTGAATGGGAAGAAATCAGAGAGGGAGACAAACCATAAAAGACTCTGGACTCCGGGAAACAAGCTGAAGGTTCCAGAAGGGAGGGGGGAGGGGGTATTGGGTGATGGGTATGAAGGAGGGCACATGTGGTGATGGGCACTGGATGTTATACGCAATTAATGAATTGTTGAACACTACATCAAAAACTAATGATGTATTATATGTTGGTTAATTGAACATAATAAAAAAATTAAAAAAAGAAATCATAAAGAAGAGAAAGTACATTTACAGCACTCTACTGTATTTTTTTAAAAATCCACACATAAGTCAACCTGCACAGTTCAAACCCATGTCGTTGAAGGGTCAACTGTAACTGTGAAAGAGTTTTCTTCCTAAGTGAGAAGAAAAAAATCGGTACATGAAAACATTGAGCAAAAAGAGGTGAGGACACAGGGAAAGGGGAAAGGGCGCAGGTAAGGAAGCTGGAAACAACATCTACTGTCAAAGGAATAACATCTACTTCAGTTTGCCTCAGTTGGCCATGACTTGAGTTTGACTTCCAGTAAGAACTCTGTCTACAAAGTCACCTAGCAGTAACCTGTTCTACCTTAAAGACCTGTCTGAATTCCATTTCAATGCTCCGTTTACATAAGATATTACAATATGGCAGATTGGACTGAATTAGAAATGGAACATCCAGCTATTTTCATTTGCTATCTTATTGAGTACGTTGTAAAACAACATACTTGCAGCAGCAGTGAGAACCCCTAGCACCAGAGTGTATACCATTTCCCACTAAAAGAAAAATAGCTCCTTGAATAAATGACTCATTCCAAGTCTAGTGCCAAAGATGCATCAAGATGAGTCTGGGGGATGGGGTGGCTGGGTGGCTCAGTCCATTAAGCATCTGCCTTCAGCTCAGGTCATGATCCCTGGGTCCTGGGATCGAGCGCTGCGTCAGGCTCCCTGCTCAGCGGGGAGTCTGTTTCTGCTTCTCACTCTGCCTCTCCCGCCCCACTTGTGCCTCTCTCCCTCTCTCTCTCTCAAATAAATAAAATCTTAAAAAAAAAAAAAAGAAAGAAAGAAAAGAAAAAGATGAGTTTGGGTTATCCTTTTGAAAGGAAGCTTTCAACAATAAATGAATTCACATCAAAGACAAATAGAACCCCTTAAACCAGTCCCCACTGACCTAAAGGAAATCAAAAAGAACAATAACGGCAATGGGTTGAAACACATCAGTGCTATGAAGCATTAAAACACATATAAATGCTATGGACAAATAAAAAGAAGGAGGAAACCTTCTTGGTTAAAATAAATTGAGCACTGGGTGTTGTATGTAAATCGCTGAATTCTATACCTGAAACTAATACTACCCTGTACATTAACTAACTGGAATTCAAATAAAAACTTGAGATAAATTAATTAACTAATTAATTAATTAAGCAGACATAAAATTAAATGCATTATTTGGTCCTTGATGAGAGATCCTGTTTAAACAAACTCACTGTAAGAAGACACGGGGGCAGCTTGAATATGGACTGGGCACACATGATATTAAGGAATTATTGTTAGTTTTGTGGAGTGCAATATGTCTTGGTGGTCACATTTAAAAAACAAAACAAAACAAAATAGAACTTACCAAGGAGGCAAACAGAATTATTTCCGTATGAAATAGCTGATTTCAGGAACTTGCTTTAAAATACTCTAGCAAAAAAAAAAAGGGGGGGGGGAGCCAAGGAAATAGATGAAACAAAATTGGCCAACTCTTTATATTTACTGTATTTGGGTGATAGACACATGGAGGCTGATGTATTATGTCCTTTACCTTTTTATTTAGAAGCTTTTAATGTTATTTAAACTATCTTTAAAATGAAATTATTTTAAATTTATTAAATTATATCAAAATTTACAATTTTATATAAGGCTTTTTGTTCATTGCATTATTATACCTATACCTACATGATGCAAAAACAATGAATTGGGATGAGAAAGACTTTGTGGTAGCCAGCCTTCAGGATGGCTACTACTGGTCCTCACTCCTGGTATTCACACCCCTGCAGAGTCCCCTTCCACATTGTTTCAGGGTTGGTCTGGGAGACTAATAGAACCCAGTGGGAGTGGTGGTATGTGACTTCTAATGCTAGATAATAAAAGACATTCATGCTGCTTTACTCTCTTGGACCACTCACTCTGGGGGATGTCAGAAGCCATGTCATGATGATATTTAAGCAGTTCCATCGAGAGCTTTATGTGGCACAGAACTGAGGCCTTCTGCCAGCAGCGAATACCACCTGCCAGCTCTACGACTGAGCCCTCTTAGAAACAGATCTTCCAGGCCCAGATAAGCCTTTGATGACTGCAGTACTGGCCAATATCTTGACTACAACCTCATGAGAGACCCCAAGCCAAAACAGTCCAGTTAAGCCCCTCTGGATTAGTCAGAGTTCAATCAGAGAAGTAGAATCAGTAGGCAATATATGGATTTATGACAAGGAATTGGCTTATGAAATTGTGAAGGCCGGCTTAGCAAGTCAGAAGTCCACAGAGCAGGCAATCAGGAAGGAAAGGTCACAAGCAGGCTGGAACCTCAGGGACACAGACCAAAGCTGTTGTTCACAGGCAGTGAGGAAGAGAAGAGCGCAAGTAAGCAAGCAAAGCAAGCAAGGTAGGAACTCCACGGACACAGGCAGAAGGTGTTGACCACAGACAGGAGCCTCTCTTTCTCTTTCCACCCACCTCCCACTGGCCTAAACCCTCTTCTAAGGTTTTCCAATTACTTAAGTCATGCCTACCATAGATAACCTCTCTTCCAACTGGATAAACTAGGCCTACCCAAGATAATCTCCCTTACTTGAAGTCAACTGGTTAGGAACTTTAATTACAAGTGCAAAACCTTTTCCCCGCAGCACCTAGATCAGAGTTGGTGGGAGGAGGTGTGTGTGCTACGAGCTGGCTGCTACGGCGCTTACACCTCCAGCTCTCACAAGACACCTACCCTATCTGGAAACATGCTAGAAAGGAAATTCTGAGGAATAGAGTGTCATCTAGCCAAGTTGACATGGCCCGAATTCCTGACCCACAGAAACTATAATAGATCATAATTATCTGTCACTGTTTTAAGCCTTCGGGTTTTAGGTAATTTGTTACACAGCTGTAGAGAACTAATACACATTTTTCTGGGATCAAGTACAGCAGCTGCCTGAGGTCATTTGAGTTTTACTAGATTTGTACTTAGACATTTTGATTGTCTCTAAAACACCCATGGGTCTTAAAAACTTGCTGGGGAATAAAGTAAAAAGACACACAAACCCCAGTTACCCCAACCTCCCTGACCTACAAGGCTTCAGCCCTGCAGTGATCCTCTACCTTAGGTGAGGTATGAAACAGAACAGATTTTATAGTCAGACACACCTGGGTTCTTGTCCCGACTCCAATTACCAGTTGTGTGACCTTAGCCACTTTACATAACCTTCTTGCTATAAATTGAATTGTCTTCCACCAAAAATTCGTATGCTGAAGCCCTAACCCCTAGTACCTTAGAATGTGGCTGATTTGAAAACAGGAACTTTAAAAGGTGGTTAAGGTTAAATGAGGTAATAGGGTGGGACCTAATTCAATATAACCAGTGTCCTTATAAGAGAAGGAGACACCAAGGGGAACTTGTACCATGGAAAGACTATATTGAGGACAAGGCAAGAAGGAGGCCGTCTGTGAGCTAAGGAGAAAGGCCTCAAGAGAAATGAAACCTGCCAATGCCTACCAGTCTCCAGAACAGTGAGAACTTTTATTTCCATTGTTCAAGCTACCCAGTCTGCGGTATTTTGTTACGGCAGCCCCAGCAGACAAATACACTTCCTGAGCCTCAAATTCTGCATCTATAAATAAGAATATTTATAGCTCCCAGGGCCTAGACCTGCCTTTAGGTGTCAGAGTCTTTTGGGGGTTTAAAAACAGACAAGAGTGTTTGGTCAAGACGAATCTTAGATTTTATTGAAGGAATGAGGTCCGCCATTGGGAGACAGGTCATGCCCCAGTTCACACCTGACTCAGAGGTTTTATAAGCCAGAATGTTACCATGTTTTCCCAGTCTTCTCTGAGAAAACACCCCCTGCAAACCCCCATATAACAAGGAGTTATCTTATCCATGGGCTGTATTTGCTATGATAGTCCGTGATTTAAGAGAACCAACTTGGGTTCTCCATTGTTCTTTGAAGAAGGCACTTACCTGAGTTTTCACAACAGTGAACCTGGTTCCCATCAGAGAAATGAAAGAGGGAGGAGAAGGTGTTTGTTAGGAAGTAAGAAGGGTTTGCTAAAGGAATTACTTGGAGCAACAGGAAGATACAATGAATCGGGATACTGCCAATACCTGGACATTCACAGCCACACAAAGCCATTCTGTTGCCATCCTTAGGGGAAACTGGAGAAACCAGAAAGACAAACTTTCCATCCGTCGGGTTCACTTCTAATTTTAGTTTCATATTAAAATTCCTCATGATCAATAACTGTTTAATATTAATAGCTATGTAATAGCCTCAGAAGGTTATTATAAGGATTACTACAATAATTTATAAGGCACCAAAATATAGGAAATGCTCAATAAATACTCAGTCCCTTCTTCCCTCAGTGCCTCAAAGTCAATTCCTTGTGCAAGTTTTTATATCCTTCAGCCTTCTCCTGTATGTTCGAACACACACACACACACACACACACACACACACACCCCTCTTAGCCTGGTGTTTTTTAAGAAGACAAAAGAAGCCTCCACTGGGAAATTCTATGAGGTGAGAGATTTTCAAGGGGTATGTCATTTATCCACGAAGGAACACACCAGAAGTTGTCTTCCCTCCTTGGAGACCTAAATGGCACTGTCTCTCGGGTCTAATGCCCAGAATTGGCTCAGCTGGGCTGTCCAGCACTCTTCCCTCCACGGTCCCACCCCCTTGGGTCCTGACGTGAGCAAAGCATCCCCAGGCACCGAGCCCGAGCTGCCTGTGCAGGTCCACGACAGTATGATTCATCCCTCTCGGTCTACTTCACAATGCCTCTTCAGAACACAGAAGCCATTAAGCCTGGATTCAAATCATATGGTTCAAACCCAAAATGACTTTAACATTTGTTCCTTTCAGAGACCTGCTCGACAGAGTTTTATAAGCACGATTTACACTGGGCAGGATCTCAGAGTCCATATCTTCCTTTTTTCTCCTGGCGAGGAAAAGGTCCGGGAACAATATATATTTGTTCAGCCCAGAAAAAAGAGGGGGAACGGGGATGTATTTATGTCACTTAAAAAAAAAAAAAAACACTTAAACCCAGCTCTCTGTACATAGAAAGATGCCTCCAGAAACTGAAAAGGGATAAACCTGAGCACATTTAATGTTAGAATCTGGCAAACGGTTCTAAAGGTTGGTTTCCAAATCTCGGCCCTAGAATCATTTCTTTCTTTCAGCCCACGGATACCAGGGAGCCAGTGGACCAAAGAAGGTGGATGGATAATTGGGCAGCAGCACAACTCATTTCTCAGTTGGCAACCTTTTAAAGCCTTTTAAATCCTAAACAGCAACTGGCCTTTCCATTCCTGCTTTTCCTCCTTCTGTCTGATGCCTGCAACAGACTTTGCTGCCTCTGTTCTGATGGGCCTAAAAACTCTGTCCACTGCCTGTATCAGGAAAAACGCCCAATGCAAACCATCTGAACATAACAGAAGGTTTCCTGGTATCCAGGCTTCTGCCTAATGGTAAAATCCTATTTTCGGCGTGGGCTGTAATAAGGGAAGTTGTTCATCTCGTGAAAGATGGCGGAGTAAAACAGTCCTTCCTTTGGTCAGCAAGTATACAAAGAAAGCAGAACCTATAACCCAGCCTCCAGCAGCTCAGCACTGGGGACAAGCAGAACTATGGTGCTACACAAACCAAGTAGGGATTCTCGAGGTCATAAGGATTTACAGCAGGCTCTTTGCAGAGCCGCTTTTGAGGGAGCAGATAGTAGCAACACCAAAACGAAAAATCTGGTATTTAACACATTCATTCTCAACTCTGGCTGCACACGAGAATCCATCACCTGGGGAGATGTTTTTAAATATAAATGCCTGGGTCCCACCCCCAGAGATTTTGCACTCTTTAAAAAAAAAAAAATTCACCAGGAATTCTGATGTGCCTCCAGGATTGGGAATCACTGACTTACAATGGGGAGAAAGCTTATAAACAGAGACCAGAGATCAGAACCCTGGGTTCGGAAAGAAACGTCCCAGAGCAGATCCACCTGACAGAGGAAGATCAGCAGGATCTGACAACAAAGACACAGCCACCTGCATCACCTCTGTGACCTGCAATAGCTCCGTACTGGAAAATTCTGTTTTTGTATCAAAGCCATGTATACATACATGTTATATATATATATATATGGTATGGTCATTGTTTAGTAGAGTGTCCAGCTGAGCCAAAACCGGAATGCAAAGTCTAGTTCCTCACTACTCAAAACACAGTCCTTAGACCAGCAGCGACAGCATCACCAGGGAACTTGTTAGAAGTGGACATTCTCAGGGACGCCTGGGTGGTTCAGCCGGTTAAGCGACTGCTTTCGGTTCAGGTCATGATCTCAGGGTCCTGGGATGGAGTCTGCATCGGGCTCCTTGCTGAGTGGGGAGCCTGCTTCTCCCTCTGCCTCTGCCTCTGCCTGCCACTCCCCCTGCTTGTGCTCTCTCTCTCTCGCTCTCTCTCTCTGTATGTCAAATAAATAAATAAAATCTTAAGAAAGAAAGAAAGAAAGAAAGAAAGAAAGAAAGAAAGAAAGAAAGAAAGAAAGAAAAAGAAAGGAAGGAAGGAAGGAAGGAAGGAAGGAAGGAAGGAAGGAAGGAAGAAAGACGGACATTCTCAGCCCCACCCCAGTCCTGCTGCATCAGAATCTGTATTTTAGCAAGCTACCGTCAGGTAATAAGTGCGCTCATTCAAGTTTGAGAAACAATGGTCTTGCTCTTTGTGGAACTGACAAGTTAGAGATCCCTCCAGAGACTTGTTTTTATGAAGTGATAGGAAGGATGGATAGGAAGGTTGCTCTGTTTGTTTTGTTTATGATTTGGTTTAATTTGCAAAAGAATAAGGGTTTTACAGCCCTCAAAAATTTAAAAATGGAGCTACCGTACAACCCAGCAATTGCACTACTAGGTATTTACCCGAAGGATACAAAAATACTGATTCAAAGGGGCATATGCACCCCGATGCTTATAGCAGCATTACCAACAACAGCCAAACTATGGAGAGAGCCCAAATGTTCATAGACTAATGAATGGATAAAGAAGATGTGGTATGTTGGACTATTGGACAATTACTCAGCCATAAAAAAGAATGAGATCTTGCCATTTGCAACAATGTGGATGGAGCTAGAGAGTATTATGCTAAGTGAAATAAGCCAGTCATTAAAAGACAAATATCATAAGATTTCACTCATATGTGGAAATTAAGATGGGGCACCTGGGTGGCTCAGTCGTTAAGTGTCTGCCTTCGGCTAAGGTCATGATCCCAAGGTCCTGGGATGGAGCCCCGCATTGAGCTCCTTCCTCAGTGGGAAGCCTGCTTCTCCCTCTCCCACTTCCCCTGCTTGTGTTCTCTCTCTCACTGTCTCTCTGTCAAATAAATAAATAAAACCCTAAAAAAAAAAAAAGGAAATTAAGAAACGAAACAGATGAACATAGGGGAGAAAAAGAAAAGAGGCAAACCAGAAAACAGACTCTTAACTATAGAGAACAAACTGAGGGTTGCTGGTGGGCTAGATGGGTGATGGGTATTAAAGAGGGCACTTGTGATGAACACTGGATGTTGTATGTAACTGATGAATCACTAAATTCTACACCTGAAACTAGTATTACACTGCATGTTAGTTAACTAGATTTAAATAAAAACTTGAAACAAAAAAAGGGGGGGTTAGTGCATGGGTGTTTGAAGAGAAAGGAGGAGACGAGGACAAAGGATGATGCAGTGTTCTAAGCCTCAGTAGAAAAATAATGTTGATGATGATGGTGATGATGATGATAAAGTCAACAACAGGTAAAGGGGCACTTTTCCTAAAAGGCTCAGTGAGAACCTGGTCACAAAAGGGTGCATTTCCAGAACCCAGGTGACAAACCAAGCCAGGAAGGAGAAATCTCCCCACTGCTGTCCACAACCCAGCACTGCACTAACACAACCAGAATTGCTGGGTGGGGAGCACTGGCAGGTAGCAGCCTTGACACATACATTGGCATTTTCAAGATGTGTATCAACCTGAGAGGCAATGGTAAGGCTCCTTGTCAAGGCAAACACAGTACCAGCAGAATGACTAGAACTGTCCCTGAGTACATGTGCCTGGCACACAGCAGGCAGGAAACAAACATCTGTCGAATGGATGGATAGAGGCAAGACACCACCAGGAGACTTTAGGAATAATTAGAGGGAGAGGATCTGCAGGGGGACTGAGTACTACAGAAACAGAGATGGCACAAAGAATCATCAAAGTGTAAAGATGAGTTTATGTGACCTCTTTTGCACCCATAGACACTGCAGTGTAAGCGTCATGATGAGGTCCATATCAAAGAATTCTCAGGGGGTGTCATATCAAGAGATTCTTGGGGTAGGTGGACACGTGCCTGACCATTATGGCAAAAATCATGGTGCCCCAAACTTGTTATTCTGAAAATTGGTAAAGAAAAAAATAATGAAGCATTTATTCTGTCTGCCTGCTCTCCATGTGCAAAGCAGCTGAATAGTCAAAGTCCTTAGTAAGAAAATCCCAGTATTGGGAAAACTAGGTATCCACAGACAGAAGAATGAAATTGGACCCCTCTCTTACACCACTTACAAAAATTAACTTGAAATGGATTAAAGACTGAAATTTAAGACCTGAAATCATAAAGCCCCTAAAAGAAAAGAGAGGAAAAGCTCTTTGAAATCAGTCTTGGCAATGATTTTTTGGATATGACACCATAAGCACAACAAAAGCAAAACTAAACCCGTGGGACTACATCAAACTAAAAAGCTTCTGTGCATCAAAAGAAACCATAAACAAAATGAAAAGGCAACCTACGGAATGGCAGACAGTATTTGTAAACTATGTATCTGATAAGGAATTAATACCCAAAATATATATAAGGAACTCCTACAACGCAATAGTAAAAAACAATCCAATTTTCAGATGGGCAAAAGACCTGAGGTTTTTCAAATGAAGATATACAAATGGCCAACAAGTACATGAAAAGATGTTCAGCGTCACTAATCACCAGGGAAATCAAAGCCACAATGAGGTTTCATCTCACATCGGTTAGAATGACCACCATCAAAAAGATAAGAGAGAACAGATGCTGACTCGGATGTGGAGAAAAGGGAACCCTTGTACACTGTTACTGGGAATGTAAATTGGTGCAGCTACTACGGAAAACAGTATGGATGTTCCTCAAGAAATTAAAAATAGAACTACCATATGATCTAGTAATCCCATTTCTGGGTATTAATCCAAAGGAAAAAAACATCAATATCTCAAAGAGACATCAGTACTCCCATGTTCATTGCAGCATTATTCATAATAGCCAAGGCATGGAAACAACCTAAGTATCCGTCAATGGATGAATGAATAAAATGTCAATAGTCTTCAGCCTTGGGGGGGGGGGCAGAAATCGTGCCATTTGCAACAACACAGATGAAAAGTGAGAGTATTACACTAAGTATAATAAGTCAGACAGAGAAAGACAAATATTGTATGTTCTCACATATATGTGGAATCTAAGAAAAAGAAAAGAAAAGAAGAACTTATAGAAACAGAGAGCAGCTAGGTAATTGCCAGCAGCAGGTGGAATGGGAGAAAGTGGTCAAAGGGTCAAACTTCCAGTTCTAAGATGAAAATGTTCTGGAGATGCATGGTAACTACAGTTAACTATACTATTCTATATACTTGAAAGTTGCTAAAAGGGTAGATATTAAAAGTTCTCACCACACACACAGACATACACACACACACACACACACACACACACAAAACGGTAGCTATGTGAGGTGATGGGTATGTCTAACCTTATTTTGGTAATCATTTCACAATACATACATATATCAAATCTTGTACACTTTAAACTTACACAATGTTATACATCAATTGTATCTCAATTAAGCTGGGAAAAAAAGAAAATCTCAGCTAAAAGGTAATAAAAATAACAGAATGTCACAATAAAGAATTTAAGCTAGCAGTTCTTAAGCTTGACTGCACTTGGGGATCACCTTTGGGAGTTTCAAACATACTGATGATGCCCGGATCCCAATCCCAGAGATTCTGATTTGATTTACCTGGTGAGGGTCCTAGTACTGACATCGGGCAGGGTTAGAATCTCCTCCCATGATTCTAAGGAGCAGCCAAGGTTGAGACTATTGTTAGAGGCAATGAGCATCGATGGCCAACGGTCAGATCGAAGGCTGTTGGTCTACCATATACACATCAGGTGGATAACAGCAGAAACCACTGATCGATCCGACCACCATAAAAAGATGTGATGCAAATGGAAGTACCCAACACCTACTATGAAGGATTTTCATCAAAAAGTCAATCTGAATCAGATTAAACCTCTTAATTTAACTGTTACTTATAAGAAATATAAGAGACTTACAGGAAATAAAGGACACCCTCGGGATGCAATCAGCAAAACCCAGAATGTTGGAAAGCCTACAAGACAAATAACCCCCTTTCTCCCACAAGTAAATCACAAGAAAACAAAGGACAGGGACTCTATAGATTAAAAGAGTCATAAAAGACACTATCAACCAATGCAATGTGCGGACCTGATTTGGATTTTGATTTGAATACGGCAACAGTGATAAAAACTATGAGCCAATCAAAGAAGTCTGAATATTTCTAGATGTTTGATGATATTAAGATGTTTGTGTTGGGGCACCTGGGTGGCGCAGTCAGTTAAGCATCAGACTATTGGTTTCAGCTCAGGTCCTGATCTCAGGGTTGTGAGATCGAGCCCCCAGACAGGCTCCACGCTCAACTCAGAGTCTGCTTGGAATTCTCTCTCCCTCTTCCTCTGCCCCTGTCACTCATTCTCTCTTTCTCTAAAAATAAATAAATAAATCTCTGAAAAAAAATATTTGGGTTAAATTTTTAGGTCAGTAACTTTGTCTATAAAGGGCCAGATAGTGCTTTAGGCTTCATGGATATACAGTCTGTTGTAACTACTCAACAATGTCGTTGTAGCTTAAAAACAGCTATCAACAACACATACCACATGGCTGCGGCTGTATTCCAATACAAGGTTATTTACAAAAACAGACAACAGGATGGATGTTGTCAAGCTCTGTTTTACAGATACGTTCAGAAGAGCTTATAGATGAAAGTATACAATGGATGGAATTTGCCTCTAAATCTTCCACTGGAGAGGAGACGAGTGAGTGAACAGAGGAAATGAAACAAGGTTGGTCCTGTGTTGATAATTAGCCAAGGCTGAGTACATGGGAGTTCATTATAGCAGTGGTTCTCCAAGCGCAGTCCCTGGACCATCAGTGTCAGCATCATCGGCAAACTTGTTATAAATGCAAATTTTAGGCCCCACCTAAGACTTACTGAATCAGGAACTCTGGAGATAGATCCCAGCAATCTGCTTTACCAAGCCCTCCCGGTGATTCTAACGCGCACGCTAATGTTACTCTCTCTGTCTTTGTAGTCTTCTATATGTTTGAAATTTTGCATTGTAAACAGTTTCTTTTTCATCTGATTCCCAAAGAGGCCATACCAGATAAGCTGTCCCTTTTAGGAAATATCAATTGCTTTAGATAGAGTATGATACATTGCTGAAGCAGGGGAATTTAAAAATGCAAATGAAACCACCTCTTTTGAAATGCTTATTAGATCTATTACCGAACTCAAAACAAATAACGAGCACACACACATATTTACACAGTTCTGGGCTTTTTTTTTTTTTTTAGTATTATTATTAAAACAGTTAACCTACTAAAAGTTTATTTTATATGTACCATCAGCTAATCATCTTCATCAACTTTTCAGGGAAAAAATAAATTATTTGCTCTGAAAACACCTCTTATCAGGAACATATTATGTTCCAATATACACAGATCTCAAATCACTATGTCCTAGACCTGAACTTAATGTCATATGCCAATTAAATCTTCATTAAAAAGAATGTATTTCCTAATACTCTACTTTGTTTTTATCAGATATTATTTTCCAGATTTTGTGACATTTTAACAATGATTTACAGTATTATTATGACGTCTTGAATTAATTTGAATTGAAAATATGCCAAATTTCTCAACCTCATCACCAACAGATTTTTTTTTTAACCTTCTCATTTTGCCAGTAAATAGTTTGCTATTGTTTTGGAAATAAAGTACGTGGAGCATTTCTCCATTATTCTTTAAAATTTATGCTGGCTATTATAGAATGAAGATGCTCTCTGTGTGGCAGAACAGTCTGGAATTTGCCACTTTGTTGCATAAATTTACTACGTATTCTCATCCCTCTGTAAGGGAGCCCTTCTTTGCCAGCATTGAAGTATATCAATTACTATTTCTAAAACTACTGATGGTGACAAGGAATCTAGAGGAAGCATCCAAAACATAATATGTTGTATCTAATATAACATGAGCAAAGGTTACATCCTTTCTATTTCTGGATTGATTTGCCTAAATACCTTTAGCCTATCAGAATTGAAATATAGTGCCAAAAGTTGTCATTTTTATGTTACATAGTCAGTATCTTAAAAAGCCTATTTCCTACAGAATAACTGAACCAGGCATATTGTATCCAACCTGTACAAGATACAGATCCTGCCCTAATGATAAAGTAAATTATTTTATCAGTTAAGATGATCTGGTTGCAAGAAATAGAAACTGCCTGGCTAACTTAAGTAGAAAAAAAAAAAAAGAATGTGGGAAGAAGATAGAGTAACTCACGCAATAGAACAAAATATGGACCAGACTCAGGAAGGGCAAAGACTAGAGCAACTCCAGAGGAAAACAGAAGCAGGACCTACCTGATGAATGGTCAGTTCAGGGAGTTCTGCAGTGATAAGTAGAGCCAGCCATGTGGGCTCTCCGTATCACTCTTCTCATGAACGTAAACGCCTTCCAGGCCCCTGGCTTAGGTCAGGAGCCATCACGTCCCTACTGATAGTCCCATCAAAGCAAACCTGGGGTGCTGTTAAGAAGGAGGGTAGCTGATGAGAGGCAAAAATGATACATTTCCACTGAAATTAATTTTAAAACATGGACAAAATACCACTTAAAGCATGTTAATTATAGGAATCCCTCATTCGAGACACAAAGGCGAGCATCTCTTTAATTCTGGTCATGTAATTGAACACACACACACACACACATGCACCCAAAAGTATAAATAAAAATTATGATAAGGTACATAAGTTTGAATCATATTCAGCCTAATGATATAAGGGGAACCCAGCTACCCTCCTTCTTAACAGCACCCCAGGTTTGCTTTGATGGGACTATCAGTAGGGACGTGATGGCTCCTGACCTAAGCCAGGGGCCTGGAAGGCGTTTACGTTCATGAGAAGAGTGATACGGAGAGCCCACATGGCTGGCTCTACTTATCACTGCAGAACTCCCTGAACTGACCATTCATCAGGTAGGTCCTGCTCCTGTTTTCCTCTGGAGTTGCTCTAGTCTTTGCCCTTCCTGAGTCTGGTCCATATTTTGTTCTATTGCGTGAGTTACTCTATCTTCTTCCCACATTCTTTTTTTTTTTTTCTACTTAAGTTAGCCAGGCAGTTTCTATTTCTTGCAACCAGATCATCTTAACTGATAAAATAATTTACTTTATCATTAGGGCAGGATCTGTATCTTGTACAGGTTGGATACAATATGCCTGGTTCAGTTATTATCAGTTCGTCCAAAGTATTTAGGCATTATTCTAGATACAAAGGATACAGCTCTGAAAAAAACGTTTTCAATTCCTGCATCATGAAACTTATACTGTTAGTCAGAGAGAGACAAACAAGAGACAAAATAAATAAGTAAATTATGTAGCATCTTAGAAGGTGCTATGGAGAAAAATAAACAAGAGAAGGCTGATAGGGGATAGGGAGTACCAGGTCGAGCTCACAAATTTAAAGAGCGTGATAAGGGAAGGCCTCACTGAGGTGACAATGGAGCAAAGACCTGTAGGCAGAGAGGAAGTCAGTCAGGCAGGTACGTGGAGGAAAACCTTCCAGGAAGAAGGAGCAGTTAGGTGCAGGGCATTGAGGCAGGCGTATACCTGGGGTGGTCAAGGACCATAAAGAGGCCAGTGTGGCCGGAGCCCCTGAAGTGAGCAATGGGAGAGGGGTTGGAAGTGAGGTCGGAGGGTGGTCAGATCATGACAGGCCTTGTAGGCCACTGTGAAGCCTCTGATTTTTTCTCTAAGTGAGATGAGAAAACCACACCACAGAGAATTTTTTATATAAATTCAATTAATTGACATGTAGTGTATTATTAGCTTCAGAGGAAGAATCAGTGACTCATCAGTTGCATATAACACCCAGTGCTCCTTGCATCAAGTGCCCTCCTTAATGTCCATCCCCAGTTACCCCATCCCCCCACCACCCTCTCCTCCAGCAACCCTCAGTTTGTTTCCTAGAGTTAAGCATCTCTTATGGTTTGTCTCCCTCCCTGTTTTTGTTTTATTTTTCCTTCCCCTCCCCTATGTTCATCTGCTTTGTTTCTTAAATTTCACATATGAGTGAAATCATATGATATTTGTCTTTCTCTGACTGATTTACTTCACTTAGCATAATATCCTCTAGTTCCATCCGTGTCATTGCAAATGGCAAGATTTCTTTTTTTTTTTTTTTTTTGATGGCTGAGTAATGTTCCATTGCATATATCCACATCTTTTTAATCCATTCATCTGCCAATGGACATCTGGGTTCTTTCCATATTTTGACTATTGTGGACATTGCTGCTATAAACATTGGGGTGCATGTGCCCCTACAAATCTCTATGTTTGTATCCTTTGGATAAATACCTAATAGTGAGATTGCTGGGTTGTAGGGTAGCTCTATTTTCAACTTTTTGAGGAACCTCCATACTGTCTTCCAGAGTGGCTGCACCAGCTTGCATTCCCCTCAACAGCATAAGAGGGTTCCCCTTTCTCCGCATCCTTGTCAACATCTGTTGTTTCCTGACTTGTTATAACCATTCTGACTGCACACCACAGAGAATTAATGCCCCACCTAAGAATCAGCCTTCTCTTGAATCATCTTTCTATTCCAAAATCTATTAAATATCAACACATTCTTCTCCCCCTGGCTCTCAAGGCCTAGCTGCAAATTTCTCAGATGACTAAAGATTTCTGCAACATGTAGGCATTGTCTAACTCCCAGAACATTTCTACTTAGCTGTATCAGTCAGTGTCCAACCAGGAGATAGAAACCACACAGTGATTTTAACAAGCAAAGTTTAACAGAAGATTCAATAATGGGGCATAAGCTAGTAAGAAGTAAAGAAAACTCTAAAGAATATAAGGAGCTGTTACTACCCCTGCGGCTGAGATCGAGGGCCCAAGGCAGAGCTTCCCTCCTCCCAGTGCTGAGATCCATAGCTTATTGGAGAGAGCACCATCATAGTTCACTGGGTAGTTGCTGAGTGCCGTTACTGATGGAACTTGCTGGAAATCCACCTGCAGGATTGCAAGAGAAAGCCATTGACAGAGAGGTACCATGCCTTGGAAGTGGCTGCAAAGCTGCACGAGGAGCTACCAGAGGAAACTGCTAAATGCTGGATGCTGTTGGATGCCATGTGCTGCAGGAGCCGAGCACTGGAGGAGCCATTCACTAGAGGAGCCTAATGCTGGAGAGACCACATACCGCAGGAGCCAAGTGGTAAAGAAAGCCAT
This sequence comes from Ursus maritimus, assembly GCF_017311325.1. Lineage (NCBI taxonomy): Eukaryota > Metazoa > Chordata > Mammalia > Carnivora > Ursidae > Ursus > Ursus maritimus. The sequence goes on along the minus strand of NW_024424564.1, from coordinate 2,037,154 downwards.
GCTTTGCACTGCCGGCCTTTGAGGTAGAAGTCACACACAGAGCAGGAGTTTGCCAAGAGAACACACTGGAACCAGCACAAAACAAGACAAAACTTTCTGCTCCAGTATCCTTCCAGCACCCTCTACTGACAAAGCTAACATCATGCCAGCTGGCAAAGGAGTATTTCAAGGGCCCAACTCTATTTTCATGGAGCAGGCAATAACAGATGGACTTGAAGCTGAGAGGCAATAAACCGACAACCGGCACACCAGCTTTTCTTATTTGGATGCAATATTCACAGCATAAACTGTTGATGAACTGCAGTATTACACTTTTCGAAGTGTTGCTACTCTCTAATGCAAGATACACTCCTAGCCCCCCCCACACACAAATCCAAAACCATGCCTAAGTGTGAAGCTCCACGTTCTGAAAAATAAAATACAGTTTAATCATTCTGAAAATACTACACTTGGAAAATGCCTGAATATCTATGTAGGGCACTGGAGAGTCTCCTTGTTAAACAATGCCCAGTGTAGGCCTGGGTGCATGCTGTTCTATATAAGCAAAATTTAGTTGATTTTATTCCACTTTAAATGCTTGCCTCTTAGTATTTGACTTTGCTTTTCCTTCCTGAGATAAGCACACAATTGTTGTCTTCTTCTACTTGGATGTCTTATGAATCAATGGCCCAGAGATCATGATGGAAAGAGCATGGGCTCTCTGTCAGGCAGACCTGGTCTTAAGTTCTAACTCCACCACTTTTGGGTATGTGGCTTTCAGCAGATCACTTAACCTCTATGAACTTCAGTTTCCTCATCTCTAGTTGGAACAATAGCACCCACTTTGCTATCTGAAGGGTTTGAAAGGGTTTGAAAAGACTATCTGGAGCACCTGGTAGGCTACTTGCCCCAGAGAAGTACTTTTTTTTTTTTTTTTTGAGAAGTACCTATTTTAAAAGATGGCCTGGATCTGTGAATTTCACTGCTCTTTTATTCCTCTGTTAGGAATTTTATTCAACTTCCCATGGTGAAAATTGTAAGCATGCCAAGTTAATTCAAACTTTCATTCCAAAGACAGCCTCAGAAGCATAAAATAAAATTTTGTAAAATGTTCCACTAATTACCATAGAACTTCTAAATAATATTCCAGTGTTGTTGGGGAAAAAACATTAATTGGCACAGACATCAAAGGTTAATAGAGATTCTCAGAAACACTGGCTGTCCCCCTTGCTGCCTCTTCCTGACTTTTATCATTCTTTATAATGAGAGACCATTTTTTTAACGTATTATTTTCTTTTCACTTAAAAGTGCTTTGCTATAATAATTCTATTCTCAGCTTCAAAAGTTCAAATAACTATTTATAGGAAAACAAAGCACAGCTTTACGCAGACTACGGCTGTGGATGACAGCTCACCGAACAGAAGGAGATGCTCACTGAAGGACTGTGAGGACAAAACGCCAACATGAGATCTGTGCGCTTCCGTTAGAAACACCAGAACGACCTCACACTCAAGGTTCCCATCACAATAAACAAATTTCTAGAACTTTCATGTAGTTTAATTCCAATTTCCAAAAACTGCTATGTATCTTCTAGACCATATGTTCCTTTGGTTTATTTCATATCACTAATGTTTTTCATATTCAAATTACACCTGATGCCAAATATTTTCTTCTACTTTTTAAAGCATATGTAGCCAGAGAGGAAAGTAGCTCTTCCTTGGCAAGAGGCTTCTGAAGTTTCCCTGTAAACCAACTGAATTCTCAACACAAGATCAGACAAATAGGAATATAATAGAACCCAGGTGTTAGACTAATTACTAATTTAACCATAAATGAAGAAAGGGGAAATATTAATCCTTGATGTAAGTTGTTGTGTTAATACAGAATCCATCATAATGAAGGAATGACCTCACTTGGCTCTGAGGTTAACTGTATGAACGGTGCTGATTGACCGAATGTTAATAAGTTGTGTGTGTGTGGCAGCAGGTAAGCAGGAGACAGCAGAAGGAGGCTATTGTGGTAGCTACGTAATTACAATGGAAGTCGTGTTTTGGGTAATGAACACAATTCACATCACATCTTCTCGGTCACAACACAATTCTCCAGCTCTGCTTATAGTAATCTGTGGGATATTTGACAGCAAGATGACATTTTGACTTTGGAACAAATTTTTCTCATAGAAAGCACAATTACCCACTGATATTGTGATATGCAATTAGACACAGTCATGCCGGGCAACTCAGATTTTTTTAAACATACAAATAGTGGATGTGTTGTTCGTTAGCTCACGAGATTCTTCAGTCCTTGTACATGGCCTTCTTGGTCTAAATGTCTTGGTCATATGCAGTAGACGCATTCTGAAATTTTTTAATTGCCTATTATTTAAATTAAAAGTTTCAGAATTTTAAATATAGAAAAGCCCTGGCAGCTAAAACTAATATCCGTGATGGATCAGACCTTTATTATATGCAGAGACTGTGTTTCAAGGAACATTATTTGGCTCATATTCTATCTAAAGCCATTTAACCAAAAAATCCATATTGTAAAGGAATTTTATTATAGTGTAAAATGTAATATGCTGGAAATACGTATGAATTCTTATGAGTCCAGTTGTTTTATTTAAACTCACTGAGGCATCAGTAATGCACCACACTGAGTATGTGAAAGAGAGAAAACCTCCTTTTGTAACCTTTCCAGGTTTTGCCAAATTCAGAACGGGAATTCTTTCTCTGGAGGGGGTGTGTGTGCGTGTGTGCACGTGTGTTCATATTTGTCTACATTTCTCCATCTCTCAATTAATTGCATATAAAATGGCCAAGTTTTTATCCTTTGCTGATACCCCCCACCATCACTTAGAGCCACCTTCCTCTTTCCTCAAAGTGCATTCAGGAGAAATCAGTATGTTTTAACATTAGCCCAAACAAAACATAATTAAATGGAAGTGAAGTCTAAAATAACTATTCGTTATATGTTATAATCAAATAAACTGAGCATCCATAGTATGCTTAAAATCATGAAAAATAAGATAAATGTATTTTCCTTCCGTGGCATAAATGATATTTAAAATATACTCAGGAGGGGCACCTGGGTGGCTCAGTCGGTTAAGCGTCTGCCTTTGTCTCAGGTGGTGATCTCAGGGTCCTGGGATTGAGTCCCGCATCAGGCTCCCTACTCAGTGGGGAGCCTGCTTCCCTCTCTGCCTCTCCTTTTCTCTCTCTCTTTCAAATAAATAAATAAATAATCTTTAAAAAAATAAATATACTCAGGAAACATTGGAAACTGTATTGTACTTTTACAGATTATGAACTGTCATTAGTCAAAACCAAAAAAAAAGTCACACTAATTTCTTGATGTGATATTATCTGATTGCCAGAGATTAGCAGAAATACAGTAGTCCCCACTTATCTGTGGGAAATAAGTTCCAAGACCCCCAGTGGATGCCTGAAACCACGGTACTAAACCCTCTATGTACTTTTTTTTCCTATACATACATATCTATGGTAAAGTTTAATTTATAAATTAGGCATAGAGATTAACAATAACATAATAAAATACAACAATTATAACAATATACTGTCATAAAAGTCATCAGAGAGGGAGAAAAACCATGAGAGACTCTTAACTCTAGGAAATAAACTGAGGGTTGCTGGAGGGGAGGTGGATGGGGGGTTGGGGTAATTGGGTGATGGACATTAAGGAGGGCACATGATGTGATGAGCACTGGGTATTATATGCAACTGATAAATTACTGAACACTACATCTGAAACTAATGATGTACTATAAGTTGCCTAATTGAATTTAAGTTAAAAAATTTTTAAAGCTATATGAATTGGGTTTCTCTCTCGCAAAATATCTTCTTGTACTATGCTAACACTTCTTCTTGTGATGATGTGAGATAGTAAAATGTCTCTGTGATGAGATGCAGTGAGGTGGATGATGTCGGCAGGCGATATAGCGTTAGGCTACTACTCACCTCCGACAATTCATCAGAAGGAGGATCATCTGCTTCCAGACTGCGGTTGACCACAGGTGACTGAGACCACAGAAAGCAAAACCACAGGCAAGGCGGAACTACTGTACCAAACTTCTACGGTATCCATCTATAACGTGGGATAATGTAACTACCTCGCAAGGTTTATTGTGAAGATTTAATGCGATAAAGCAGGGATCAGCAAACTACGGAGCATGAGCCAAATCTGGCCAACCACCCGTTTTTTCGCATCCCACCACCTAAGAAGAGTTTCTACATTTTTTAATGGTTTTTAGAAAGCAAAAGGATAAAGATATTTCATGACATGTGAAAACTCAAATTTCTCAGTCCATGAATACAGGCATATTCGAACATCGCTACACTCATTCCTTTTTGTACTGTCTGCTTTTGCATTCAGATGGCTGCTTTCACACTACTACAGAGGCGTTGAGTAACTCAAGCAGAGCCTGCATGTGACCTTCAGTGCCTCAATTATTTACTGACTGACCCTTAGCAGAAGAAATTTGCTGACCTCTGAAATGAGCATGAAAATCATTTAGCACAATGCCAAGCATGTAGTAGGGGCTCAATGAACAATATTCATTTATGTAAGTGCAGCCTTAGCATATTCATATATGTTACATGGACTCAAAATGTTTGGTCCCCCAAGTGCTGTTCATGACTACAAGACTGTGGTATGGAGAGACCCACTGGGCCACAGTAGGCCACTGAAAGGCTTTCTCCATCCCTCCCCACCTCCCCAGGACTTGCCTCCACACACCTTCTGCTCGGCAGAGAGGGTGGAGGGGCACCTTCTGTGTGCCCCACCTATCGCCTTCAATGCTGGTTTAGAATATTGCTCAGAAACACGACCTTCCTCCTCCACCATCTCCATGGATGGAGTATACTTTGGGAATGACCAAATGACTTGTTTTGGAATGGAATATGAGCAGACATATCATGATCTACTGGAGTCCTCATTTTCAGAATATTCACTCTAGACCTCAGTTATAAGGGAAGCAAAACTCATTAGAATTAGAAACAATCCACTAACAAACAGGCCACCTAAAAAATTAGTCCCCATTTCAAATTTTCACAGCCACAGGGGTCCTTCCTGCCCATCTGATCAGAACTTTAATCTTCCCTCTCAAATGAAACAGTTTTTCTGCCTGATTGGACCCCAGGTCTACCCAGGTAGCCCAGATATCCGCAGCCCAAACAGTCGTTGAGGTTTCATTTTTGGTCGACATAATACTAAAATGGATGATTCACAAATATTAAGTCTCAGTAAAATTTATTCTTTCTGCCAGCCACATGGAAAAGAAAAGTTCTGGTGCAAACATAAAATGCAGTCAGCTGGGGTTACAGCTCATTTTTGCATGGGATCAGCTTCAGATTTTCATCTAGACTAGATTGTTTCCAAATTCATATGTTTAAAAGTACGGAAAGAGAGAAATTGGGTTTATAGTCATTTCAGCATTAAAAGGTCTATGGGCCACATTGACACCATCTTGAGACCCCTAATCTCTCAGCTACTAAGTAATTTGGAAGAAAAAAAATGAATGAATGTGTTATCATTTATTGGCCCACTAAGGATTTGGGCTGGGAAAAATATCTTCCGGGAGGAGGCCCCAAACATCACTCCATGGGTTTCCTACTGGGCAGGGTATGCTTCTCACCATCATTCTCTAACTGCATTAAGAAAGGATTCGTGTCATCAAAGAACAGGGAATCCTACTTAGAAAGGACCTTGCCTCTGAAGATTCCACACCAGTAGAATTCTTGGCTCAATTATGTAATGAAATTATCCAAATGCTTTTCTACTAACACAATCCACTCTGCCCAGACTTCCTTCATTCTTGGTTCATTATTTTAATAATGTTTTTAGCTTTCAAAAAATTTCTTGGTTTTAAAGATCTTCTTATGTAAATATACAAAGCCAATTCAAGTCCTATTTTATTTTTTTTTTAAAGATTTTATTTATTTATTCGACAGAGATAGAGACAGCCAGTGAGAGAGAGAACACAAGCAGGGGGAGTGGAAGAGGAAGAAGCAGGCTCACAGTGGAGGAGCCTGATGTGGGGCTCGATCCCAGAACGCCAGGATCACGCCCTGAGCCGAAGGCAGACGCTTAACCGCTGTGCCACCCAGGCGCCCCAAGTCCTATTTTAAAGTTACCTCTTGGGGAGAGAAGGGCCTGCTTCTTTGCCAAGGGCACTTTGATTGCTATTTTCTATTTACAAGAAAGGGTATATTTCCATGTCTTAGCAGTTAGACAGGCATAAATGAATAAATTAGCATTTGCCTATGTTTAAATCTTATAACCTAAACTATTGGACAGCTGACTCCAATTGATTTATTATTGCTCAGAGGTACTGTCTGCCAAATGAAGCCAAATGTTAAGGTAAAGGACAAGTTACTAACCAAAAAATGATGCGTCGGTGCCCTGGCTTCTGAGTTCAGAACTCTTCCTGTGGCCTGTGTTGAGGACTGGGCGATCCTGATTATCCTCTGCTGCATACATTAATATGCCTATTTGGTAGCACATCCTTGGCCATCTCTCTGAGGCCTTGGACTTCCATAGATTGTGAAGTTGGGTTTTGGCTCTAGTTTATCTCTTTATCCAAAAGCCAGATACATCCAGGTGCATTTAGCCAGTACCCAGAAGTCCCAGTAATGTTTCTGTGGTTTCTGAGAGTAAAACCCATCATCTCTCACATCACACCCTCTACATATAAGCACAACCCCAGCAGCCCAAATATTTATGTGCTTTGATAGACATCATCCATCCTCATCCATATAGAGACTTATTTTTCTTCCTGGATATTCAGAAAATTACACCGCCCAGCACTCTTGCAGTTAGAAAGGGCCAGACAACTGGTTCTAGCCAATAAAATGTGAGAAGCGATTTGTGTCACTTGTAGGCAGAGGAGGCGACAAGACACTATACAGTTCTTCAGCCTCTCTTCAGTCTGTCTCTTGCCCAGCTGGGACAGAGACATTCCAGATGGTGGAGCTACTGTCAGGCTGGTCCCTGGGTGACTATATGGGCAGAGGTCCACCACCACCCTACCCCACACTCTGTGACCAACCACCTGCCCACTCAAATTAGATGTACAGCTTAAGCAAGAGAGGAAGCTTTATGGTGTAGGCCCCTGAGATTCCAGGCCAATATGTTCCTGCAGCATAGCATAGCCTATCCTGACTAACACGGTAGCAGGTGTCTCAATTAAATGATGTATATCTCAGAGAAATTCCTTCTGCATGACTCCTGCGTCATTGTTACTTTGTTCTCATAGAAAAAGTCACCTTCACTTACTCTCTCACACTCAAGCCTGAGGTTGACTTCAAAGGATAAATCGGATTTGGAAAGATGAAGAAAGGGAAGAGAGCATCCCACACCACAGAAATTGGTTTAGTTATTCCAACCATTGCACAAAATAGTATGACTTAATAAACACATTTCTTTGGTGAAAATGATAGATGAAAATGAAAGATGCTCAGTTCGAACTCAGCCCCCCCCCCAGTGAGTGGGGGCGTGAACGATCACAAACCACAGGCCAAGGCTCTCCATGGATTTGTTAATTAAAAAAAGTTCCTCCCAGGGTTCCTGGGTGGCTCAGTTGGTGAAGTGACCAACTCTTGATTTCAGCTCAGGTCTTGATCTCAGGGTCATGAGTTTAAGCCCCATGTTGGGTCCCATGCTGGGTGTGGAGCCTACTTTAGAAAAAATTATTTAAAAAAATAATAATGAGTTCCTCCCTTCCCGTATGACGATGTCAAGCCAGCTTCTTCAGTATTTATGTGAATGCATAGCCCCCAAAGGGACTTGGGCTAGAACAAGAAGATCAGTTTCCCACTTGAATCAACCTGTCCCTGTGCCCCCACCACAAAAACTTCTGACAATTTTGAAAGCGGAACTAGCTTCAATAGTGGTTATTGGAGAAGGAGGGAGTGTTAAGGGAAGAGTTAATGTGTCTTTGCAATTTTTATGTTTGTATTATGTGTGTGTACGTGGCGGGTGGGTGTGAACATACATGTCATGAGAAACATCACTTATATTTGCCACTGTCCCAAGGACAACAGCAAGAAAGATAACTTCTGAATTCCCTTTTAGAAAAATGTTGGATTAGATAGAAATATAGAGTTATGAATAGAAAGAAATACATTTTTTAGCATTCTAGTATATTCCCAACACTACTGAAAGCACCTTAAATGAATTCCTCATAACTACCATGTGAAGTAGGAGGAATTATCTTTATTTTATAAATTTGTAAAACTGAGACACAGAGTGGTTACATAAGATCTCACAGCAAGTGCTCGAGCCAGGATTTAAATACAGTAGTCTGACTCCAACGCTCATGCTGGTGTGGAGATTGATACATACATACTCTGAGTTTGATTAATACATATGAACAATTGAGTTTCCCTTTGGTAACATCAAAACTCTGGAAATCATCCTCCTTGGGCTTTGGCCAGCCTCTCTCCATCAGACAAAGTCCTGAATCCTCCAACTCACTAAGGGCCTCTGCTATTTCTATCATGTTTTGAATATGTTGGAGGAACAGTAAAATGTTTTTCACAATTAATGATCTCTATTTAAGTCTTTTTTAAATTTTTTTATTATAAAATTTTCAAACATCAGAAAAGAGAGGAATAGTACAGTGAACTCCCATATACCCATCATCATCTGTCTCTTCACAGTCCATTTACCCCCTTAAGTCCCTACACACACACACCCAATTGTGGCTTTTGCCTCCACTATGCCATTGAAGCTCATCAAGTTCCCAATGACCTCCTTTGAATCAAAATCCAAGGGATGTTTTCCAACTTTTTCTCATTCTTTGAGAACTTTCTCTATGTCAGGTACAATCCTGAGCACTTTTTATACATTATTCCATTTAATCTTCAAAACAATGTTGAGGTAGGTACTATTACGATCCCCATTTTCAAAATGAGGAAAGAGACTGGCAAACATTCTTCATTTCGAGGAAAGTAAAAGAGGCACAGAGAGAGTAAGTAAATTTGACTTGGATCACACGATTGGTAAGAGGTAGAACCTGGACTGGAAACAAGGTCCGTCTGACTCTGAAGCTCATATCATTTACTACTACCACCATACGCTGGATCTTTCTCCTCCCTGGCTTTCAGTACACCACTCTCTCCTAGAGTTACTCATCTCCTCACCCTCCTCTGTCTCCTCCATCTATCTTCTAGTGTCATTGTGCTCTATGGTGTTGCCCTCAATGCTCTTCTCTCTTATACTCATTCCATCTGAAAGACCTACTCACATCTGATGCTTCAATTGTTACCTATATGCCCATTATGACCTCTGATCTGTGGTTCTGGCTCATATCTCTTGCAAAGTTTCCAGTCCCAACAGTCTCAATACCTACTGGACATCACCACTTGACATCACCGCAGGAGCCCCCACCTCAGCATGTCCATTCATCCTATTACCCTCAAAATCTACTTCTCCTATTGTGTTGCTGTCACAAATTTGTCCAGCAGATCCTATATATTCTGTCTCCAAAATCTTTCATGAATCTGTCCCCTTCTCTCTGTTAGTTCAAGAGTATGGCAAATACTTTATTATTACCCACCTGTGTCCTCTAATACATTCTCCAAAAATTTTTTAGATTGGTTTTTTTTTTAATACAGATTTTGTCACATTACCTTCTTGCTTAAAATGCTTCAACAATTTCCCATAACCTTCCAGATAAAAATCCAAATCCTTATGATGGTCTACAAGACCCTTTCTAGTCTAGTCTCTTCCTAGAACACCTGTCAGATTTGTACCTCACCACTACTCATTTGCACTCAATTCTTCAGCCATGTTGTATTTCCCTGAAATTATTCTTAAGTGCTTATAGTCTACTATATTTCCACTTCATCTATGAAATGTCTAAATTGTCCTTTTACTCATCCCTTCCCCCGCCCTCTGCCACCATACACAAACGCAACCTTACATATTTTCTACTTAGTTAATTCTAAGTCATCTTTCAAGACCTAGTTCAAGAGTCATCTTCAAGGACCTTCTCTGACCACCCTCTCTCCACCCCAGTCCAGGTTTGGGGTCACTCCTCATGTTCTCATGGCACTCTGGACTTCGAAGGCAGAAACTGTAAGTTATTTACTCAATATCTTTTCCCCCCTTCTTTCTTACTAACAGAACTCCAATTTAGTGTACAATGTGTCCAGTTAAAAATACTCATTTTCCCAGACTCCTTTGAGCCAAGGGAAAACATGTGACCTGCTTTGGTCAATGATATGTCAGTAGAATTCTGTTGGGTGGGGCATTTACCCTTTCCCTGTCTTCCTGCTCAGAACATGGTCAGAGCACCCAGAACTAGAACAATCATCTTGTATCTCTGAGTATGAAAGTCAAACAGAGGATGGAAGAGCAGGAGTTGGATAGAGCCTGGTATTACATGGCTTCCTTGAGCATTTGGACCAGCCCTGGACTGCATTCCCTTGGACTTCCTATTACAAGAGAAAAATACACTTCCATTGGGTTAAGCCACTACTGTTGGGTTTCTGTTGTCTGTAGTTCCGCAGAGTTCTGGCTGATAAACTCTCCCTTTTTCTTATCACTTATCACATTTAATTGTTTGCAGTTACCTATTCTCTGAGTCTACCAGCAGATAATAAGATTCCTGAACGCAGGGCTTTTTTTATCAGACTCCTCTTCTGCCTTATCTCATCCTCTTGGGCCACTTTTGAGTCCAGCTCTGGCCATGGCAACCAGCGGATGAAAACTGACAGTGCATTCCCTTCACTTTCTATGGTGGGTTCTTTGCCTCTGCTAGACAGCTCCAGGAGTCACTCAGCCATTCTGATTCTTACACAAACTTAGAAGTGGAGGGAATTAACACCCTCAAAGATGATCCTTATTCAAGGGACTGAACATTGTCTCCAGGAGGGAAAACTGAGGGGCCCCCTAGACAGTTCTCAGGGGGTCCCAGAGGGACTGAACCCTAGTTACCCACAATGATAAGCCAGCTCAGTAACACTTAGCTTCTTTCCCTATTTCATTATTTCCAGTTCTCACTTTTGTTGACTTCCCAAACTACAACTTCCTAGCAGCAGGCTCTTGTCAGTCTCTGCTTTTGGAGGGAGCATGAGCTAAGACAGCTGTGACTTCACATTTACCAGTACTTAGTGTGGTGCCCAGTTCTCAACAAACATTTGTTCACTGATGCATAACTGAATGAATGGACTTCTTTTCCAATTATACCTCTTTGTGAAAACTGCTTTGTATTTCATTAAAACACTATAATCATTTGAAACGTTAGGGGTAGAATTTAATAGCTGCTAACTTCTACATAAAATACTAGCCACAGAGAAGAGAGAGAAACGTAACAGCAGAATCTACCCAGAATTCAACCAGTGAGGTTTCACAACTTATTATGATCAATCAGGTAAGGATCCCTGAATTACGGATATGAAATTTATTGTTCCAAACACAATAATGCTTAAGCTATAAGCCTCGGCCTATTAATGATTTGAACATTTAAGCAGATAAAAGTCTTAAAATATTTTCAAAATTAAAAGACTTGGTTAGGAAATCAGCAACAGCTATGACTATACAATCATGTTTTCCCAAACAATGTGACCCCAGTCCCAAAATAAATCTTCAAATCTAAAACAGCTATAATATGCCAACCGATCATTTTATATTATCATACAATCAGAAGAGAAGTAACTAGTTTTTAGGATAATAAAAAAATGTTAGTAATAAAGCATTATTAGAAAATATGGGGCAACATTCTGTTACCAGAGGCTTTGTTTTTAGATCGATGATTTAATAAAAATTCATGTGTCCCTTTCCATTTATTTTAAAAAAGAGATAAAAACCTACCACAGTAAAATGCCTCTAGGTCTATGCATAGTGCCTTAGAAAGAAAAAAAAATTATTATCAAAGGATGGCTATAGCCTCAGCTCATCCAAAGAGCTCCTCCTACTGTTCTTTCAAAATATAAAAGGAGTCTGAATTCAGACAGGAGCTTTCACTGAAGAACCAGAGCACGACAAAATCAAGGAGTAGGAACCAAGAGAGTTAACGCTTCCAAGTCAGAACTAGGTCTCTGATGCCCTGAGCAAGATGAGCCAACGGCCACACTCTGACACCAAAGGGCTTCCCGAGATTCTCAGGGCTCTCCTTCCCCATAAACTACCTTGTCCAGGAACTGTGCTTACTCAAAACTTTGCAGGGGCTTTCTGGCAATAATAGCTTAAGTCACAAACTTCAGCTCTATTCAAACGGTAGCTAGGAATATAGTGGGAGAGAATTTTTGAACAAGGCACTGCTTCTCCTTTTCTTTAAACACTCCTTCAAGGGCAGTCCCTTTACACACAAATCATCTTGAAGAGGAAACAAAAGGTTTAACTCAGGCATAAAGCAATTTTTTTAAATGAGTAGTAATAAGTTTCTAACTTAACTTAGAATTAATTTTTAATTAATTGTCAACTAATTTTTAATTACTTAGGTAATCTCTGACATTTTTGGTGAACAGGCAATAGATTTTGTCTTTCAATCCATGGACATGAGGACACACACCTGAGCCACCAAGACCAAACTATAACTGCAGAAAATAATAAAGGTTGGAAGGCTACACACCAAACTTAATATTGGTATATGTGGGGAAATGATGAACTAGGGAAAGAGTGGGGATTTTTTCTTCGTACTTGATAAAATTCTCTCTTGTTTGCGTCTTTTTTTTTTTAAGATTTTATTTTTTAAGTAGTCTCCACACCCAACGTGGGGCTCAAAATTACAACCCTAAGATCGAGAGTTCAACTGGGCCAGCCAGGCGCCCCTACTGTTCAGATCTTTTACAAAAAGAATGTTTTTATGTGTAATTTCTGAAATTTTTTTTTTTTAAGATTTTTTATTTATTTATTCGACAGAGACAGAGACAGCCAGCGAGAGAGGGAACACAAGCAGGGGGAGTGGGAGAGGAAGAAGCAGGCTCATAGCGGAGGAGCCTGATGTGGGGCTCGATCCCATAACGCCAGGATCACGCCCTGAGCCAAAGGCAGACGCTCAACCGCTGTGCCACCCAGGCGCCCCTGAAATTTTATTTTTTTTAAGATTTTATTTATTTATTTGAGAGAAAGCAAGAGGGCACAAGGGGGGGCGGAAGGAGAAGCAGACTACATGGGGCTCGATCCCAGGACCCTGGGATCACGACCTGAGCCACGCAGGCACCCCAGAAATTTTATTTTTTTTTAAAGATTATCTACAATAATATTTTTATCTGTGTTCTACTTACTCATCTAGGCCGTAACCCATGTTCTGTGTTTGGTCACTTTGTTCAGTCATTCCGGACTAGCTCCCTTAGGGCTCCAATCCCCAAATCAGGCACTGCAGGGGCTTCAAAGACCATTCTTGCAATAATAGACACCTATGGAGTGCTGATTACATGCCAGGCACTATCCCAGAGTTTTTTTTATCAGAACTATTTAATTTAATCTTCGCCCAAATTTGTCAGTACTAGGATTACACCCATTTTTCAAATGAGGAAACAAGGCATAGAGAGATTAAGTAAATTGCCCAAGACCATTCAGCTGATACAGATGGAGCTGAAATTCGAACCCAAGCAATTTGGCTTCAAGCCACACCCCTAATCACTATGCTATGTTACCTCCCTAAAAATGAAAACACTTCCCAGTCTCTGAAGGTTTACAACCTAGTTAGAGAGAAATTAAGTGACCAATCACAATGCTATGTGCTGAATGGTGTGAGGAGGATACACACTAAGGGAAATAAAGGAAGAAAACTTAAATTAAGTGTGATCAGGAGGAAGGGAGAATGTCAAGAAGGTTTCCCCAGAGGAGGCCCCCAACCAAGAGCTGGTCTCACCACGGAGCTAAGGGAGGGGAGAGTCATGAACATTTACGTTGCACCTGCTGTTTAGCAGGCACTTCGTGAGTGTTTTACACAAACCATCTCATTCTGACCCCATAATAGCCCTATGAAATATGTGGTTTCGTCCCCATTTTACTAATCAAGAGACTGATGCCAAAAAGTAAACTAGCTTGCCTAAAACTGAGCAGTTACCGGGTGCCAGAGCCAAGATATGAACCTTTATCTATCTCAGAAGCCCATGCTCTTTCTACTCTCCACCACCTCCCCACACACACACAACCATAGTAGGAGGAAAAAAGGGAGAAACTGCATGTATAGATATATGTTAAAAACATCCTGACATGATAAAAACTCCATGTTCTCAGAAACCAAAGCCATCCAACCACAGAATGGACTCTCTTATAAGATGAAACTCCATCCCTGGAAATGTTTATGCAAACGTCGACATCTGTCTGCCCTTGAAGAAGGCCTAAGGTGAAAGTTTAGCCTACTTGACCTCTAGAGGCCCTTAAATCTAGAGATAGTAATATTCCACAGACCACCTGGGTTTCCACAGTAACACAGGTACTCAGATGTTACATGTAGCCATAGAATGGAGTGTGGCTTAGGATTGGTTTTGTGTCTGTGACAACATCATCAGTTCTCTAAAGAAAAAGATCAGGATTGGTTTTGTGTCTGTGACAACATCATCAGTTCTCTAAAGAAAAAGATCAAGTCTCATTGGATTTGGTCACCCTGGTCAAGGTCATGCCTAACCTTTAAGAGACGAAGGTAATGACCGTTTGTCTTCTCTGTTGTCCTCTTACTGTATCTCTCAGCAGTGGTACACACTTCCTTCCTAAAACACTTTTTTCTTCTGGTTTCCATAAAACCAGATTTCTCCAGCTTTCCACCTACCGTGCTGGCTATTCTCTCTCCATCTCTTTTGCTGGCTCCTCCTTCTCTTGCCAACCTCTGCATTCCTGTGACAATTAGGATACCGTTCTGGACCATCTTCTCTTGGATCTACACTCTCTCCTAAGGACAGCGAGGCCAGTCCCTGGCCTTCAAATACCATCCATATGCAAGTAATGCCCACAATTATATCTTCAGCTGTGACTTTACTGATGTCAGTGTTTTGACGTCCAATAAACGTGAAACTAATCACTTTTGAATCAAACTCTAAATTTCTATCCCCTAAAATCCTTCTTTCCCACCTCACTGAATTGCTCAGGACAAACACCTCTTTCCCTCAAACCCTACATCTAATCCATCAATATATTCTATTATTTCTCCCTCCAAAGTATATTTTAGAATCAACCACTTCTCTGCACTTCCACTATTTCCACTTTAGTCCAAAGATCCTGGACTTACCTGAAATAGCCCAAATTGTCTTCCTGCTCCCACCCTTGCTCCTAGTCATTCTCCTCCCAGTGGCTAAAATGATTTCTTTTGAGTCTTCAATAGTTTCTTGACTACACATAGAATAAAACCCTAACTCCTCACCAGGGCCCTACAAGACCCCAAGACCCCATCCCTGCCTGCCTCTCCTTCCTCATCTTCTATTCTCCCACCCTTACACACTACACTCCAGCTATAAGAGCTCCTTCCAGTGCCTGGAACATGCCAAGTTTGCTACTGCCTCAGGGCCTTTGCACTTAATGTTTTCCAGTGTTTAGGATGCTCTTCTCCCTTACCTTCTTATAACTGACTCCATCTTATTAAATAAGACTCCCTCAGAGAGGCCTTTTCTTACCCACACCCCTCACTCTCAACCACATTACCTACTTTATCTTCTTTATAGACTCTATGTAAACTCGTTTATTGTCTTTATTCCCACTGAAAAGTAAGCTAAGAGAGCTAGGACTTCATCCATGATGTTCACCATATCCCAGAGCCCAGAATGATGCCTAGCACAAAATAGATGCTCAATAGATATTTGTTGAAGAAACAAATACAAGTATCGGTTTTTGGTTAACTGAATCAAATGATTTTATCCCACAAGTAGAGTTACAGGTGTTAAAAACTTGTCATAGACAAGTGAGTACAGGGTCCTGAACTGCTCAAGTTGCCCTAACAAGTTTACATCAGATCTGTGACTTACTAGTGGTGCTGGAAGAGATTGCAGCCAGTAACTCTCAGATGCAATTTCTTTTGTTTCGCATCCTCAATTTCTGAATGTAGGGAATTCTAATGTTTAAATGATGAACTGATCTCTTTCTTTCTGGCACAGTGTTCTTACATGAAACAAAGAGATATCAAGGCAGAAAGCCTGAAAATGGTGTCAATTTGGATCAAGACACGAATTACCCTATTCATATTGTCAGATATATGTCTTGTTTCCCTAGGAAACCATCCACAATAATGTCATAAGCCACTTCCAATTTCATGTGAAAAACACCCATGTGGACCTTCTCTGCAATTCCTAGTGAGTTCATAGTTCCATTGCAAGCACATTTCCTGAAATGTCCACTGTTTTTCAATATTAAAGTGAATCTCATAAGGAGGATAAGGATTAGTGTTATCAATATAAAGAGAAAATAATCATTCTTAATCATGACTGCATTATGTGAAAAAAATGACTTCCTCTCATTGGATTTTGGTTTAAACCGTTGTACTGAAATTGGCTTCTGAAAAGTTGTCTCAGGTAACTTATTTACAGTCATGATGTGGAAAAACACAATTTGCCACCAGTATCCTATTATTTCTATACTGCTCGGTTATTTGTGACCTGAATAAATAAGGCCTGCCGGTTTCACAGGATGAGAAGCCTGCTAAGATATGTAGAAGCAAAGATAAAACCTCTTGTCTATTCTCTCCAAGAAGATAAATTTTGTTACATGGAGGTCATGACAGTCAGAGGTCATAGGTCATGATAGTTCCCAAAGCAGGGCTATGTGCCCAGGGCCTTTCCATGCAGAGTCCTACTTCAAAGGGACACACAGGGTGAAGTCAGGGGACTGGCTTACATAAGGCAACTCAGGAGGAAAAATCTATTGTTTGTTATAGGCGTCTGAATGCCTCGGAAAAATACATTTCAAGATGGAATTATCTGGATTATATTTCATCATTTTCACATTTCCTTTTGCATATCTAATCACAACTGAATATTTCATTTCCAATTCCTCTATTAGTGGTGCAACTATGAATTAATTTCATTTTCCCTGTTGGGAGCCTGCTACATTACTTGATAAGCTTTAAAAGATTCTTAGAGAAAGGGTGCCAGAATCAGGTGAAATACCACATCTCTAGAGAAGAAAGGCTACAGATGACTCTGGCTTAGTGAGAACTTCCCAGCCATCGAAATTACTGAACAACACCAGCAATTCTTCATTCTTCAAACTCCAAATCCTTTGACCAATCCCCTGATATAGACATCCACACCCTTCATTTGCTTTTGTTCATCTAACAAATGACATGAAGATATGATGCCCTGATGAGATGAAATTGAGTGTGTGTGTGTGTGTGTGTGTGTGCTCTTGCGTGTGAAAGGAGAACATCTGTTTTCCCAGGGTGTGTCAAAGATGCATGATGCTTAATGACTTCTATCTAGGATTTACTCGTAATCAAATGTTGAAATTTTTCATCCTCCAAGTATCTGAGCCATACTAAATTAGTGGAAGAAAAAGGTAATTGTTCACTAGGGGAACAAAACAGAATGCCACATTAAGAAACCATTGGAAACTCTGTTATCCCGCTAGCATCACCCTACCCTAAAAATTGGAGGAATGAGATCACAGGAATTAAAGTTACATTCCCATCCAAACTAAGAGCATTTTTACCTCCTCGTCTGAACTGTAAAGTCTTCTACAACAGGGCCTGTGTCATACCTCTGGGTCCTAACCCGATGGCCTACGAACAGAAGGAGCTGAATATGTTTTGCGATGATGGTGATGATAATGAACCAATTTCCTGAATTCCTACTATGAAATATATTCCTTATATGTAGTCATCAGGCCCATGTTTCTCAAAACATGTTCCACAAAAGGGACGTGCAATATTGAGGGTGTTCTAGTAAAGATGGAGAGAAGGCTCCTTAGCCAATCAAGATTCAGAAGCCTGAGTTGTACAAAGTTAAATGTTTCACTGCCACAGAATTTCTTAAGAAGCTTCAGAACATTTTTGTGTGTTGTGAAACTCTAAAAGACAACGAACGTTTGCAACATTTTGCAAAAATTCTTTAATAAGGAAAACTTCAAACCTTGAAGGGCACCAGTGTCTTTCAGGAGGAAGTTGGGGAAACGCTGCATTAGACAAATGTTAAAGCTAATACACTGTTTACAAGAACAGTGTCCATGGAAACACGTCCTGTCCCACAGCTTCAGTGTTTTTGTTTTGTTTTGTTTTTATCTGTAAACAGGTGCAAATAACACCTACCTCACAGGGTTGTCATGAGATCCAAGTGAAATCAAACACACAAACTGCCAAGCCTGGCACAAAGCAGGCCCGCAACGAATGCTCCCTCTCTGTCCACACAGCAGTACTGTGGCGAAAATAAAATTGTCCTGAATTTAACCAGATCCAGGCACGCCTTTGAGGACAGAACTATGGCACGTGACACTCCGTTCTGGGCCTTAGGAGTCAAGTCAGGCCAGCCATGGCCATCTCCCACCCAAATGGGTTTTTTACTTCCTTCGCTTGGTAAACCTGCACCAGCCAGCGCCTTAGCTAATTAGCCCTCTGATCCCTCCCACAGTTGCACGTACTTGCAGAGACCCAAACATGCAAGGCGAAACCAGAAGCACAGTGCTTCCAATTGCCAAAATGGGCTAAAAAGTACATTTCCTAGCCAAGGATCTTGGGCAAAAGAAACAGATCATTGATGGCAATGAGACTGCTGACCGGCACACTAGAACCGTGTTAGTTTCTGGTCTGCTTTAGCAACACTGCACGGTGAGGTCGACTACAATAAATACTGCAATAAAATCTCAGTTGCACAAAGCATTGCAAAAAGGAGGCTTTTGTGACTCAGAATTCATCAGTGATACATTGGCGCCCTCTGCTGGCCCGATCATCCAACAGCTGAGCTTGTTCAATACCCTTTTGCTTTCCCTTGCTGTTTTTGTTTTTTGTTTTTTTGGTTTTTTTTTTTTTTTGTCTTCTTTTAAGAACGCAGTGTTTCGCTTTGGTCCCATTCTTTTCACACATAAATTATTAAAAATTATCAGTAGTATGGTAATCAGAATGCACAGAATTATGTTTCAATCCTCACCTCAAAGAGGTGTTCTGGTCAAAAAAAAGAAATTCCCGGGGCGCCTGGGTGGCACAGCTGTTGGGCGTCTGCCTTCGGCTCAGGGTGTGATCCTGGCGTTGTGAGATCGAGCCCCACGTCAGGCTCCTCCGCTATGAGCCTGCTTCTTCCTCTCCCACTCTCCCTGCTTGCATTCCCTCTCTCGCTGGCTGTCTATCTCTGTCAAATAAATAAATACAATCTTTAAAAAAAAAAAAAAAAAAGAAAGAAATTCCCTATTGCGCTTTAATAGGGAGCATGCCGTTGCTCTATAAATGTAAAATATCCCATAAAAGGCATTTTGCATAGGCATCCTGCTTCCAGAGAATATAGGTTCCAATTTTTACTAATTATAGATATCATTTACTCCTCATTTTACATGGTCTATTTGTTAGAGTTGCCAGATTATTTGCAAGAGATATACTAAATACTTACACAAAAAATTACTAAACTATTGAGTAAAAAATCATCCACTGTTAATCTGAAATTCAAACTTAACTGGGTTTCCTGTATTTTATCTGGCAAACTTACCTATTTTCACATGTACTTGGAATTTCATAATTGAAATTCTTTTCTCTTATAATAGTGTTTGCCCTACCAAAATAATAAATAAAGGCAAAAACATCTATTTCTCTGTCTTCTATTTCTTCCCTCACATTTTGGGAGACACCGACTAGATTTTAATATACCAAAGCTTAAAGCAAGACTGAATTATCTGGGTCAGCTAGGCGTGAGATTAAAGAACATTTTTTGTCTTTTAAAAAAAAAAGTTATTTAGGGGCGCCTGGGTGGCTCAGTCAGTTAAGTGTCTGCCTTCGGCTCAGGTCATGATCCCACGTCAGGCTGCCTGTGCCTGCTTCTCCCTCTCCTCCCTACTTGTGCTCTCTCTCACCATCTCTGTATTGCTCTTTCAAATAAATAAAATCTTTTTTTAAAAAGTTATTTAATTAAGGGATTGAGAGAAATCCTGAGCTCCTAGGCTTCCTTTATGCAGCAACAAAGATACTATATAAAATATATTTAAAATTTTTGTGTTTCATTTTTATAATGGTAAATTTGAAAATACGGGCACCTAGACGCATCACGCTTTTAAGGCAATGAATCTCAAGTTCTCATCCTAGAGTTGCCTACGGAAGTTTTAAAACTCAAAGATCCCAGGCTCCGCCTGCAGGCCAATTAAATCAGAATCCCTGAGGTTGGAATCCCTAGGAACCTAACGGCTTAAAAGCAGCCCAGGCAATTTGAATCTGCAGCCAGGGTGGCCAACCACTTTCCTGGGGCCACCCAGTCCCTTCGGGGAAGGCCTCTTGCTTTTGATGTGTGGGTGAATCGATACAGATTAATTCAGTAGATTCTGGGCAGTTCTAACTAGCTTCCAGTTGATGCAGTCCCGCTAGGCAAAGGACCACACTTTGAGGAGCAAGATTTTCCTAGAGGCCAGAAAAGAAAAGGCAATTTGTTTCAATATGGAGTCATATGTCTGTGTGAACTGAAAATTGCAGATTACGGACAACCACATTACTATAATGAAAACTGCCAGAGAAATGAAAGCGGGGAGGGACAGTGAAAGAAAACCTTATCTTAATAGTTCTGCAATGAGTTACTGTCTCCTCTCCCGTTATCTTCCTGTTTCCTGTCACGATGTCCTTCAAAGGCCAAAAGCAGTTAATATTTGCTCCCGGGCTACTTTTTCAAAAACAGTATGAGATTTGCATTAGATCATTTTATATGCAGCATCTCAAATATGCCATAATTTAAAGCATACACACGCTTAGATCATATTAGAATTTAGTTCATAGTTCATTTCCATTGGACCTTTTTTAACCATTTTAGTCTGTTGGAGCTGAAAGCAGCAATAGGCGGATTGTGCAACCATGGGAAGCTGATCAAATCAACCCTTGAAAGTGTAATTGGTAAATCTCCTCATGTGCTTTTGAAAAATTAATCAGGACAGGTTTGGCGAACCTTCGCTGAGAGAGTCTCCTTAGGACAAATGACTTGGTTCCCAATGTCTTGTCATAAAGGAAAACTCCAGCTGCAAATCCCAAGGTGACCCATTTATCTCGCTTGGATGGAGCATAATGACTTCTTAAGCACTGCAAATAATTCTGCTGGTTTAAAATCAATTTGGTTAATACAATTAAATGAAACTATTTGATCCTTCAGGTTCAAAAACCATCCATTTGACTCATACATTAATATTTTAATATGGAAACAGCCACCACAATCTTCCAATGCCTTCTAATAATGTTCTATAGGGATGTGTTGTAGAAAACAGTGCGTAGAGTGTTGTCTTTAAAATCTCTGCCGAATTACTCATGAGAATCGGTATTAAAATATGTATTCCCCAAGCACTCGTAAAGCAATCAAAGCTCATGCCTGTCTCAGGCCTTTTGCATGTGTTCACCAGAGAAGGCGGAGGAGCAGCAAATGGTGCCTCAGTTCCACCAGATGAACGCGCTCGCATCCCATCACCGTCAAGGGTGCAAGGCCTGCTTGGAACACACAGGTAAGGTCAACGGTATTTTCAGTTCGCAGTTTAATGACTCGCTCGATGGATGGTACGTAAGGCAGGTAACCACTCCCCTTCTTGGAACTCTTTTCTGTTTTTCTTACAGGACACCGCTCCTTCCGGTCTCTCTCACCACATTTTCTCCATCTCTTCTTTCTCTGACAAAACCTCGAACGCTGGTATTCCCCAGTTTCTAATCCTCTGCCCTCTTCCCTTCCCATTTGCCAACCCCCACCCCCCTTTATGGCTTCAACAATCACCATAAGGCGTTAACTCCATCTGTACCTCCGGGCCTGGCCTCTCCTCCAAGGTCTCGATCCATGCTGTTCACTAGGGGAGCTGCTCGTTCCAGGTGGCTGAGAAACATAATTAAAATTAAATAAAATTTGAACTTCCTCAGTCCCACTAGCCGCATTTCAATACTCAACCACATATGTCTAGCGTAACCACCTCGGTGGGTCAGATAAAGCTCATACCCATCATCACAGAGAGCTACAGGGCAGTGACCGCTAGATGACAACAGCTAGTAACACACGTGCCAGGCTCCCTGCCAGGTCTTCCACAGGTAAGCTAATTTAATCCTCCCGTGCACCTTCTGAGGTACTTACAGTAGTCAGCATTACAGAGACAGGAAGTAGAATTTGGTTGCTGCCGATGCTTGGGGAGTGGAGACTGGGGAGTTACTGTTTAATGAGTATAGAATTTCCGTTCTGCAGGATGAAAATGGGTCTGGAGATGGAGGTGATGGTGTTGGCACAACGGCACGAACGTCCTGAATGCCGCTGAACCGTATGCTTAAAAATGGTTACGGTGGGGAATTTCAGGTGTACGGTGGCCCAGTGAGAACAAACAGGACAGACAGAGCATGCGCTGCAGGAAGTGGCTATTTGGGACTCCTCGCTGTCACAGATAACTTGTGCCGGCATTAAGACTATTGAAAGAGCATCCGATTAAAATAGGAACGTTGGGGTAGACAGTTAAAGAAAGGGGGTGGGGCGCCTGGGGGGCTCCGTCCGTTAGACGTCTGCCTTTACGTGTCAGGTCAGGATCCCGGTCCCGGTATGGAGCAAGCCCCGAGCCCTGTTGGTAGGTCTAGCCGGGCCCCCTGCTCCGCGGGGAGTCTGCTTCTCCCTCTCTCTCTGACCCTCCCCCCACTTGTGCTCTCTCTTGCGCAATCTCTCTCTCTCTCTCTCAAATAAATAAATAAAATCTTTGAGAAAAAAAAAAGTGCCTGGAACTATGGCTTGAAAAGTAAAACTAATTTGATGGAAATAAATTTATCATATATTCAACAACATCCAGGTTAACACAGCAACTGTTTATCCAAACTTAGAACAAAGACTCGTTGGTCATTTGAGATAACAGTTTTGAAAAAATTATGAAGAATAACAATTAGTGAATGGGGGTTTTTTGGGTTTTTTGGAGTCCACACATAATTGAAATCATACAGTATTTGTCTTTGTTGGTCTGATGCATGTCCCTTAGCATAATGCCCTCAAGGCGCATACCTGTTGTCGCAAATGGCAGGATTTCATTCTCTTTTATGGCTAAGTAATATTCATATATATGTGTATGTGTGTATGTATTCCCAATATACACCAATTCACATCCCCACCAACAGTGCAAGGCTGCCCCGTTCTCCGTGTCCTAACACTTGCTATTTCTTGCCTTTTTGATAATAGCCATTCTCACAGGTATGAGGTGGCCATCTCATTGTAGTGTTGATTTGCTTTTCCCTGATAATTAGTGATATCAAGCATCCTTTCAAGTACCTATTGGCCATCTATATGTCTTCTTTGGGAAAATATCTATTCAGATCTTCTGCCCATTTCTTAACTTTTAATCTGATCGTTTGTGGGTTTTTTGCGGTTGAGCTGTATGAGTTCTTTATATATTTTGAATGTTAACCCCGTATATTTTTTTTTCTCTCACTCAGGTTGCCTTTTACTTTGTTGATGGTTTCTTTTTAGTTTTGACGTACATCATATATTTGACTCTTATAAATCTCATGAAGTGAAAACATAGTTTCCTTGTTTACACAGCCCTTATTATGAGTAAGATCACGTAAGGCTTATGTTTTAAGAGGCGCCCATTTGTATTTTCTATTCATGTCATTTGCTCAGTTTTCCGTTGAGTTGGTTTTTTACATAAATGTAAAAAATTTATAGTCATCATTTTATTAAAAATGACATCAAATCTTTCATGAAATATTGTTGAAAATAATATCTTTTATTTAACTTTATTTTTTGAAGATTTTAAAAATGCTATTAAGGCTATCAATATCATTTTTTATGGTTTCGTGATTTTTGTGTTGCTTTAGGCTTTCCCGTTCTAAGATGATAAAAAATTCTCCCAAGCCCTGGTATTTTTATGGCTTTCTTTTCTATTAACATCTTTGATATCACTGGGATTTGTTTTGGTGTAAGAATGATATAGGAATTTAACTCGATTTTTTTCAGACGTCTCCAGTTTTCCCCAGAGCATTTACAGAATATTTCATTTCTTCCCACTGTTTACCTTTTTGGTTTGACACTCAGGTCACATAGCTTCTCCTCTCCCTGGGAACTGGGTGCAAGTTTCCTTGGGGACCAAGTACATCGCTGAACATTATCCCTTTCTGTACATTATCACTTTCTGTAGACCTTCTCCCATCACCCCTGCTCCATTCTAAAACCCTCACACAAAGGGTCTCCTGTTGTCTGGAAGTCTCTTTCCACGCCCCTTGACGTGCTACCCCCTCCTCACACTTCAGGCCTCAGTTACATATCACTTTCTCTGAGCTGGGTGCCATGTTACATATCCCCAAATCACCCCCTATTTTTTCCTTTTTGATGCAGGTGTTCCCCACAATGATCGAAGTCCAATCCCTGTTGATCACTTTGGTGTCCCTACTGCCTACATTGTTGCATCATAAACAGTGCATGCTTGATAAATGTTTACTGAATGAATGCAATGTTTATTTTTTCCCCTCAGATTGATTCTCTTCCTCGTGCAGTGGTTACAGAATGAGGGGCGGCTGTGGTTCCCTCCGTGAGCCCTGAGTCCAGCCCCTGGACTCTTCTGAGGCTCCTCAGCGCCTCCTACTGAGAAGTGGCCACCCCAGCAGCCTGCCTGGAACATGTCTGGCTTTGACCTTGCAGATCCAGACATGAGGGTGCATATAGCTTTGGCCTTGGCACTAGGGCTCTGTGACTTACAACTTTTCAGAAAAAGAAGCATAAAGCGGAAGAGTTTTCTTGGCTCAGTTTGATCTTTTTCCCTCTTATTTGACCACCTTGGATGTGAGGCAATGTGAATGCAGTTAGCACTCAGAGAAGTTGCCACTGGCCACTCAGGAGGTTACATGATTTTTTTTTTCCTTTTAACTTAGCATTGAACACTATCGTCCTTATAAAGTCCCAGACATTCTACTTGGTGATTTCTGTAGAACCAAATTCTGTTCTTGGGGATTCTAACACTCATATTGTGAAAGTTAGAAGTAGAAATCGGCAGGGAAGAGAAAAAAGAAAGAGAAAAATACAGGTTATTAGCAGAATGCTTGGCTCTTCTCAAATATTTTAAATTCAGGAAAAAAGTTTAAAAATTCAAGTGCAACATTATCATCAACATAAATTAACATTTAATTAATTATACACCCAGGGTATTGCTCTGAAGTGAGTTTAATTAGCAAATAACTAGGATTGGTAATATGTTGGCTGGGTATCTCTATCCCCTTGAGAGGGGGAGGTTGAATAGTTGAAATAGCATGGTCTGACTGCCGCAGACTAAGATTATCCTGTTTCATTCTTCAGTCTGCCCTTCCTTCTCTCTCCCAAGGGCAGAAATCAACAAAACAGTGGTTTCCTAATAGTTTAGCATTCCATTTTCTGCTTAGCAAAACTGTGTGGTTATACCAATTCTCACATAATTTTTTTTAAAAGAAAGGTTATTGCATTTAGAATGCAGTGCATACTAATCCTCAATTCATTTTCCCCTTAAAAAAAAAAAAGACTTGGGGCACCTGGGTGGCGCAGTCGTTAAAGCGTCTGCCTTCGGCTCAGGGCGTGATCCTGGCGATCCGGGATCGAGTCCCACATCAGGCTCTTCCGCTGTGAGCCTGCTTCTTCCTCTCCCACTCCCCCTGCTGTGTTCCCTCTCTCGCTGGCTGTCTCTCTGTCACATAAATAAATAAAATCTTTAAAAAAAAAAAAAAGACTTTATTGTGGAAATTTTTAAACAGTTACTAAGTACACAGAAGAGTATAATGAGTATCCTTGGACCCATCGCTCAGGTGTTAACAATTATCAACATTCTGCCATTTCGTTTAATCTATACCTCTGCCTACTCTCCACCTGCCCAAATATTAACTGTACAACTTTGACAATGGATATATCTGTGTAGCCCACATCAAAATGAAAATATAGAATGTTTCTGCCACCCCAGAAAATTACTTCTGTCTTCCCATCAATTCTTTGTCCTCTCCCCAACCCCCTAGGCAACCACTGCTCTGATTTTTCTTCAAAAACATTAGTTTTTGCTCATTCTATAATTTCATGCACACAGAATCATCAAATATGTACTATTTTGTATCTTTGGCTTCTTTTAATTAGCAAAATGTCTGTGAGCTCCCTTCATCTTACTACACGCATCGGTAATATGTTCCTTTCTATTGCTGAGAAGTGCAATGGTGTGAATGTATCACAATTTGTTTATTCATTCTCTTGTTGAGAGACAGTTGTTTCCTTTTTTTAGGTATTATAAATAAGGCTGCTAATGTTCTTGTGCAAGTCTTTTTGTGGATTTGTTTTCATTTCTCTTAAATAAAATACTTACCATGGAATAGGAGAGTCAAAGGATAGGAGGATGTATAACTTTATATAAAACTGTGCAGGGGCGCCTGGGTGGCACAGCGGTTGGGCGTCTGCCTTCGGCTCAGGGCGTGATCCCGGCGTTCTGGGATCGAGCCCCACATCAGGCTCCTCTGCTGTGAGCCTGCTTCTTCCTCTCCCACTCCCCCTGCTTGTGTTCCCTCTCCCACTGGCTGTCTCTATCTCTGTCGAATAAATAAATAAAATCTTAAAAAAAAAAAAAACTGTGCAAACTTTTTCCAAAGTAATTGTACTATTTTACAGGAGTACGTGACGGTTCTGTTTGCCTTGTATCCTAACAAACATTGTCAGCAGCCATTAAATTTTTGCTTTTCTAGAGGGTATATAGTGGTTCCTCATTGTGGTTTTCATTTCCTTTTTTTTTTTCCGATGACTGATGATATTAGACGTTTTTCACGTATTTTTTGGCCAATCAGTAAAGTGTCTGTTCAAATTTTTTGTCTACTTTTTTTATTTGGTTGTTAGTCTTTTTATTATTGAGTTACAGAAAGTCTATATTTTCACGTGAGAGTCCTTGTCAGACAAATGAATATTTTCTTCCAGTCTGATATTTGCCTATTCATTGTCTTAATATTTTTTAGTGAGCAGAAGTCTTTAATTTTGAATGAAGACAAATTTAGCAATTAGAAACATTCTATGGTTTTTACTTCCTGTGCCTTTAACCCAGTTTGATACAATTTGAGTTAATTTTTTGTGTTAGGTAAAGTTCCAATCATTAGTTTGCAGGTGGATATCTAATTTTCTCAGCACCAAAAGGTCTTTTCCTCCATTATATGGTCTTGGCACTCTTGTTAAAAATCATTTGAGCATATATATGAGTTTATTTCTGGGGTCCTTATCCTATCCCATTAGTCTGTAAGACCTCAGTTTGGTTTGTTTGTTTTTTTCCAAGATTGTTATGGCTGTTCAGTTTCCCTTGAGATTCCATACGTATTTTAAGATGGGTTTTCCTACTTCTTGCAAAAAAGGTCATTGGAATTTTTTTAGAAATTGCACTGAAGGGGCGCCTGGGTAGCGCAGTCGTTAAAGCGTCTGCCTTCTGCTCAGGGCGTGATCCCGGTTTTCCGGTATCGAGTCCCACATCGGGCTCCTCCGCTGGGAGCCTGCTTCTTCCTCTCTCACTCGCCTGCTGTGTTCCCTCTCTCGCTGGCTGTCTCTCTGTTACATAAATAAATAAAATCTTTAAAAAAAAAAGAAAGAAAAAAGAAATTGCACTGAAGCTGTAGATAGCTTTGGGTTGTATTGACATCCTCACAACATTAAGTTCTTCCAATCCATGAACCTGGGATGTTTCCCCTTTAGTTAATGCTTCTTTAGTATCTTTCAGCAATGGTTTGTGGTTTTCATTGTACAAGCCTTTTACCTGCTTGGGTAAGTCAATTCCTGAGTATTTTATTCTTTTTGATTCTACTGTAAATGGACTTATTTTTTTTAATTTCCTTTTCAGATTGCTCACTCTTAGTGTATAGAAATGCACCTGATTTCTGTGTGTCGGCTTCATATCCTACTTCTTTGATGAATTTCCTTATTACTTCTAATAGTTTGTGTGTGTGTAATCTTGAATGTTTTTTACATTCAAAATCACATCATCTGCAAAGATAATTTTATTTCTTCCTTTCCAATTTGGATGCTTTTATTTCTTTTCCTTGCCTATTGCTCTGGTGAGGACTTCCAGTAATCTGTTGAATAGAAGTGGGGAAAAGCAAGCATTCTTGCCTTGTTCCTGACAGTAAGGGAAGAGTGTTCAGTCTTTCACCATTGAGTATGAAGGTCACTGTGGGCTTTCCCTAAAATGGCTTTTATTATGTTGAGATAGTTTCCTTCTATTCCTAGTTTGTTGTATCCTGACAGGGTGTTGAATTTTGTCAAATGCTCTTTCTGCATCAATTGAGATGACCATGTGGGTTTTTTTCCCTTTATTTTGTTGATGTGATGTATTACATTGATCAACTTTCACGTGTTGAACTATCCTGGCACTCCAGAAATAAATCCCATTTGGTCATGGTATGTATTCCTTTTAATATGCTGCTGAATTCAGTTTATATTTTTCTGAGGATCTTTTCATCCATGTTCATAAGGAGTTTTGGTCTGTATTTTTATTTTCTTATAGTGTCTTTGTCTGGCTTTAGTATCAGGATAATTCTGGCCTCAGAATAAGTTGGGGAGTATACTAACCTCTTAAATTTTTTGGAAAAGTTTGAGAAGAACTGGTATTAGTTCTTTAAATGTTTGGTAGAATTCACCGGTGAAATCATCAGGTCCACAGCTTTTCTTTGTCTGAATATTTTTTTTCTCGCTCCAAATCTATCATTTTTTTTAGATTATTTATAACCATTTATTTTAAGACAGTTATTTTAGTACTTCACGTAATATTAATTAAGAAACAAATCTTCTCTGAATTTATATAATATCTTTCATGCACTTGCTGCAATTTATAAACAGTAATTTATAAGTCTGTACAATAAAGATATCTGTAAATTTGAGGCAGGGGTGCGATGCTCCTTGCTACATGTGGGAAGGTCAGCGTCTTCAGTGAAGCAGCCATATTCATTTGAAGGACTCATGGTTGGGCGGAGAAATGGAGAGACGGATGCCAGTTCAAGTCTCCTTGGGCATCTTCTGCAATACCGTGGCAGATAACGTGGGTCAAATATTCTGGTTTATCTTTGTTCTTGGTCCTAGTCCACTTGAGCTCCTGTAACAAAACACCACTAGTAACTAACAGACATTTACTTCTCACAATTCGGGAGGCCGGAAGTCGGAGATCAAGGTGCCGGCGTGGCCGGGTTCTGCTGAAGCCCCTCTTCTGGGTGGCGAACTGCTGACTTCTCACTGTATCCCCACCAGTTAAGGAGTCTTGTACTTTCTAACATATTGGCCAGAGAATCAGTCACAAAGTTTTCTTTCCAAGATAATTCTAATCCATGTACACTTGTAATACCAGAACTTTGAGGAATAGAATTATTATTTTTAATATTTTGCTTTGCTAATTTACAAGAGGCAGAAGTGAAATATATATTATTTGATTTGGACTGTAATTGTTTATCTTGGTTTTAATTGATCTGCTCTAATTATCAACAGACGAGCAGCTCATGTTTGGTGTCCGTGTTGGTCTCCTGCCTACACTCGGCAGTCTCTCCGTGAGGCAGCCAGAGCCACCCAACCTGGGGGCCTGTGAGGACACATGTATCCCACACTGCACAGAATGGTCCATGGGGGATAAATAAAACAGTAAGTGTCCAATTTGCACTTGTCTTATATTAAGAAATAAAGAATTTAGACTTCTAATATTTACTTGGAAGAACAATCGTATTGTTTATGTGTGAGATGTGCAGTATGTCATGCTTCAAGAGGGGACGTTCACTACAATGTTCAAATTTCTTGAAGTGATCAAGAGAACATCAAGACTCAGATGTCCTTCACTCCACTTAAATTAGCTCCATTATGACATAAAACAGGAATCCAATGAGACCTGATTTATAATCTGCAAAAAATTCAAAATTGTCAAAGGCAAAATAATGGCATACATTATTACCACAAGCTTCAGAGTCTTGTGCATATTTTGTGAACTACATAATACGTCTGCATAGTGCTACATATGTATAACTTATATATATGTATAAATATATTGGATGTTTACTAAAACATTTCTTTTTTTGTTTTTTCACCTGTATTTTTTAATTTAAATTCAATTCATTAACATATAATGTATTATTGGTTTCAGAGGTAGAGGTCAGTGATTCATCACTCTTATGTAATACCCAGTGCTCATTACATCACGTGCCCTCCTTCATGTCCATCACCCAGTTACCCCATCCCACCACCCCCCTACGCTCCGGAAAACCTCAGTTTGTTTCCTATGATTAAGAGTCTGTTATGGGGGTGCCTGGGTGGCACAGCGGTTAGGCGTCTGCCTTCGGCTCAGGGTGTGATCCCGGCATTCTGGGTTCGAGCCCCACATCAGGCTCCTCCGCTATGAGCCTGCTCCTTCCTCTCCCACTCCCCCTACTTGTGTTCCCTCTCTCGCTGGCTGTCTCTATCTCTGTTAAATAAATAAATAAAATCTTTTAAAAAAAAAGTCTGTTATGGTTTGTCTCCCTCTCTGATTTTGTCTTCTTTTATTTTTTCCTCTCTTCCCCTATGATCCTCTGTTTTGTTTCTTAAATTCCACACATGAATGAGATCATATAATTGTCTTTCTCTGATGGACTTATTTCGCTTAGCATAATACCCTCTAGTTCCATCCACGTCATTGCAAATGGCAAGATTTTTTTCATGGCTGAATAGTATTCCATTATATATATGTACCACATCTTCTTTATCCATTCATCTGTCAATGGACATCTGGGCTCTTTCTATAGTTTGGCTATTGTGGATATTGCTGCTATAAACATTGGGGTGCAGGTGCCCCTTTGAATCACTACATTTGTATCTTTGGTGTAAATACCCAGTAGTGTAATTGTTGGGTTGTTTCACCTTTTTGAGGAACCTCCATACTGTTTTCCAGAGTGGCTGCACCAACCTGCATTCCCACCAGCAGTGTAAGAGGGTTCCCCTTTTTCCACATCCTTGACTTGTTAATTTTAGCCATTCTGACTGGTGTGAGGTGGTATCTCATTGTGGTTTTAATTTGTATTTCCCTGATACCGAATGATGTTGAGCATTTTTTCAGGTGTCTGTTGGCCATTTGTATGTCCTCTTTGAAGAAATGTCTGTTCATGTCTTCTGCCTATTTTTTGATTGGATTATTTGTTCTTTGGGTGTGGAGCTTGATAAGTTCTTTATAGATTTTGGATACTAGCCCTTTATCTGATAAGACATTTGCAGATATCTTCTCCCATTCTGTAGGTTGTCTTTTGGTTTTGTCAACTGCTTCCTTTGCTGTGCAAAACCTTTTTATCTTGATAAAGTCCCAAGAGTTCATTTTTGCCTTTGTTTCCCTTGCCTTTGGAGACACGTCTAGCAAAAAGTGCTGTGGCTGAGGTCATAGAGGTTGCTGCCCATGTTCTCCTCTAGGATTTTGATGGATTCCTGTCTCATATTGAGGTCTTTCGTCCATTTTGAGTCTTTTTTTCTGTATGGCGTAAGGAAATGGTCCAATTTCATTCTTCTGCATGTGGCTGTCCAATTTTCTCAACACCATTTGTTGGAGAGACTTTCTTTTTTCCATTGGATATTTTTTCCTGCTTTGTCGAAAATTAGATGACCATAGCGTTGAGGGTCCATTTCTGGGTTCTCGATCCTGTTTCATTGATCAATGTGTCTGTTTTTGTGCCAGTACCATACTGTCTTAATGATTACAGCATTGTAATAAAGCTTGAAGTCCAGAATTGTGATCCCTCCAAGTTTGGTTTTCATTTTCAACGTTCCTTTGGCTATTTGGGGTCTTTTCTGGTTCCATACCAATTTTAGGATTATTTGTTCCAGCTCTGTGAAAAAAAGTTGATGGTATTTTGATAGGGATTACATTGAATGTATAGATTGCTCTAGATAGTATAGACATTTTAACAATATTTGTTCTTCCAGTCCATAAGCACGGGACATTTTTCCATTTCTTTGTCTTCCTTAATTTCTTTCTTGAGTGTTCTATATTTTTCTGAGTACAGATCCTTTGCCTCTTTGGTCAGGTTTATTCCTAAGTATCTTATGGTTTTTGGCACAATTGTAAATGAGATCTACTCCTTAATTTCTTTTTATTCAGTTTAATTGTTAGTGTATAGAAATGCAATTGATTTTTGTGCATTGATTTTATATCCTGCCACTTTGCTGAATTCCTGTATGAGTTTTAGCAATTTTGGGGGTGGGGTCTTTTGGGTTTTCCACCCAAAATACATAGAGTATTATGTCATCTGTGAAGAGTGAGAGTTTGACTTCTTTGCCGATTTGGATGCCTTTTATTTCTTTTTGCTGTCTGATTGCTGAAGCTAGGGCTTCTAGTACTATGTTGAACAACACTGGTGTTAGTGGACATCCCTGCCATGTTCTTGACCTTGGGAAAAGTTCTCAGCTTTTCCCCCATTAAGAATGAAATTTGCTGTGAGCTTTTCATATATGGCATTTATCCCTACACTGTGAAGAGAAAGGATGCTGTACCTTGTCAAATGCTTCTTCTGCATCTGTTGAGAGGATCACATGGTTCTTGTCCTTTCTTTTATTAATGTAGTTTATCCACTCTGAGTGGTTTGTGGGTGTGGAACCACCCTTGCAGCCCAGGGACAAATCCCACTTGGTCATAACGAATAATCCTTTTAATGTACCATTGGATCCTATTGGCTAGTATCTTGGTGAGAATTTTGGCATCCATGTTCATCAAGGATATTGGTCCTTTTTGGTGGGGTCTTTGCCTGGTTTTGAGTAATGCTGGCCTCATGGAAAGAGTTTGGAAGTTTTCCTCCCATTTCTGTTTTTGTAAGCTTCAGAAGGATAGGTATTAATTCTTCTTTAAATGTTTGGTAGAATTCTCCTGGGAAGCCATCTGGCCCTGAACTCTTTTTGGGGAGATTTTTGATTACCGCTTCAATTTCCTTGTTCATTATGGGTCTGTTCAGGTTTCCTATTTCTTTCTGTTTCCGTTTTGGTAGTTTATACATCTCCAGGAATGCATCTATTTCTTCCAGATTGCCTAATTTGTTGGCATATAGTTGCTCATAATATGTTCTTATAATTGTTTGTATTTCTTCAGTGTTGTAATCTCTCCTCTTTCATTCATGATTTTATTTATTTGGGTCCTTTCTCTTTTCTTTTTGATAAGTCTGGCCAGGGGTTTATCAATCTTAATTCTTTCAAAAAACCAGCCTCTAGTTTCATTGATCTCTTCTACTGTTCTTTTGCTTTCTATTTCATTTTCTGCTCTAATCTTTATTAATTCTCTTCCTGCTTGGTTTAGGCTTTATTTGCTGTTCTTTCTCTGGCTCCTTTAGATGTAAGGTTAGGTTGTGTATTTGAGACCTTTCCTGTTCCATGAGGAACTCCTGTATTACTATATACTTCCCTCTTAGGACTGCCTTTGCTGTATCCCAAAGGTTTTGAACAGTTGTATTTCATTTTCATCTGTTTCCATGAGTTTTTTAATTCTTTTTTAATTTCCTGGTTGACCCATTCATTCTTTAGTAGGATGCTCTTTAGCCTCCATGTACCTGAGTTCTTTCCAAATTTCCCTCTCGTAATTGAGTTCCACTTTCAAAGCACTGTGGTCCAAAACTACGCAGGGAATGATTCCAATCTTTTGGTACCAGTTGAGACCTGATTTGTGACCCAGGATGTGATCTATCCTGGAGAATGTTCCATGTGCACTTGAGAAGAATGTGTGTTCTGTTGCTTTAGGGCCTATTGCACTGATTCTCAGGTATCTTTGCCCTGGGCAGAATTGCACCGCCCTTGCGGGGGTGGGGGTGGGGGGGCCGCCATCCTAAATAAACTGCTCTGGATTGTTCTCTGTGGCTTTTATTCCCTGAAGGCTTTGCCCACCACTTTAGAGGATGAGAATGAAAATGGCGGCCCCTGGACCTGATCTCCAGCCCTGGAGCCAAAAGCTTGGGGCCCCACTTCTCAGTGAGCTCCCAGGGAAAAGTGGTCAATCAGTCCTGTCTCCCTGGTCTTCATCCACACTCCGTGCTCACCCAGCCTTGGGTGGAGTGTCTCTATCTCAGGTACTCGACCCCATTTCGAGTCTCCAAACCCTACAGCCTCCTGCTGTGGGCTCCCACACCCTCCTTCTGGGGGATTAAGGGGGTTCTTGCTGCGGCTCTGCCACTTGCTGGGCCACTGCCGGGAGAGCAGTCATCCAACCATGCTGTGGTTCAAGGCATAGGGCAGCCCTGAGTTGAAAGCTCACTCTTGGGCTCGCTGATTGCAGCCAGCTTCCCCGCTCCACTGCCTGGGAGCTCTGCCACACTCAGGCACCCCTGGTCTTCCTGTGACCCTGGAGATCCTGACACCACACTGTCCCACCTGGGATTCCGCCCCGCTTCACCACCTGAGCACCTTTCAGGCAGGGACATCCCTCACTAGAGCAGACTTCTAAAAGTTCTGATTTTGTGCTCTGCGGCTATATCACCTTCCAGTAGCCAGCTTACAGAGGCCCCCTCCCCACACAGTCTGTCCTCCCATATATCACCTCAGATTCCCTTCTCCGCACCTCCTACCTTGCAGGAAGTTGTCGCTTTTCTATTTGTAGAGTTGCTGCTATTCTTTTCTTAGCTCTCCGGTTGAGTTCCCCGGTGTTCAGAATGCTTCGATAGCTATCTAGCTAAATTTCTGGGACCAGACGAAACTAAGATCTCCTACTCCTCCGCCATCTTGGATTATCTCCCCCTGAAGATCTTTTATTATGGATTCAATCTCCCTGTTAGTTTTAGGTCTAATCAGATTTTCTGTTCTTTATGGTTTGGTGTTGCATTTCTAGGAATTTGTCCTTTTCATCTAGGTGATCCAATATATGTGTGTCCACAGTATTCTCATAATCTTTTTTTATTCCTGTAGTTTGATACTGATGTTCCCACTTTCTGATTTTAGTAATTTGAAGTCTGTCTTTTTTTCTTAGTCCATCTAGCTGAAGGTTTGTCAGTTTTGTTGATCTTTTGGTTTTATTAATCTTCTTTACTATTTTCTATTCTCTATGTCACTGGTCTCTGTTCTGTTTATGATTTCCTACCTTCTGCTAGCTTTGGGTTTAGTTTGTTCTTTGTCTGGTTCCTTGGGTTCTAAAGTTAGGTTGCTGATTCAAGATTTTTCTTCTTTTTTAACATAAGTATTTATACCTATAAATTTTTCCTTTAGCACTTCTTTTGCTGTGCCCTATAATTTTTGGTACTCTGTCTTTTTGCTTCCATTTGCCTTAAGTATTTTCTAATTTCCCTGTGACTTCTTTGATCCATTACTTGCGTGTGTTCTTTAATTTCCACAGATTTGTAAATTTTCAATTGTCCTGTTATCGATTTCTACTTTCATCCCTTTGTGGTCAGAGAAGATACTTTATATGATATCTTTTTAAATATATTGATATATTAGTTTGTGCCCTAACATATGGTCTACCTCGGAAAATATCCCATGTCACTTGAGAAGAATGTGCATGCTGCTGTTGGTTAGAGTGTTCTGTGTGTATCTGTTAGATCCAGTTGGTTTATTTTGTGGTTCAAGTCCTCGGTTTATTTGGTTATCTTCTGTCTGGTTCTTCTATCCATTGTTGAGAGTGGGGTAGTGAAGTTTCCAGTATTATTATAGATCTATTTCTCCCTTCAATTCTGTCTCTTTTGCTTCACGTATTTTGGTGATCTGTTATTAGCTCTGTCAATGTTATGTCTTCTTGTTCTATTGAAGCTTTTATTTATATACAATATCCTTCTTTATCTCTTGTAAACTTTTCTGATTTAAAGTCTATCTTTTTTGTGTATGGTGTGAGATAGTGGTCAAGTTTCATTCTTTTGCATGAGGCTGTCTAATTTTCCCAGCACCATTTATTGAAGAGACTGTCTTTTTCCCACCGGATGTTTTTTCCTGCTTTATCAAATATTAGTTGCCCAAAGAGCTGAGGGTCCATTTCTGGGCTCTCTAATCTGTTCCATTGGTCTATATGTCTGTTTTTGTGCCAGTACCATGCTGTCTTTGTGATCACAGCTTTGTAGTACAGCTCGAAATCCGGCATTGTGATGCCCCCAGCTTTGTTTTTCCTTTTCAACAGTTCCTTGGAGATTCGGGGTCTTTTCTGGTTCCATACAAATTTAAGGACTATTTGTTCCAGTTCTTTGAAAAACGTTCTTGGTATTTTGATCGGGATAGCATTGAAAGTGTAGATTGCTCTGGGTAGCATGGACATTTTAACTATGTTAATTCTTCCTATCCATGAGCATGGAATATCTTTCCATCTTTTTATGTCTTCCTCAATGT
>NW_024424564.1:1981195-1999896 GCF_017311325.1 Ursus maritimus | reverse complement strand
GAACTCGCTTCTTCTGATAGCTGAGTAATATTCCATTGTAATATGGACCACAACTTAATCCAGTCATTCTGTTGCAGGGCATCTGCCTCCTTCCACGCATTTGCTATTGTGGACATTGCTGCATGAACATTGGTGTGCATATGGCCCTTCTCTTCACTATGTCTGTATCTTTGGGGTAAACACCCAGTAGTGCAATGGCTGGATCATAGGGTAGCCTCAATTTTAACTTTTAAGGACCTCCACACTGTTTTCCAGAGTGGCTGTACCAACTTGTCATTCCCACCAACAATGTAGGAAGGGATCCCCTTTCTCCACATCCTCTCACAATTGTTGTTCTTGCCTTGTCTATTTTTGCCATTCTAACTGGCGTAGGTGATATCTCAGTGTGGTTCAACATTTGCTACAACATGGACGGCACTGGAGGAGATAATGCTAAGTGAAATAAGTCAAGCAGAGAAAGACAACTATCATATGATTTCTCTCATCTATGGAACATAAGAACTAGAATGATCAGTAGGGGAAGAAAGGGATAAAGAAATGGGGGGGGTAATCAGAAGGGGGAATGAAACATGAGAGACTATGGACTATGAGAAACAAACTGAGGGCTACAGAGGGGAGGGGGGTGGGGGAATGGGATAGGCCAGTGATGGGTAGTAAGGAGGGCACATATTGCATGGTGCACTGGGTGTTATACACAACTAATGAATCATCGAGCCTTACATCGAAAACCGGGGATGTACTGTATGGTGACTAACATAATATAATAAAAAATCATTATAAAAAAAAATAAATAAAAAAATAAAAATAAAGTCTATCTTGTCTGATGTTAGTATTGTCAACCCTACTCTCCTTTGGTTACTATTTGCATGGAATATCCTTTTCCATTGTTTCACTTTTTTTTTAATATTTTATTTATTTATTTAACAGAGAGAGAGACAGCCAGCGAGAGAGGGAACACAGGCAGGGGGAGTGGGAGAGGAAGAAGCAGGCTCCCAGTAGAGAAGCCTGATATGGGGCTCGATCCCAGGACTCTGGGATCACGCCCTGAGCCGAAGGCAGACACTTAACAACTGAGCCACCCAGGCGCCCCTCCATTGTTTCACTTTTAATCTGTTTGTGTTTGCATCTTAGCTGAG
This sequence comes from Ursus maritimus, assembly GCF_017311325.1. Classification (NCBI taxonomy): domain Eukaryota; kingdom Metazoa; phylum Chordata; class Mammalia; order Carnivora; family Ursidae; genus Ursus; species Ursus maritimus. The sequence goes on along the minus strand of NW_024424564.1, from coordinate 1,998,760 downwards.
TCTTTTGTTTTCTTTGTTGTTTTTTTTTTTAAAGATTTTATTTATTTATTCGACAGAGACAGAGACAGCCAGCGAGAGAGGGAACACAAGCAGGGGAAGTGGGAGAGGAAGAAGCAGGCTCATAGCGGAAGAGCCTGATGTGGGGCTCGATCCCAGAACGCCGGGATCACACCCTGAGCCAAAGGCAGACACTTAACCGTTGTGCCACCCAGGCGCCTCTAGCTGAGTCTTTTGTAGACATCTTATAGTTGGGTCATTTTTTTAAATCCATTCTAGCAATCTCTTGCCAATCTTTTGATTGGAGAGTTTAATCCACTTACATTTAAAATAATAACTGAGGAGTGCCTGGGTGGCTCAGTCGGTTGAGCATCCAACTCTTGATTTCAGCTCAGGTCATGGTCTCAGGGTCATGGGATCAGGCCCTGCCTCAGGATCCGTGCTCAGCATGGAGTCTGCTTGAAATTCTCTCTCTCTCCTTCTCCCTCTGCCGCTCCCCCTGCTCATGGTCTCTCTCTCTAAAATAAATAAGTAAATAAATAGATAAATAAAATCTGTTTAAATAATAAAATAATTACTGATAAGAAGAAATTTACCTCAGGCATCTTGCTACATATTTTTCTACATACCTTACCGCTTTTTTGTCTCCCATGTACAGCACTACTCTCTTCTTTTGTGTTTACTTGATTTTTTTGTAGTGAAACATTTAAATTCCTTTTTCGTGTCCTTTTGTGTGTATTCTATAGCTATTTTCCTGTGGTTACCATGGGGATTACATTTAACATCACGAAGTTTTAACACTCTATTTTGAATTTATACCAGTGTAACTTCAATAACATACAAAAATTCTGCCCCTTTAAAACTGTCTTTATCCTTTTCAGTTGTTGGTGCCACAGAATTACATATTTATACATTGTGCACCCCAAAACATAAACTAGTAACTTCTTTAATGTATTAGTTTCTAAAATTATGTAGAAAAGAAAATGTGGAGTTTCAAACCATTATTTCTTCAAATATTCTCTCTACCCCCTTCTCTCTCTTCTCCTGGGACTTGCAGAATGCATATGCTGGTCAACTTGATTGTATCCCTACTGTCCCTTAGGCTCTATTCCATTTTCTTCAATGTTTTTTCTGTCCTTTAAACTCAATAATTTTCCTTTCCTTCAAGTTTACTGATTCTTTCTTCTGCCTGGCCAAATCTGCCTTTGAATCCCTCAAGTGGATTTTTGTCATTTATTATACTTTTCAGGTCTTTTGGGTTTTAAGTTTTCTCTTTATTGATATTTCCATTTTGTTTGTACATCATTTCTTGACTCTCTCCCCATTTACCTTTAGTTCTTTGAGCATCTTTAAGGCAGTTGTTTTAAATTCTTTGCTAAATCCACCATCAGGTTTTTTCAGGAAAAGTTTGTTAGTTTATTTTCTCCTTTGAATGGGCCACACTTTCTTGTGTATCCTTTGTATGCCTTGGGATTTTTGGGGTTGAAAACTGGACATTTGAATCGAGTAATGTGGTAACTCTGAAAATCAGATTCTTCTGCTTCCTCAGGGTTAGCTGTTACTTCAGGTTTTGGTTTTAGTTTTTGCTTTTAATTGTTGCAGGCTGTCTCTGTGCCAAAGATCAGCCTGAGGTGTAAACTTGGGTCTTCTTGGGTTTTTCTGAGACTGAGCCTTTCCCTAGCCATGCCTGATGTCTTTCTAATTCCCCCTGTATATGCCATTGTTTGGGTTTTGGTTTTGGTTTTGTTTTTCATTTTTTAAGATTTTATTTATTTATTTGAGAGAAAGAGCGCGAGAGGGCACAAGCAGAAGGAGGGGCAGAGGGAGAGGAAGAAGCAGGCTCCCCGCTGAGCAGGGAGCCCAACACGGGGCTCAATCCCAGTACCCCAGGATCATGACCTGAGCTGAATGCAGATGCTTAACTGACTGAGCCACCCAGGTGCCCCTGCCATTGTTTTTGAATGGCCTAGTCTTCAATGTCTGGATCCCAAAAGGGGAAGCGAAGGACAGAAAAAAAAAAGGCACCAGCCCTTTAAACATCCTGAAAGTCATGTCAGCCAGATGGGAAACAGTTTGAAAAAATGGGAGGGGGTGAAACAATGCCACCACCTCTTTCTCTGAACCTCTGTGTTCAGAAGCAGCCATCAGAGCAGGTCCCAAATATATGGAAGACATGGTGCTTTTTGCCCACCTTGGCTCCACAATCTGTGTACAAGCTACTTGAGGAAGACATATCTAGCTGTCTGCCACAGGGCAGAGTGGTAGGAGATGGGTAGTTACTACTGCGCTAAGAGCTGAAATTGACCAAAATTAACTGCAATTTACCCCCCAAGCCTTTCCCTGGAAGTTAGGAGTCTTCAGACTCAAGTTTCAAAATATTTATATAAGATTCTGCCAGTGCAATTTTGTCTAGGTGGGGAAACATATTTCTGTTGTTTCTTACTCTGCCATCTTCCCAGAATCCTCAAACCTTGTTTTAATGTTTAGTAAGTTATCAAGCTTGGGTATCACTTTATAATTTAATCAAATTTTAACTCACAAGAAATAATTCTGCTAACTTCCTTGTCCTTAAATCCTTAATTAGCCACATCTACATACAGGCATCACAGTCTTTCAGTCTGGACATAGGCCAAGAAACATTTGCCAGAGACAGATGGAAGATGCAGCTACCAGTTAAGGGGAACAGATATGATGACCTGTTTTCTGAATCTAAAACTCAGACCCAGGGTCTGACAAAAGATTTGAGAATGATTATATGAAAAATCTTATAAATACATAAAATTAAATTCAATTACATTATAAATTTAATGCACTGCCTTTACAAAAGAAGAAAAATCTAATCAGGACTATCCCCAGAAAATTAAGCCACATAGAAGAAGGAGAAGGGAGGCATTGACCGTTGAATGAATCATTCCCAACTTTCATTCTTTGCATATTTTGATCATCATAACATCTCAATAAATGTCCTATAATAAAATCAGTACATTTTTCTTTACATTTAATGTAAATACCAACAATGGTCACCTATCAACTTCATACAAGGACACACTTCACAGTTTTCATAATCAAATTTTAAAATAATCACATGTAACAAAAATAAATCACAATCTAAAAAAAAACACAAACAATAAAAAACACAATTATGACATAAAAAATACAAAAACATAATTTATTTGCCTTATTTACCAAATGGTTAACTATAAAGTTAACACTTTTGCCTTGGAGTTTAAGGCAGTTTCACTTTTACCACAGTTACTTTTTCTGATCGTATGCTAGAATCCGTATCTTCTGTGTTTTATCTATATTTAATTTATCATTTCCCTTTTATATATTTGTCCACTTAAGAACCATATTTTCTTCATGATCACAGAAGCTCCACAATCCAAAACGTCATTGTCTTCATATATTTGCGTAATACCGATCACGGTTTTGAAAGTCTCTATGAGCATATCTTGCATAAGTCTTGTTATGTGGGATCCTTCCAAAAGGTTCGTGGTCATTGAAACAAGATTCAAAAACTTCATCAACAGCCTTTTGGGCTACTTCTTTGCTGATATTCCTAACAGCCAAGATAGAAAGAATGGCTCTGTCTCGCACACAAGTCTAAGGAGAAAGAAAAGTATGTGGCTTTAATTTTATATGACAATTTAATCAGGAAATAATGACATTTTATACAGTGTGTGACCACAGTCAGAACTGATTCCCTTTCAAACCCTCTTACACTGTTGGTGAGAATGCAAGCTGGTGCAGCCACTCTGGAAAACAGTATGGAGGTTCCTCAAAAAGTTGAAAATAGAGCTACCCTATGACCCAGGAATTGCACTACTAGGTATTTACCCCATTGATACAAATGTAGTGATCCAAAGGGGCACCTGCATCCCAATGTTCATAACAGCGATGTCCACAATAGCCGAACTATGGAAAGAGCCCAGACGTCCATCGACAGATGAATGGATAAAGAAGATGTGGTATATATATATATATATAATGGAATACTACTCAGCCATGAAAAAAATGAAATCTTGCCATTTGCAACTATATAGATGGAACTAGAGGGTATTATGCTAAGCAAAGTAGGTCAATCAGGAAAGACAATTACTCACGTGAAATTTAAGAAACAAAACAGAGGATCATAGGGGAAGGGAGGGAAAAATAAAAGAAGACAAAATCAGAGAGGGAGACAAATCATAAGAGACTCCCTTATTTTTTTTTTAAGATTTATTTATTTATTTATTTGAGAGAGAGAGAGAGAAAGAAAGAACACAAGTGGGGATGAGGGGCAGAGGGAAAGAGAGAAGCAGACCCCCCCACTGAGCAGGGAGCCTGAAGCGGGGCTCAATCCCAGAACTCTGGGATCATGACCTGAGCCAAAGGCAGAGGCTTAACCAACTGAGCCACCCAGGTGCCCCACCATAAGAGACTCTTAGGAAACAAACTGAGGGTTGCTGGAAGGGAGGGGGATGGGGGGATGTGGTGACTGGGTGATGGACATTAAGGAGGGAATGTGATCTAATGAGCAGTGGGTATTATATAAGACTGATGAATCACTGAACTCTACCACTGAAACTAGTAATACATTATATGTTAATTAATTAAATTAAAATTTAAAAAATCAATGGAAAAAAGAATTAATTCTCTTTCATATTATTTTATTAACTTCGGTCATTCTAAAGTAGAAACATAACTCTTAAATTATGGAATATGTTTAGCTTGATCTAAAATTATCTAAGTATAGGGGCGCCTGGGTGGCACAGCGGTTAAGCGTCTGCCTTCGGCTCAGGGCGTGATCCCGGCGTTCTGGGATCGAGCCCCACATCAGGCTCCTCCGCTATGAGCCTGCTTCTTCCTCTCCCACTCCCCCTGCTTGTGTTCCCTCTCTCGCTGACTGTCTCTATCTCTGTCGAATAAATAAATAAAATCTTTAAAAAATAATAAAATAAAATAAAATTATCTAAGTATAAATAAGACCTCCTCCATTTTTCATCTTTTCCAATAATATAACCAGATGTCATTCTCTGAAGTTTTAGGCAGTCCAACAAACAGTAATTCCCAATTTGCAAAAATCAAAAAAAACCCAACCAACCAACCAAAAAAACTATAAATAAGATTCTGGTTGGATTTTTAATAAAATTTAAATAGATTTAAAATATACTTTACTTCTATGTCTTTTTCTTCCCCTACTTTCCAGTTGACTAATACTAGATAACCTTTCCTTCAAGAGGGGCATCTCCCGTGGAGACAACAGGAAGCCACACACATATATATATATACACAAAATTTGAAGGTATCTTAATTTTTCAGGAGGAAAAAGAAAAATCAAAAACTTTCTTTTTCCTGAGCGTTCTTTGTATGGGTATTAAATTCTGTACCTAAGAGGGGTATGGGTATTAAATTCTGTACCTAAGAGGGGCGCCTGGGTGGCGCAGTCGTTAAGCGTGTGCCTTCGGCTCAGGGCATGATCCCGGCGTTCCAGGATCAAGCCCCAATCAGGCTCCTCCACTGGGAGCCTGCTTCTTCCTCTCCCACTCCCCTGCTGTGTTCCCTCTCTCGCTGGCTGTCTCTCTCTGTCAAATAAATAAAATCTTTAAAAAAAAAAATTCTGTACCTAAGAAAATAAATTATCTAATGTTACATAGTAATAGGCTAGAGTTTCTCAGTATTCTAAAAATGTTAAGAAACGGAAGGTCCTGCCATTTGAATTCTTGGAGAGCTTTAAATCCATTTACTTCTCCACAAGCACAAACTAAAATTCAAAAGAATGGCATCTAACCTTTTCATGGAAAATAACTGAATACTGGTTCTTATGGCTGTGCCATCTGTCCATCATTCACCTGTACGTGTTTCCTGTTTTACTTCACCCTGGTCAGCATGCCAGAGCTGGAGATGCTCACTAGTATTAGAACATAAACCAGTGCTTCTCGACCTAAATTACACTAAATGCTGATTTTAAAAATAAACCCCAGGCATCAAGGAAGAAAAAAGAGAGGACGAACCATATGGAGCTATGACAGCAATTGCCAGAAAGAGGATATTTCTCCCTTCCCCAGCAGAAAAAACGATGGTAAAAATTTGTCTCCTGGAGCTACGGATTTGGGACGTACACGTATAGATCACAGTTCAGGTTTACTTCTTTCCGAATGTAATACATTGCCCATACTGGGCAATTTTACCGTATTTTACCATCAGTCACTGTCCTCGATGTCGCTGTCTCTTGGGTACACGCTGTACAAACACAGGGACTCCATTCTCTAAGACTGTTCTCCTTCAACCAGGCTCCCACTGCGTCCCCGTACTTTCCCTCCTGTTACTAGTTCTATTCGTTTGTCTCGGGAATACAAGTTCCGGACTGCGGGGATCAAAGTCAGACGGGATGTGATCCTGTGTCTGTACTTCACCTACCTGCTTCCAAAAGGACCCCAAGAACAAGATCACACAGTTCTTTTCACTATTAAACTCTCTCGCTGAGTCACACAGCTTGCCCGTAATTAAAAAGAACTAAACTCCATCTATTTGGCTCCAACGGGATACATTCTGTATTCTTCCCATAGAAGTAGTTCTTTCACATTTCAAATACGAAATGTACTTCTCATTTCTTTATGCATTATTTCCACCCCCAGCACTCTGGAGGGTAAGTGATTCCATGTTAGTTTTACCTGATGGTGTTGTTTCAATCCAAAATGCAACCTGAATATTTCATTTACAAGTGAGCAGTCACCACTAAGGTTAGCAGCTCGAACCTATCCAAAGACAGAGGCAAACAGAAAGAAAGTAAGGGCTCCTGCTCTATAAAAACTTTTGTAAAAAGAATTTAAACTTAGCATGTCTTTCTGAGACTAGCATGCCCATCGGACCTTCTTCAAGAATGTTTTAAACTCTGACATAAGACTATTTTAAGTTATTCTTAAGTTAAGAAAAAGAGCAGATATCCGTGAGCTGGGCTAGACAATGCAAAATAAACTGGGGGTCGTGGGAGGGTCAATCATTTATCAAAGGGAATTTTCAAAACTTCACACTGTAACGTTATTGAAAGAACTAATTTTTTTGAAACCAAAAGTCAGAAAGTTGGACCTCAGAGTTAAAGTCCATGTTCTCCACAAGATACAACATTTCTAGAAATTACCAAAAGGACTGCAAGATAGCATTCTTTCAAAGATCTACAAACTGAATTTCAATGTAAGCTTAAAATTATACACATCGGCATGTAAGACACTTTGAGAACAAGAACCACCTGCCCTCAGCCCAAAACACTGAAACTCTCTCGGAACCTCCCTTAAACCTGTGTAAACTCAGGCCTTCCTCGGGGGCCTCAACTGTCCTTTGAAAAATTAAGTTCTTGAAATTTAAGCAAGAACACTCCAAGCACAAGAACATTCCCGACTGGTCATGCTGTAAGCAAGACAGCCTGAAGTTAGGACATATTTTCTAATTCACTATATTTTTAAGGTCAAATGAAGCTTCAATAGATGAAAAAGTCTTAGAACTACCCACATGGATGCTACAGGCAACCTGTAGCACATTTTTGCTGACGTACCGCAAACAGGATGGCCCACTTCTTGTTACTTCTACAATAACATGGCCTCATTCCTCTGAGGAGTTCCAGGCACTTAACACACTTTAGCTAGCTAACAGGCATTAATTCTCATAACACCCAAGACAGAGACCTATTTAAAAACAGAGATTTCAGTCTACTCTCCAAATACTGTAAGTTCTAATTAGATGCAGTGGGGCTGCTTATTAATTTCNAGGGAAAGAGAAAATAATCTAAGTTATAAAGTATACGCTTAAATTTATATTAGGTTGTTTTTTTTACTTCTCAGCACATTGCACTCTTCCATTAATGAAATGCAAGTACTGAATACATATGTCCCTCTAAGAGCATAAATATGCCGTGCTTCCGAGAGCAGCTCAGAGTGCTCAACAATAAAACACTTTCACGTCCTATTTTTGAGACTTAATGTTTTACTCTAGGGCAAGCAAGGAGCTCCACCCGTGGAAGGCAGCGCAGCAGGCCGGTTAAGAACCCGGTTATAATCCTGCCTCTGCCACTTACTAACCACGGAGCTCCATAAATGCCTCCCTTTCGACACATCTAACATGCAGATAACAGCATCTACCTGGAGGTACTGTTGAGCGGACTCAGTAAGAATCCACAAAAGGAACAGTGTTTGGCACACAGTCCTCGGCCAGGGTTAACTAGCATTAGTTTTTATATTATATAGTTTATTCCACAGGAAAAATGGTTATTTGGTTAAATGGTTATTATATACCATATATATAATGGTATATAATATATAATATATATAAATGGTATATAATGGTATATAAAATATAATATATAATATATAATATATATATATCCTAGTAATAGTAATGACTTTATAATAATCATTTTTAACCAAATATATATTTGGTTAAAAATGATTATTATAAAGTCATTACTATTACTAGGATTTAAAGGTTATAATTAAAACAATTCTAAGAAGATACTTATAGTATCTCTTGTTGAGTCTCAAAGCTGTGTTCAGGAGTTAAAAATGGAAATCTAAGAGTAACATGGAACCATGACAGGAAGAAAAGGAGTATGTTTAAGTAAACTATAGTTCAATTCGTTTTTTTTTTTAAGATTTATTTATTTGAGGGGGTAGTGAGGGGCAGAGGGAGAGAGAGTCTTAAGCATTATACTTCAATTAAATGTTCAAACTCAGGGTGTTCCAGGGCAGGGAAAGTATCTTTTACGAGAAAACTCACTTCTGAGCAGGCCAAATGTCTGAGGTCGGTGAACCAGTTGACATGAGCGCGACAGTGATCGAACGCGTGAATGAGCTCGTGGGTGACCACTCTGTTCATATGGGACTGATTACGGATGTTGTTCTGGCACAAAACAATCTAGGAGGTACCAAAATGAGATTAGTTCCATTATGTCTGACAACTACTCTCCTTCTGTAACTGCCATCTCCTCTCTGGTGCGAGACGGCTCACCAGCTTGGAGAGCCTCCACCTATCCCCTCCCTCGACCCCACCCTACCCATGCGTCAAGGCAAGGCCTGGTCCTCATGGACACGCTCCAGTAAGCGTTCCCAGTGACCAACTTCTCCCTCTTCTCGCCGAACTACAGCCACACTTACTGCCCTCCTCGGCGGGCTGCTGGACTCCACAGCCTCACACTAGGCGTGGGCTTTGGGATGAAGCAGATTCAAACTCCAGCCCCCCTCCTTACTAACTCGGTGACCTTGGGCAAGTTTCTTAACCTCTCTGTGCCTCAGTTTCCTCAACTCTAAAAAGGAGATCATTAGAGTACCTACCTCATAGAATTGTGAGAATTAAATGAGAGTACATGTAAACTGCTTCTTATCAAGTTTCTCAATGAGCAATGAATCAACAATGAATGACCACCACTGTCTCATTCTACTAGAATTGCCAGGGAAGATCCTCAGAAAGACCTTCAGAAAGAAGTGCAAAAAGCCAACAGCACACTGAGCAGGACCCTATAAGAATAATAAAGACATGAGGGATCCTAAAAACAACAGTTACCACTTATTGTGTACGTACTGTGTGCCAGACCCCGGGATATGTGCCAGGTATTTTATAGACATTCATCCAACATTCATCTTTCAATTAATATTTCTTGAGACCTACTAGTAGATTTACCTGTTTATAATCTATAATTATAATTGCTAATGTATAATCTACGAATGGCGCTAGAAATTAATCAAATATTTACCAAACTCTTTAAAAGACATGCAATGACAGTTGTCATGAAAAGTCCAGGATGTCATGAGTACATACAGTGAGAATGCCTGACCTGTCCAGAGGATTGGGAACGGCATCTCTGCAGAAGGAATGTTTAAACTGGGGTCTCATGGATGAATAGGAGTTAAATTTGAGGGTCAAGGAAGGGAGCATTCCAGACAAGGCAACCTGTGCAAAGGGGAGGAGCGCTGAAGGAATAGAATGTCTGAGAAGCTGAAAGCAGGCCTGTACCGCCGTAGCACAGAGCCGTAGGTGACAGGCGCGAGCTAAGGCTGGTGAGGTCTGCTAGAGCCAAATCACTCTTATCCTGAGAACAGTAGGAGCGAGGAGTGAAACGGGGGTGTTTTTGTTTATCCGTTTTACTATAGTTGGAAAAATAAGCAGAAGATGACCAAAACTGGATGCAAAGAGACTAGCTGAAGGCTAAGGAGGTATTCTCGGCAAGAGATAATGGTACCTGAGCAGGGATAGTGGAATGCTCTCCAAAAAATATTAAGGAGGCAAACTGGACAAAAGTTGGTGATGTATATAGAATATGGGAAGGGAATCAGAGGTACAAGGATGATCTCTACATTTCTGGCTTGGGTAATAGGATAGAGGGTGGTACCATTCACGGAGATATGCAAAACTAACACCAGGTTGGATAGGGATAGGGGCTGGTACAAACCATCAATTTGGACCTGGATAAATCTGTGAGGTCTCAGGTGCCCTTAAGACATTCAAGTGTAGGTATGAAGTGGGCATTTGGATATACAGATACGAAGTTCAAAAGAGAGCTCTGACCTAGGAAAATAAATGAGATCCCCTTGGCAGAGTATAGCGGAAGAAAAGAAGGGGATTTAACATCAAGGATTAAGAGACTTCAATATTTAACAGCTGATAGAGGAAGGTGAGCTAGCAAAGGAGCAACCAGAAGAGTGTCATATACCGGGAACCAGAGAAAGAAAGTGTCTGGCATTACCCGCTAAAGCCAAGTGTATGCGTACTATATGACCCAGCAATTCTGCTTCTAGACAAATACCCAGGAGTAACTTTTGCACATGTGCACCATGAGAAAGGGTGAAAATATTCACAGCATTATTGTTCATAACAAAGTCAGAAACAATATTAAACACGGTAAACTGCAGTATAGACATACAGTGGAAGACTATGTAACAGCCCAAGTATGTAAACGAGAGGGGTGTACAACATGGAAGAATCTCAACAAAATAATTATTACAGAAAACTACATACTGTATGATTTCATAAAACTACTAAGAATCACACAGAACTCAAAGTATTTCATGTATAAAACTTTAAAGCCAAGCAACTAAATAACACATTGTTTGGCTGTACATATAGATGGTAAAACCATTCAGAAAAGCAGGAAATGATTCTCACAAGAGTCCGAATAAGAAAGTGAGAGGAAATGTATTCCAAGAGGGGCACGTAATCTTCTGAAGTCCTGGTGATGTTCTATTTCTCAAATCCGGGTGACAGGTACACAGGTATTCATTTTATTACTATGACCCAAAGCATACATACAGGTTTCTTACTCTTCTGTATGAATGAGACACTTCACAATACAGATTATAATTTAAAAATAAATAAAAGGAGAGCGTGCCCAGCTATGCTCAACACTGCTGAGAAGTAAGATAAAACTTCAAAATGTCCACTCTATTTAACCCCAAGGGGGAAATGAACTCACCAAGACCCATTTTGAGAGCTACAAGTATTGTTCTTATCAGTTTACAAATGAGGAAACTGAGACTAAGGCAAATAATTTGCCCAAGCCCCACAGCTAATAAGCAGGGGAGCTAGATTTGAACTCTACTCTACCGGACTCCAAAACCCAGACCTTTCACACCTATGCTATGTTTCTTTTTCTCATGATTACTGTGAGATACCTATAAATAAACAAAATACCTATAAAATTCCCCAGGAGGAAACAACTAAGTATTATTAAACAGGGTTGTATGTTCAAGATGGAAGGTGTTACTTATAAAAACTTCATCTACCCTCACCCACAAACTAATTCTTCCACCACCTCCAAGATGCTGTCAAAACCCTCCAATTACTTAGGATGTACTGTATGGTGACTAACATAATATAATAAAAAATCATTAAAAAAAAAAACCCTCCAATTACTTAAAACTAATGTTTGTTGATCTCTTACTATGCTTACTAGTACCTTACACGAGGTATCTCATTTAATTCTCATAACTATACTATAAGATAATCATTACCCATATTTTCCAGATGAGAAAACTTACTCCCCTAATCAAAAATGTACAAAGGTATATCACCCCCACCGGGTAAAGATGAAACTCTAGTTTAGCATTCAAAGCCTCTCACCATATGGTTGACCTTTCTTTCCAATCTTATTTCCCCATATTCCCACATATTCCTGCCCCCCAGCTACACTAGACAACATGCCACTCCCCAGATATACCCTGTCCTTTCCCAACACACCACCTTTGCTCATGCTACCCTTTCTTGGGCAACAGTTGTCGTCTTTCTTGCCCCTGTAGAAGGTTTATACGCTCTAGCTGAGTCTATAGGTATCTTGCAATCACATTACTGTCCCATTGTAACCACACCCACCTAAAATTGTTTAACCTGCCTCAAACTTTATCATCGTCTTATCTCCCCTGTGAGAGTATCAGCTCCTTAAAGTAAGAACCATAACTAATTCACTTTTTGACTCTTACACAAAATCTACCCAACAGAATGGCCAGCGTGCCAAGGTGCTTAGCAAATATCGGGAAAGAGAACAACTTGGTAAAAATGCCTACCTGAGATGTCGACGCATCAAAGCCTCCACTCACATTGCCATTACAGTCTTCACAAGAAAAGTGTCTTTCTTTGTTAACAGCACTAAAAGGCAAGAATGCATGAAAGAAACAATGTCCAAAAGCAGTGTGCACGAGGCGCAGGGGAAACAGCCCTGCGCAAGGAGTCAGGAGCCCGATGTCCTAAATTCCCTCTACTGCTAACACATAAGAAACCTTGGGACCTTCAGGACTAAGTTGTCTCATCAGTGAAATAAGGAAATCGTCCCTGCAAATTCTATCCTAGTTCAAATTCCATGACATGATTCCATGAAGTATTTGGTCTACCGATTAAGACCACATTGAAAATATGCTGGAGTTGCTCCCCTTGGGCCAGAAGGTTAAGAAGTGGACCTCAGATGCCACCTCCTCTAATCTCCTCCAAGTTAAACAACAACTGGAAGGCTCCTCCATAAGAAGCTGAGATTTCTTCTCCATGAAGGACAATGCTGAGTCTGGTAGAGCGGAAAAGCCAGGTTTCGTAATTACTTACAAGACTTTACGTGTGGTCTTTATCAAAAACCGGAGGTGAATGGTAGAGCCAGAGATTTAGAGTTAGGGCAGAAGATGTATGCAGAGAACAAGACCTATGTGGAAAGTATACAGCCCATCTCCACCACCTACCATATGGAAAAGGCTTTGTGACCTGAGGTGAAAAATTGTAAGTAGTTCCAGTATGGGGTTTTTATGTTTTTAGCAACCAGAATACAGATCAGCAATTTAAAAAGATTTACTTACCACCCTGAGTGCTTCATGGCATCAAGCAGAAGTTTGACATATGGATCTAAAAAGAATCAATATTCAATTAAGTATGCTAATTGGAAAAAATAGCACCAATTGAATTATCCAAAAAGCAGTATATTATCAAAAAGTAGCTCACAAATCTTAATGAAGTAATACTATCTTAAAAGTGGTAAAAATGGATATGAAAAGACAAGCTTAAATTAACATAAAAACAAGCCTTTATGAAATAAAACACTGATACAAATACCAAGATGGGTACTATGGAACATCTTCAATGATACCAAAAATGATTTTAAAGCCCATATTTAGTTACAGGATCAAAAACACTGTATTAGGGGCGCCTGGGTGGTGCAGTCGTTAAGCGTCTGCCTTCGCCTCAGGGCATGATCCCGGCGTTCTGGGATCGAGCCCCACATCAGGCTCCTCCACTGGGAGCCTGCTTCTTCCTCCCCCACTCCCCCTGCTTGTGTTCCCTCTCTCGCTGGCTGTCTCTCTCTGTCAAATAAATAAAATCTTAAAAAAAAAAAACAAAAAAACACTGTATTAAAGCACATACCAAAAGAAAGAATGAGGGAATTGGGGGCCACATCCATGGAAAGGAACTGCAGCACAGTATCCAGATTAGAAGAAGGCAGTAAAGTAGCCCCACTGGCGTCTTTCCCAGTCAGACAGCAGGCTAACAGGATCCCGTCCTGAGTACCACACTCTGAACAGGACCTGCCAACTGAAGCTCTTCCACGGGGGAAGGCAACTACAACAGCACAGGGCTTTGCTCGGTAAGAAGCAAGAAAGGAGTTGTGGATTTGGAAATGAGAATAAAAAACTTAACCAGGACCATAATGGCTTCAGGTCTTTGAAGGAGTGCCATGTGGGAATAGAGTCCATCAGTGTTTCTTCAGAGGGCAGAACAAGGACCAAAGAGAAGAAGTTACAGTACAAGAAAGGATTTTTCCAACAATTAAAGCTGTTAATACAACAGACAAGCAGCCTCAAGGACCCTCAAAGAATCCGTACCCTGTTCCAGCAGAGGTCTGTAAACTCTCTGGTTGGTGATGGCGCAGAGGTTTTCCTGTATGGGGGTGGAAAGGCCTAGTGGACTCCTGAGGGCCCTTCCAAGCATCCGGGAGCCTGTGATAATTACAGGAAAGTACAAGAGACCCAAATGCCTCTAATATCAACTTTTTACATAGGCGTCTCGTCTGAGTGTACAAATGGGCAGTGTATTATATGACATAAGCAAAAAAAATAGAAAAAGAAAAGAAATCAGGGGCGCCTGGGTGGCACAGCGGTTGAGCGTCTGCCTTCGGCTCAGGGCATGATCCTGGTGTTATGGGATCGAGCCCCACATCAGGCTCCTCCGCTATGAGCCTGCTTCTTCCTCTCCCACTCCCCCTGCTTGTGTTCCCTCTCTCGCTGGCTGTCTCTATCTCTGTCAAATAAATAAATAAAAATCTTTAAAAAAAAAAAAAAAAAGAAAGAAAAAGAAAGAAAAGAAATCAAGGTTGGGGTTTTTTTTAAGTGTTGAAAGCAAAAACAGGTGAATAAAAAAAGTAATGAGAGACGAGAAAGATAGGTATAGGTTACTGCTTTATTAACCTGCCCCTCCTTCAGAGTGTTAAAGGTAAAACAATTATTAGTAATAATTATTTTTTTGTGTATATCAGGTGTCGGGAACCACATTAAGTGCATTATTATTCAAGCAACTAAGAGAGCTTTATGAAGTTGAAATGGATTCCAAAATCTATAGTCCTCTTACTTAAAAATAATGATAACCATAATAATTGCAGGGAGCACAGTGGTTTGGTACTTCAAACAGGACCTGCAGTATTTAGAATGGATTTGCTTTAAAGCAAAAGGGAACAGGGGCGCCTGGGTGGCTCAGTCGTTAAGCGTCTGCCTTCGGCTCAGGGTGTGATCCCGGTGTTCTGGGATCGAGCCCCACATTTGGCTCCTCCGCTGGGAGCCTGCTTCTTCCTCTCCCACTCCCCCTGCTTGTGTTCTCCCTCTCATTGGCTGTCTCTCTGTCAAATAAATAAATAAAATCTTAAAAAAAAAAAAAAAGAGAGAAAGAAAGAAAAAGGGAACAAAGATCTCCCTTGAGGCCCAATCCTAGGGATCAGATGGTAAAGATACAGGTTGATGCTTTAATACCACTAACACGTCCCAGCATCCCTCCAGGGGAGGCCTGAGGCCTGTTAATTCCTCCCGGGCCCATGGTTGGCCCACCACCATCTTCACATCCTACGTCCATATCTCCTCCACTGTCTCTTCCACTGTAAGCAGTTATCCATTACTCAGCTTCTGATATTCATAAAACCTATTCCTCACAATCCTAAGAGAGGTTTTTTATCCCTATCCTTCCCTTTCTCTGTGTCCAGATAAGGATAGAGGGGATCAGGGGCGCCTGCGTGGCTCAGCCATTAAGCATCTGCCTTCGGCTCAGGTTGTGATCCCAGCGTTCTGGGATCGAGCCGCACATCAGGCTCCCTGCTCGGCGGAAGCCTTCCTCTCCCTCTCCCACTCCCCCTGCTTGTGTTCCCTCTCCCGCTGCTCTCTCTCTGTCAAATAAATAAATAAAATCTTTAAAAAAATAAAAAAATAAAAAATACAGGACAGAGGGGATTAGAGAGTTAAGTCCAGCTTCCACACCTGATAAGAAGAGGGACCAGAATTTGAACCCATGTCTAACTCAGCAGCCCATGCTCTTTCCACTGTGTTCCACTTCAAACCTCTAAAAGACACAGTCCGGGTCCCTACTCATCTTCGTATTTTCCCACACAAGAACCTAGGTGGCATTTGATACACATTTCCAGGTGAATACAACCTCATCATGCTCATTACCCCTCTCCTCCCCTCTCCCTTGATTCCCTAATATGCTGGTAATCTCAAGAAGGTTGGAAAATCTTTGGGTGGTTGACTTTTGAACTGTAATTGGCAGCTACGAGATAGTAACCTGGCTTTAGGACAAGTAGGTTTAAGACCTTTTATTTTCAAAATATATCTGAAGTAAACTTAGAAAGTCCATGTCAGGGGCGCCTGGGTGGCTCAGTCGTTAAGCACCTGCCTTCCGCTCAGGGCGTGATCCCAGAGTCCTGGGATGGATCCCTGCATCGGGCTCCCTGCTCTGCTGGGAGCCTGCTTCTTCCTCTCCCACTCCTCCTGCTTGTGTTCCCTCTCTCACTGGCTGTCTCTTTCTCCGTCAAATAAATAAATAAAATCTTTAAAAAGAAAGAAAGAGAGAGAGAGAGAGAGAGAGAGAGAGAAAGAAAGAAAGAAAGAAAGAGAAAGAAAGAAAGAAAGAAAGAAAGAAAGAAAGAAAGAAAGAAAGAAAAAGAAAAGAGAAAAAAGAAAGTCCATGTCAATGTAAAGGAGTTAAATCTCTAGTGCAGGGGAGCCTGGGTGGCTCAGTCGGTTAAGGGTGTGCCTTCAGCTCCCGCCAGCCCCCTGTCCAGCCCCCTGTCTAGGGTTCCCTGCTCAGCGGGGAGCCTGCTTCTCCCTCTTCCTCTTCCTCTCCCCCTGCTTGTGCTTGCTGGCTCTCTGTGTCAAATAAATAAATAATTTTTTTTTTTTAAATCTCTAGTGCAATGTCCCTGGGACTAGAGAAATTGGTCAGCAGATAGTTGTTTCCCTATTTAACCCACAGCAGTGGTTCTTGACCCTTTGGGGGGTTGGGCCTTTTCGAGAATATGATGAAGTGAGGAACGCTCTCCCCAGAAAAATGCATTCAGGTGCATACATAAGATTTCCTAGTTCATTTCAGAGGTTTCTACACTCAGAAGCCCATCCAAGTATGAAGGTTAAGAATTCCTCCCAATGAGGGGCGCCCGGGTGGCACAATGGTTGGGCGGCTGCCTTCGGCTCAGGGCGTGATCCCAGCGTTATGGGATCGAGCCCCACATCGGGCTCCTCCGCTAGGAGCCTGCTTCTTCCTCTCCCACTCCCCCTGCTGTATTCCCTCTCTGGCTGGCTGTCTCTAGCTCTGTCGAATAAATAAATAAAATCTTTAAAAAAAAAAATTCCTCCCAATGAAAGGCAGTTTGCAAAACTGCTTTTGAGCCACCAGAGGTTATTCCTTAATTAACGTGTCTCTTTAAAACTGACTCTAACGTCCCCATGCTGCTGCATAATTTACAGGAGAAATCGGAGGACCTGTCAGACCAGTGAGTGTGACTGAAAAGGGCAAACTATCCGACTCCTCCCTCATTCCACAAGCAAAGTTTCCCTCCTCTGATAGGGAAACTGAGGCCCAACCCGCACCACCACC
>NW_024424564.1:1946673-1981185 GCF_017311325.1 Ursus maritimus | reverse complement strand
CCCCCCCCCCCCCCCGCCCCGCCGCCACCACTCCCGCCCCAGGATGCCGAATCTACCTAGACCCTGCGCAGAGGTGCCTGAACCCTGCTCACGCCACACCTGGGGCTGAACCCAGAGACCGCTGCCCTCCGGGCCTCAGACACCACCCGGCCGACCCCCGGCCTCCGGGTCACGGCTCCTACTTGTCTCCAGCGTCTTCAGGAGCATAAGCTGGCACTTCCGGTTGTTGTTGAAGAAGCTGGAAAGGAAGCCTTGCCCGGGCTTTCCCTCAGCCAGCCGCTCGGGGAAGACCTGGCACGCGACGTGCTGCTCCTGCCGCTGTTCCCCCTCCGCGGGGCCGGGCCCGCGCTCCTCCGCAGCTCCGGCCATGCCGCCCGCGGACCTCGCCGCTGTTCCCTCCCGCCTCGGGCGGCGGGGACGAGATCCGGGAAAGACAACCGCCCTCCCGCCAACCGGGCCGCCCAGATCCTCCTTCCACCCGGCCGCCCCGGGCCGGGCAGGGCGACTGCGGCAGAGCGAGGCTGAAGACGTTGGGGCCGCGGGGCCTCCGAGCCCAGCAGGGGACGCTGGGCGGGGCGAGAGGCGCGGGCAGGAACGGGGGGCGGGGCTCCGCCCGCTGGAAGAGTTAAACCTGGCCGCCGCGTTCGCAGGCGTCTGTAGGGCTGCGGTGGGCTTAGCTGCCGGCCCACGGCGTGGCTGGCCAGTCCTCGTAAGCGTGGTCCCGCAGCCCGCCTCCTTGTGGACCCATCTCCCTCAGTACTGGCTACTCAAGTCCCCTCACGCTCTGAAGGTCTCAGGCATCCTCCCACTCCCTGCCTTTTCCACCAGCCGGCCAGTTGCAATCTGGCCCACCCATCTCCTGACGTCCCAAGCCATATCGAAAGGTGTACTTTTCAGAAACGTTTGAAAGCTGCAATTATAATTACTGGTCATATCAAAGTCCTCAAAATGTAGGACCCAACTACTTTTTTTCTGCCTCATCTGGGCCCATTGACCCACCCTACTCTCTTGCCACCCCAATTAACTTTCTGCTAAGAAACACAACCAGTTTACTTCTATCTCCAACCCTTAATTCACTTCCATCTTTAAGCCCTTTCCTCAGTCCTTATGATCCAGGTCCTGATCAAATCTACCTATCCCACAGGGCTTTCCCAGATGCCTTAATCAAATTTATTCTCTCCTGATCTCCCAACGTACAAAGTACTTTGAATCTGTTATCATTTTCGTCACAGCCTGCCAGGTTTTAACTAATTTGTTTCTCTTTTCCACTAAATTTTTTTAAAAGATCTTATTTACTTATTTGAGAGAGAGAGAGCGCACAAGCACAGGGAGGAGCAGAGGGAGAGGGAGAAGCAGACTCCCCCTGCTGAGTGGGGGCTGTGGATCCCAGGATCCTGGGATATCCACCTGAGCCAAAGGCAGACGGTCAACCAACTGCCACCCAGGCGCCCCTCTTTTTCCACTAAATGACTCAGTTCAGCTCACAAAGTTATGCAGCACCTACTATGATGGACCAAGCATAATGGCAGAGACTGAGGAAGCAATAATAAGAGAACTGATGAGGTTGAAGAAGAGCATATGATTTATGTGAGAAATGTATAGAAATAAATCAGGCTCAAGAGACCCTGAGGATTATGAACAGTGCTTTATGTGTCATGGGTGTTTAATAAATATCTAGATTGAATGCAAATCAAAACCACAATGAGATAACACCTCACATGTTAGAATGGCTATTACCAAAAAGACAAGAAATAAAAAGTGTTGGTGAATATGTGGAGAATAGGGAACCCTTGTGCACTATTGATGGGAATGTAAATTGGTGAAGCCACTATGAAAAACAGTACAGAGATTCTTCAAAAAATTAAAAATAGAACTGCCATACAATCCAGTAATTCCGCTTCCGGTTATTTATCCGAAGAAAACAAAACACTAACATATGCATCTCACGTTCACTGCAGCATTGTTTACAATAGCCAAGATATGGAAACAACCTAGGTATGCATCGATGAATGAGTGAAGAAACGGTGGTATAAATACACAATAGAATATTGTTCAGTCATTTAAAAAACAGAATGAAATCTTGCTATTTGCAGCAACATGGACTTTGTATTGATCGGGCGTGGCAAAAGTACTAATTTGTAGCGGATCTATTTAGTCAAGGATACATGTTGTAATCACAAGGCTAACCATTAAAACGGCATTAAAGGGAAAACGAATGCACTAGTAGAGGGGGGAAATGAAAAATAAACACATTGGATGGGACGCTAGGATTATTTATCATTTGAAATATTACAAAAATACGAACACCTATGTACAGATGGCTAAAATTATAATAGTTTTCTTAAGCCACCCTTTTATTGAGCTCACCTTGGATACATTATTTCTAACCTCCACTACAACCCTACAAAATATGTATTATTATCACTATTTTGCTGATCAAAAAAAAAGTGGGTTCTGCAATATTGAATAATTTATCCAGGACCGCACAGCCAACTTTCAATCTCATTAGGGAACTAAAACATAAACATATAGAAAACTACACTAATACAGTTACTGTAATGAGTCTGAAATACTCAGGGAAGGCTAGAGAAGATGGGGCCTGACAGTGACCACAGCCCGTAAGCACATGAAATACTATTTGAAATATTGTTCGGCTACATGAATAAGGAAAGAAATTCAAGTTAAAAGCTGTAATTTTCCCCTACCTTTACCGGACATTTTTTTCAATATTCATCACTAAAAGCAACAAAGAAAGAAAACTAGAAAAAAAATTATGCCAAAATATGATCAGTAGTTGCCTAGGTATTGGGATATTTTTATTATATTCTGAATTTTCCTACTGTTCACAATAAGCATACATTACCCTTGTAATCAGAAAAGAAAACTTTAAAAAATTGAGTAAACTTTGGGTGCCATTTGTGTAACTTCATCCCTTTATAGTATAAAGACATAGCGTGGAATGGAAAGGTGTTAGGGGAGAGATAAGGAAGTGCAAATACAAAGGACCAAGTTAAAAAGAGAAAAGTAATTACCACAGAGAAATGAGAGGATGGGCAAAGATTTAGCTATTAGGATTTTCATTTCTCCATTGCAGCACTAAGTGCAAAAAGGATAGAATGTTTCAACGTCCAAGAGATACAATGGAATACACGAAACCATGTTGTTGTAGTGTCTTTTTAAATATACTCTTAAAAATTAAGTTACAAAACAGCATAAACGTGATTCCACTTTGAAATTTCATTTACTATACGCATAGAAAGCGTCTAGAAGACGGCTCCAGTGTTCACAGTGGTTATTTCTATGTGTTTTGGGTGTTTTGTTTTCTTTTGTGCTTCTCTTCGTTTTCTAAAGCAAAAATAGTCGCTTTTTTATTGGAAGTTATTTATATTACAGCAAAACATGAAGTCGCATATAATTTTAAAGTGCTTTCCGTCTTTCAGCTTTTTAATAACGTTTAATCCATTTATCGAGGGCCAACAAAAATTCGGTAAGTTTAAAGCCTTTCCTCAGCTTTCCAGTCATTTTTAATGCTGGGAAAGAACAAAACACTCACCACTCCGCCAGCAGTCGGCGGCGACTGACGGGAATCTGCTTCCGGAAAGAGTCAGCCCTCCGAACCAGAAGCGAATGAGAGAAGGCGCGCGGCATTCTGGGAAGACCTACGGAAGCTGGGTTGGGCGGGGTTGGGGCTGTTGGCTGTTACCAGGGCAACTGGAAGCGATTGGCGCGGTTTGAAGCAGTTAAGCAATAGAGGCTGAGATGGTCAGAGGTCATTTGGCATAAGCGAAAAGGGCATGAGGGCCTTTCTAAGAGAAGACTGTCCTATCAGGAGGTTATTCAGTTCTGCCCCGCGGCGGGAACACCTGTCCTGGGTCTGTGGGTCGTGCCCACCTGCTCTCACTCCTTGCTGTGAAATTGTGGCTCAGTGGCTCCTGTCACTTCTCTAATTTTCTTCTGCCTTTTAGAAAACGTATACGTTGATAATTGCAGTATTACATTGCAATCTGTTCTAATAGCAAAGTAAATTTTTTTCAGTTGAGGAAAATTACCAAAAAAGGAAAACGAAAACTCACCGGTCATTCCAACTACCTGGCAGTAACTTGAATTTTTCATTTTATTACCTATCACTTCTTTTCCTAGCATAAATATTCTTTACATAGTTGAGTTTTTTGGGGGAAAGTCATCTTGTATCCGTCTTTACACCATATGTATATATGGTACAATTGTTAAAATCTTAGCAACAAAGAAGGCATTGAAGACCTTAATTTAAATCTGTTTGCAGTGAATTGAAGAGACAGAGATGAAGCATGAAGCAGACGCAGCACGTGAAGACAATTCTTTCAAGAAATTTGGCTGTAAAGGAAAAGAGGTCAGTAGCCAGAGAAGAACGGCAAGGAAAAGAAAAAAGTTGGGGATTTTCTTGAAGAAGAGGACACTTAGTGACATTTATTAGTACAAGAAGAAACACTAGTAGTCAGAGGTTAAAGATACTGCCAAGAAAGAGAACTGATTGAATAATCCCCTAAAGAAATAGGAGATAAGATCCACACATCAAGTACATAAATTAGTTTAGGAGGTAGAACTGGGTATGGGTAGGAGGATGTCAAGATGGAATATGGATGTTAGTAATTTTAAAACTATTACAAGTTGGCAAGAGTAATATAGATAGATAGATAGATAGATAGATAGATAGATAGCCAATAATAGGTATGCTCAGCCACATTAGTAGAAATATAAATGGAATATTAAAAACCTATTAAATTGGCAAAGATTAAAGAGCAGATAGTATATGTGTTGGGCAAGGGTTCAGTTAAACAGGCACTGCAGGTGGGAATAGAACCTGGTACTTCTCTCCCCTCCCCCAGGCATTTTAGAACTACATATCCTTAAAATGTGTATATAATTTGACTAAGGAAGTATACTTCTAGGACGTTCTCAAAAGGAAATAATCAAACTGCACACATATATTAAGCTGAATGGAGTTCATTTCATCTTGTCCACCAACAGAAGACTGGTGAACTATATTATACCCATACTTCTTAGACATGGATAACATGGTTGCAGATAAGAGAAGTTCACTTATATTAGTTTCAGTAAGAGCATCTTCAGGTTTTATAGGGAGGAAATGTGGAGTTGCAGTCTGATTGACTACCCTGATACACAATCAGTGGGATGCTTTAAACCTTTAAAAATTATTTAGAAGACTGTTTAATGATAAGGGAAAATATGTAAAATACATTGTCACAAGAGAAAAGTGGGTATGAAAGCAGCAATATATAGATTCTTAACCACATGATGGGCTTTTTTTGTTTGTTTTTTAGGTATTCTGCTTATCTGTATTATATATGGTGTATATTTTATAAAGACATGTAAAATGTTGCTCTTTTAAAGATGTGAATAACTTTATAAGTAAGGAAGAAAGTTGGGGAAGTTCTCTTCTGTCACCGTGAAGTAGATGATTGAAGTAGGAGATCAAAAGAAATTAGATGCTTTAATAAGCTGTAAGAACTGTTTTTTAAATGTATTTTATTGATGCATATTATTTATCAATGCCCCACCAGTCTCACAAAAGATTGAGTGTGCTCAGAAAAAGATAGACACTATAGTAGGAAAAAATGATCAGAAGAGACAAAAGGTAGGGGCACCTGGGCGGCTCAGTCGTTAGGCATCTGTCTTCGGCTCAGGGCTGATCCCGGCATTACCGGATTGAGCCCCGCATCAGGCTCTTCTGCTGGGAGCCTGCTTCTTCCTCTCCCACTCCCCCTGCTTGTGTTCCCTCTCTCGCTGGCTGTCTCTACCTCTGTCAAATAAATAAATAAAATCTTTTAAAAAAGAAGAAGAGACAAAAGGTAATTGGAAAAGAAGCAAAATCAAACAAAATAAAGGCAAGCGCATGTTAATACCCCCAAAACTCATGCCAAGAGTTTCTTTGTAATTGCTAGAGGGGTGCCACCAGAAATTAGTTTCTGATATTCCTAGCAACTAAAACAAAAGGAAAACATAGTTCTGAGTTTCACGTGGTCTATAAGAGTTTTTTTAATTTGCTTAAGAGAAGTATAGTTTGGTATAGAAACCTGAGAAAAATCCCCCCCCCCGTATAAGGGAATAATATGAGATTCATCTATTGCTATTTTTAAATTTGTGTTTATTGTTTTTATAGAATATAGGAACATCTCAGAATGGTTATACTCCTCTTTATTAATTCAGTAATTACAAGCTCTCATTAAGTACTGTGAGAAATAGAAGCACATGTAAGACAAAGTCCCTGCCCTCATCTATTGTGAAAGAATAACTATAATATATAATAACATGTTTACGATATATGATGAATGACTACTAGGATGAATAATTAGTATGATGAGTATTAGAATAACTAATATGAATGACTATAAATCAAGGCAATGTTTGAAGCAAAAAAGTGAGATGGGATTCCTGCAGTATACAGAAATACTTTCAACCAATGGGATCATGTTTAACCATTTGTAAAAGGGGATGATACTCCCCTTTTACAGAAGAGGAAACAGGTTTACAGAGATTAGATAAATTGTCCAGGGTCACATGGCTGGTAAAGGAGAGAGCCAGGGGCGCCTGGGTTGCGCAGTCGTTAAGCGTCTGCCTTTGGCTCAGGGCGTGATCCCGGCGTTCTGGGATGGAGTCCCACATCGGGTTCCTCTGCTCCCACTCCCCTGCTTGTGTTCCCTCTCTCGCTGGCTGTCTCTCTGTCACATAAATAGTAAATAAAATCCTTTAAACAAAATAAATAAAAATAAAAGTAAAAAAGGACAGAGCCAGGATTTCAAACCAAATCTGTCCCATGCAAACCACCTTCTTAACTACTACTTTATGGGAGACATCGCATTCGAATAGACTTTAAAGGATGGAAAAAGTTATGTCAGGCAGAGTTTGGGGAAAGATGTTCTACGTGGAGAGAATAGCACTAAACAAAATCAAAAAGATTGGAAAGCATAGGCTATGTTTTGGGTAACACACACACACACCCTAGAAAAGTGAGATATATGTAGGTAAACACTAGAAGAATGAGACTAGTAAGGTTGGGATGGATTTTTTCATTTTTAAGAATTAGGGCATAGTTTACCTGATAAAGGACTCAGGCCTCAGGGCCTGATTAAGCAAGAGTTTTAAGCACAGAGACCTTGAACCTGAAAATTCTACGCAAGGGCCCTGGATGGGGAATATGAGGGACACTAGGTGAGGAATGGGTCTAATGGCAAATAATAGAATCCTGTTACACCTTAACTGTGTAAAACTGGCCAGCTAATATAAGTTCTTTGGACCTCAATTTGTTTTATCAGAGGAGGAGGAGGAAGACTGTCAGACACGATGATTTTTTTCAAAGATTTTTATTTATTTGAGAGAGAGAATGTGCACAAGAGGGGGAAGGGCAGAGGGAGAGTGAGAAGTAGACTCCCCTCTGAGCAGGGAGCCTGATGTGGGGCTCGATCCCAGGACCTGGGATCATGACCTGAGCTGAAGGCAGACGCTTAAGCGACTGAGCCACCCAGGTGCCCCAGACACGATGATTTCTTAATATCTCTTTTCGTGCTAACGTCCTCTGATCACATATGCCAGAGATTGCAAACTCAAATTCCTAAATTAAGGATCAAGAAGCTTTCATAAATGAGTAAATGAATTTGATGTAAGAAAAATAAGGAGTGGTAGAGATTAGAGTGGTAGTTAAGATGTCCCATCTAAAACTCCAGCCAATTTTTGCATGATTGAGGACCCAATGTTGCCGATTTTCTAATTTTTTAAGGGAAACAAGAACACCATATTTTTAAGAATATTATACAGAGCAAACAAAACACCTCTGCTGGCTAGATACAGTCCATGGGTCACTAATTTTCAACCTCTGCTATAGATAAAAAGGTGTAAACAAGAATAATAAATGTTTGAATGAAGAGAACTAAATATGAAGAAAGAGGAAGGAATCAAAGAGAGCACCAAGATTTCCCCTCGGTGATGAGGGGGAGGTGGTAACATTAAGATAAATACTAAAATCAGTAGGAGGTTTAGAGAGAAGGTGCTTGACTGTGAGTTTTTTGAACACAGGACAAAGTTCTCAGTCATAATCATAGTCCACAGCACACAAACCAAATTAAGCTGTTGAGTTTTGAGAAATCTGTGTCATTTATCAGGGCAAAAGGGTGCAGGAAATGTAAGATAGGAGTTTAGGGAGAGAGATGAAACAGGAGTTAAAGATGTAAGCTTATGCAAAAATGAGAGAATAGTATGAACTCTTATGTATCCCCCTACTCAGCTTCCACTCATTTCCAATCTTATTTCATCTGTATTCTCACCCACTCCCTCACTCAACCCAATTTTTGAGGCAAATCCAAAACATTTTATCTCTAAATAGTTTAATATATATCTCTAACAGATAAGGATGATTTTGAAACAATCTCAATGCCATTATCATACCTAAAAAACTCCTAACAATTCATTTATGAAATCAGTTATACCCAGTGTTCAAATTTTTTATTCTTATACATTGTTTTACAGTTAGATTGAGGTCCACACATTACAATTCATTCATACATTTCCTAAGCTATAGGTTCTCTCTCCCTTCCTTCCTCCCTCCCTCCCTCTCTTTTTTTCTCTATCTCTCTCTACCCCCACCCTTCCCTCTCCCAAATTACTTGGGTAAGTGATTGGGTTGTTTGAGCTTAGGAGTTTTGAAAGTAGACCTGACCCTAACATTTAAAGACCTGGGACAACATTACAAATAGAGCCCAAATACCATACATCTAAATACTTAAAAGCTTTCACTCCAGTGAAAACAGTTTAATATGCTCTATAGTCCTACCCTGACAAATAAACCCTCTTAATGACTTAGAAGGGCAAGTTAAAATTCAGAATCCTGACTCTTGGAGTTCCTCACTGGATTGTGTTTGCACAGGAGAGCTGGCACATGGCCCTCAAACTGCCCCATTCTCTTTCCACCCCTGCCTGGCTCCATCGCCTTCTCAAGGACACCACCGCCCACATGTCCAAGCTCAATCTACACCCTCTGCAAACACCCACCAGTGGCTGCACACTCCAAACTTGGGAGGGTAAACCAAAGAGCAGGCCCATGCAGGTCCTGAAAGCAGGCATAGTTTGCATAGACTGGGAAGCTCAGAACATAGTCTGGAAGGGAAGATATTAACTCTAGGTGGGGTCCGTCCCCTGCGAAGTCCATGACTTCTCACCCCATCTGGAGCTGTACAGCTAGAGGAGGGTCAGAGCAGAGCCCCTTGCCTGGGTCTAAGGACCATACTGCAATAAAGGTCCCCATAGATGGTTTTGCTGATCACATCCCCAAGATGTTATTAAATACGTTTCTTTGTTCCCTCTATTTCCTGTAAATTGATACTTAAATCCAGGAGCACAATCAGATTCAGGTTCAATGTTTTTGGCAAGAATAGTTTTATATGTGAGTGTTGTGTACATCCATCAGGAGGCACATAAAATCTGGTCTTTCTTTTTAATTAGAGTATAATTACAATAAAATAAAATGCACAAATCTTAACTGTTCAATTCAATTAGTTTTAACAATTACGTACACCCATGTAGCTTACTCCCAAGACAAGATAGAGACTATTTCCATCACGCCAGAAAGTTTTCTCCTCAGTCTTTGCAGTTAGTTCCCCTCCACCCACTGAGCCTGGGGCTATTATGAATAAGGCTGCTATGAACGTCCTTGTACACATTGTCTTGTGGGCATTTTCATTCTTCTGGGTGAATACTTGGGAATGGAAATGATTGTTTAACTTTAGAAGAAACTACCAAACAGTTCTTCAAAGTGGTTTCCCAATTTACATGTCCAACAACAATGTATGAAAGTTCCAGTTGCTTTTTGTGCTCTTAGCAGCTGTTGACTATCATTACTCACACATTAATTAGGGTTTACAAAATGGTGTTATTCTAGCATTTATTTATTTGCTGAAATGCTTCTATAAAGAGAAAATTCCCTTCAAATGCATTTGGTTTCCCTGAAATACAGTTCATATAGGAAAGGATTAATGCTTAACTCTTTACCAATTTTCAAAATAATGAATTCTCTCACATCCATCAAAGACTGACAGTGAGAAGGGGTTTTTTTTCAGAATTATTATAAACTCATGAATTTAAATATATTTGACGTGCTGAATCCATTTCAATTATCACTTTTACCGATGCTCAAACTGTCCTATCTTTAGCCAGTGGGAATCTCTTCAGATTAGCTTCTGAGTTCCTTCACACCGCTCTCTAAGTCTTTAATAACTTCCTTCCCTTCTAAATGACAAGTTGTTCCAGACTCATCTTCAACATTTCCTGAAGCAGACATGCCATCAGCCATTTCTCCAAGGAATCCTGGTTCCTTTTAATGGGAAATGGTATTTTAGAGGCCGCGATCTGGTAAGGATGTTTATTGCTAGTGAGTGTTCGTGATTTCTAGATCTTTACAGTAGGTGGAGCTAAGAAATGTGTTGTTGCTGCTGCTACTGCTGCTGCTGCTGCTGTTGTTGTTTAAAGATTTTATTTATTTACTTGAGAGAGAGAGAGTGAGAGAAAGCGTGCACATGAGCCAGGGGAGGGGCAGAGGGAGAAGGAGAATCAGATTCCCCGCTGAGCAGGGAGCCTGATGCGGGGCTCCACCCCAGGACTCTGGGATCATGACCTGAGCCAAAGTCAGATGCTTAACCGACAGCCACCCAGGTAACCCAAAATGTGTTGTTGTTTTAAAGACATAACATATATGTCCAATCGAAAGTCAGGACTACCCTCATCAGTCTCACATCTGTCTCTCCTTTTCCCCATGCCTAAAATCCACATAATTACTCATTTACTTTATAACACTATGTACAAAGAACAGTCTCAGAATACAATCTTGGCACTATAACCACAATATGATTACTGAAAACAGTTTTGGTTTTTTGTTGTTGTTGGAGTAGGGGAGCCTTTCTGTAAGTCTTTTTGTTATTAGGGTATATTTCAATATGGATGTGTAGTCTATTACTGCATTTTAAAGTCAAAGGTTCCACATGTGTAGTTATGCCACCAATTCAATACACAGTTAGATTAATTTGTTTAATCTTGATTGCAATTTTTAGAGAGTGCATTTTTAATATAGCTTTGCTTTATAACTAATAAAATATTTACATGGTTCTAAAGTCAAGTCTATAAAACAAGAGCTCTCAGAGAAAAATCTACCTTCTAGCCCTATCCTGTCTGTGCTATCCTTCCCTCACTATATAAATAAGCATTTATTTTTATTATTTATCCTTCCATTTATATATATATAAGCAATCATAGTCTTTTAAGACAAAAAGCATACTATACACTCAATTCACTCATTTAAAGTGTACAATTTAGGGCTGCCTGGGTGGCTCAGTCATTTAAGCAACCGACTCTTGATTTCAGCTCAGGTCATGATCTCAGGGTCGTGGGATTGAGCCCCATGTCAGGCTCCGTGCTGAGGACAGAGTCTGCTTGGAACTGTCTTGTCTCCCTCTCCCTTTGTCCCTCCCAACCTGCATGCTTGCTCCACTCTCTCTCTCTCTCTAATAAATAAATCTTTTTAAAAAATATGTAGTATACAATTTAATGATTTTTAGTATATTCACAAAATTATGCAACATGACTACAAGTTTAGACCATTTTAATAACCCCAAAACACCCTTCATGCCATAGTCACCCCCAGGAATTTTTGTCCCCCTTGTTGCAATTATCACTTTAGCTTGAGTGTCTCTCTAATTCTTATAACCAAGTGAGTCTGACTAGAGCAATTTGGAAAAGTTAGTACCTTGGAAAATATCCCACTCTCTTAAAAAAAGATATAGACTTTCTTACCTTTAGCCTAAAAAGGATAATAAATGCATTATACTACATTTTACTTTTCTAGCTACCCCTATAACAAACTAAAGAAGGAGCCAAAGAAAATCCATTTGATGGGAAAACGTGGGATCAGGCCTAAAACCTCTGTAGAAATGTCTATAGTATTTTATATTTTTCAAGAAGATATTATAATCATTTGAAAATTTTGGGGTTTTTATTTTGTTCTTGCTGAACTATTTGAGACTTAGTTGCAGGAATCTATGACCCTCTCTTCTAAGTACTTCAGCATGTATCTTCTAAGAACAGCGGCATTCTCTGGGCGCCTGGTGGCTCAGCTGGGTAAATGGTCTGACTCTTGATCTCAGCTCAGGTCTTGACCTCAGGGTCCTGAATTCAAGCCCTGCGTTGCACTCCATTCTGGGTGTGGGGGCTACTTTTTAAAAAAGGGGAAAAAAAGAAAAAGAAAAAACAGAACAATGGCATTCTCTTACCCAAACACAAACCAATTATAAAAATCAGGAAATTTCACATGTAGACTATGTTATTATCTAATATGCCATCCATACTCAACTTTTACTAATTTTTGCAGTATTATCCTTTAGAGAAATCTTTTTTCCCATTCCAGAACCACATATTTCATGTAGTTATCATGTCCCTTTATCCTTTTTTCTTTCTTTTTATTTTTTGCTTATTTTTTAATAACATCTTTGTGTGGGGGGGGGGGTTCCTTTTTTTTTTTTTTTTTTTTTTCTTAAGTAGGCTCCATGCCTAGCGTGGAGCCCAATGCAGGGCTCAAACTCATGACCCTGAGAACAGAACAGACCCGAGCTGAAATCAAGTTGGATGCTTAACTGACTGAGCCACCCAGCCACCCTTTTTATTTTTTAATAACATCATTATCATGTCTCTTTAGTCTCTTTTAATCTGAAACCATCCCTCAGCCTTTCTTTGTTTCATGACAGTGACATTTTTGAAAAATACAGGACCACTGTTTTGTTCCTATTGCTTCCTCATGATACAATTCAGATTGTGCATTTGGGGCAGAAACACGACACAAGCAATATATGTCCACCACTTCGAGAGACACCTCAGCTTGTATCATTTGGGATGATGTTTTTGATCTTAATCTCTCGGAGGAAGTGGTTTCAGCTAGATGTGTCTTGTTTTTCTGTTTCTATTTAATAAATAACTGTAGACATATACTTTTGAGACTATATAAATTTCCCCAGTAAATTTTCTACAACAAACTTTTAGCACCCACTGATGATTCTTGCCTCAATAAGTTATTGCTATGCTAAATGCATAAATGATGGTTTTCTAACTCTTCTCGTTCCTCCTACGTTTATTACTTGGCTTCCTACCATAAAACGCCTGCCTTCTCCATTTGCTCGTTTGTTTTCAGTGTGAGTATGAACTCATGGATTCTTTTTTGTTTAATGAGATATAATCCATTCACATCACTACTCATGTTGATGCTCAAATTATCCCTGGTTTGGCCAGGGGAGGCCTACCAACTGGCTTCTTTACTTCCTGGCATAGCAAATGCCCCAGGCCCTCGTTGCATTTCTTGCCCTAGCCATGGAACAGTCAATACTTCAAGAAGCCCTCGGTTTCTTTTAGAAGGGAATGGTTCTTTGAAACCAAGATTTGGGAACCAAGTCTCTTCATTGCTACTCACTCTTTCAGCAAACATACTAGGAAGTAGTTTTTGTTTTGGTTTGGTTTGTTTTTTGTTTTGTTTTAAAGAAAGAAAAAAGCCTGAATTTTTACCAATCCAGCACCAACGGGTTCTTCTTCCTCCCCCCATTCCATATCTGTATATCCTCTCTCCAAAAGTGAGAACTCTGGCTCCCAGCAATGTCAGTATGGTTTCTTATTTGCTCAATACTATAATAAGCACAAAATAGTTCCAGAATTGCTACATCTGTACCACTAACAGCAATAAACCTGTTAAATGGAGTTCAAGATTTCTTTGCAGGTTTTTTTGTATTTAGGCTGAGGAGATATATATATATAATATATATTACATATATATAGTCAGGGCACTGCTTTCAAACATTACTTGAAGAAGTTCTTTTTTATTCCATGTGATTATCCGTTTGACGTGCAGTTCAGTTTCCTTGTTTCTGTTCGTATTCAGTTTTAGAATTTCTCCCCCAAACTTGTTGACTTGATTTATTTTATTAAAAAAATAAATTATTAGGATGGTCCCAAAAGTCAAAGCTACATACAAATGCTTATCCAAAGCAGCGTCATTCTGTCCTGTATCCCTTCCATTCTGTCCTCTCTCTCCTGTAGGCAAATTTCATTAGTTTTTGGTTTATTCTTCCAGTGTACATTTTTGTAAAAAATGAGCAGATACCTGTATATTATTTCCCCTTATTTCTTACCCAAAAGATAACATACTATATACTCTTCTGCTGTTTGCTTTTTTCACTAAGCAGTAAATCCTGAAACTCACTCCATAAAAGCTACCTCGTACTTTATTGTGTGTATGTTACTCTACTGTGTGTATTCAGTCTGTCTCCTATGTATACAAATTTAGATTATCTCCAACATTTTGCAGTTACAAATATACTGCCATATATAATCGCATGTGTAGTTTTGTATTGTTGGAGATGTTTCTTCAGGATAAATTCCTGCAGAATTTGGTCAAAGGGTAAATTCATAGGCAGTTTTCTTAGATATTGCCAAATTCCCTTCTACAGGGATTATATCATTTTGCATTCATCCCAGCAATAGATGAGAATACCTGTTTTTCCACTGCCTAAGCAACAGAATTCACAGTGTTTTTTAAATCACTGGTGATACTCATTTAAAAAAAAAAAAATACAATCATAGTGGCACCTGGGTGGCTCAGTTGGTTAAGCATCTGCCTTCAGCTCAGGTCATGATCCCAGGGTCCTGGGATCGAGTTCTGCATTGGGCTCCTTGCTCAATGGAGAGCCTGCTTCTCCCTTTCCCTCTCCCTCTGCTTGGGCTCCCCCTGCTTGTGCTCTCTCTGTCAAATGAATAAATAAAATCTTTAATAAAAAATAAAAAATACAATCATAACCACAATATATATACTAAAATTGATGCTTTTCCCAAAAGAGTTGTAGGTAAAAGTCCATTGAACTATATGCACCCCTTGCATTTATGGTTTTCGTTATGTGGATTTTCTATTTGGACTTTGCTGGCCCTCCCCCCTGCCCCCCGCTTTTGGCAGCTATCCTTTGGAACAATGTGTTTGGTGGAACCTGAAAAAAAAACATGGTGCATGCCTGAAACCTGTAGCTGGTCTGGCTGTCACCCAGCAGCAGGCTACAGCGGAAATACTATGCCCTGAGGATAGCCAGATCTGTGCCCACAAAGAGTGGTGTGGGGCTCATCTCCCCTGCAGAGTGTATCTTCATGTCATTCATGTGTTTTCATCCTATAGGAAAATAATTTTCCACTTTGGGAAACTTCAGCACAAAGAAACAAGGACAGGTTAAAGTATGGGTGTGAAGCCAAAAGCATGAGGGGCGCCCGGGTGGCTCAGCCATTAAGCATCTGCTTTCAGCTCAGATCATGATTTCAGGGTCCTGGGATCGAGCCCCGCATCGGGCTCCCTGCTGGGTGGGAAGCCTGCTTCTCCCTCTCACACTCCCCTTGCTTGTGTTCCCTCTCTCGCTGTCTCTTTCTGTCAAGTAAATACATAAAATTAAAAAATAAAAGTCAGCAAGAGATGTATGCAGGGAGAAGACAGCAGATACCAGATGTTTCCTGGGTCTGACCGCGTGCATGCTGCAAATCGCAAGAGGCTCAAAGACGTTGCTTGACTAGAGGGCACATGCCTTTAGCCCTCACTTTGTTCTTACCATCCTCAGACTCCCAGGCAGGGAAAAGCACATCTGTCAATGGGCAAAGATTGTGTAACCAGCCACAAAGCTCCTCTTTAAAGGAGTCAAGCAGCTCACCAATGTCTTCCTCTTCCACCTCCTCAAAGCCCACTTGTCTGGCTGGCTGTCAAGGACGGGCCTCGAAGCCACTGACCTATGGAGGGTGGAAGAACCACCCTTCCAGCTCTAACACTACGTCCGCCCACATTGCCCCACTTACGCCACACCTCTAATGTCTTTTCTTTGCTCTTTCTCTTACCCTTCACCCCTCCTTCCCTTCAACCACGAGTGCTTCGTGGTCCTCTTCTTCCCCAGCCTGACACAGGCTGCATGGCCTATTAGAAACCACAAGGGCTTTGGGCTAAAAAAGGGTAGTTTTGCCTCTTGGCTCTGTAGTAATGAGCTTTCTGACCTTGGACACATTATTATGAGACTTCTAGGTCTCTGTTTCCTCATCTATAAATGGGAAAAATAAGATCTACTCCGCAAAGTTGTCGTAGGATTAATAAAGATGGTTTTAGCGTCTGACGCATTCGTAGCTCGATAATAATAACTAGTATATAGAAACCCCATGTAAGGAAGGCCAGAAAGGTATCTTTATTTTTTGTTTTCTTTTCCATCTTCTAACCTGTGCTTCCTCACTTTAGAAAGTAAATGATTTTAGAAATCTTTTCCAACAGTAAAATTCTATTTTTAATGGGAAAAAAATTACCATGTATATTAAAGGCCTATTATGTACAGAGAAGGTCACATACGATTTCTTTGAGTCAACCACACAAATGAAAATCTGCTGAAAAATTAATCTTTAAATTGTCTTTTTCTTCCCTCACATATTATTGCTAGTGGTGTCACTGTGTATAGATTAAATGGAGTACAGGTGACAGCCATTCCCCTACATAGTAAGAGCCTCAGAGGTTTTTTTTCATGTATAGTGTATATGTAACTATATGTGTAATTACATAATGTTTATGCCTTAAAAATTCAATTTCAGTGCTTCCTATTCTCTACCTGTGCTATCTAATATGGTCACCACTAGTCATGTGTGGCCACTAAGAACTTGAAGTGTGACTAGTCCCCGTCGAGAATGTCCTATAAGTGTAATCTCCACATTAGATTCCTAAGACTTAATTTGGCAAAAAAAAAAAAAAAAAAGAAAAGATATTGATTACATGTTGAAATAATATTTTAGATAGATTATGTAAAATATATTATTGAACTTAATTTCACCTTTTCCTCTTACCTTTTTTTTCCTGTGCATATTCTCTGGGGAGTAAAATCAATACCCATTCTTTGTGACTTTTACATTTTAATTCTTTGGAGTGATCCTCAAATCACTAGATATCAGTAGCTATCTGGTGAAGACTGACTGTCATATTCAATAGCGTAGCCTCATTTCAAGGAGCCCATCCATAAAAGATCAGGCTCAGATGATTCATTCGGCTTCACTATTTAGGAAATTCGTATCATTAAAACTGAATTAGCTCAGTGCAACCCAGCTAAGTGCTCTCCCGGGTTCTTGAATAGCCTTTGGTGGGAGATGACGGGGCTATCACTAGGAGGCCTCCTTTTACCCTGCTCATCTCCTCTGAACATTATCATCTGCAAAGGGTTTTCACCTGCGTCCATAAGATGTGCTTTGGGGCGGGGGGGGGCGGGGTCCATGCTTGAAATTGTATTCAGTTTTGTGTGTATATGAATTCTTCTAGAGAGAAGATCCGTAGCTCTCATCAGGTTCTCAAAGGGGTCTATGACTGTCAAAAAGTAAAGGACCAGGGAATAAGAAATTAAGCAGTACCTCCCTGCTAATACTGCAGTAACAAATGACCATAAACACGGTGAAGTTAAAACTCATGCGTTATCTTACAGTTCTGAGGGTCAGAAGTCTGACACGGTCTCACCAGTGTGTGGGCAGGGCTGCATCCCTTTCTGGAGTCTCTAGGAGCAACTTGTTTCCTTGCTCATTCAGGCTGTCGGGAGAATTATATTTCTTGCAATTGTAGAACTCAGGTCCCCATGTCCTTACTGGCTGCCATCTGAGTGCTGCTCCCCGCTTCTAGAGACTGCCCACACTCCTTGGCTCATAGCCCCCTTCCTCCGTCTCCAAAGCCAAGGTTTGAGTCCCTCTCAAGCTTCAAGTCTCCCCTGCCTCTTCTTCATTCACATCTCTCTGACTCATTTTCCTGCCTCTCTCTTCCACTTTTAAAGGCTCATGTGATTACGATGGGATTACATTAAACCCATCAGGATAATCCAGGATAATCTCCCCATGTTAAGGTTCATAACTTTAATTCCCTCTGCAAAGTCTTTTTTTCACTATATGATTTAACATACTCACAGATGCCAGGGATCAGGGGGCCACTTTTCTACCTACCACACCTTTCCACCCACATTTGAGCTACCTGCTCCATTCTGAGCACAGAGAAGATGAGGCTGGTGACTAGCCCCTGTGCAAGGTGTCCCTCAGCCACAAGTGTGGGAGGCCATATTTGTCCTCAACAGCTTCCTCGGTCTTCCTTCTGTTACTCATTAGTGAAGTGCACCCAAACCCCCCACTTAAAACTATGTACTTGGGCCCCAACAGCTCCCCACTTCTCCTGCTCCTCGGGCCAGACTGTGATCTCCATGAGACCTTTCCTCCTTTTAAAAAAAAACTTAAGTCCCACAGTTACTGTCTGGAAGGGATCTAATAAAATAAATCACTCTAAATTGCTGAAGTCTGATAGGTAATAACCCTCTCTAATAATCTCAGATATATTCACAAAATTTATTAAAACTTATAGGAAATGTGTTACTACACTTCTGTGAATTGCAAGTAAGCTATGTCCAAGGCTTATTAAATTCGTCCGCTCACACATGTCTTCTGTTTCCGTATCATCATCAATCGACGCCATTCACTAGGTTTTATCGTGAGGAGTAACACTCATCCCTCTCTCTTCTAAGAGATTACCTTTTGTGCCAGACCTTCAGCGCTGGCCAGCTCGCGGGCCTCTTAAGAGAATATCAGTCTGCCTGTCATTCAACGTACAGACACGCAGGGAAGGAGGTTGCACTACAGAGGAGAAGCTTAGGCTTTCAGGCCTAGACCGCCTTCAGCTGCCCCCTTTGTAAAGGCAATCTGCCCTAGATATTTCCTCATAGCATCCTTGTCTTTTAGAGAAATAGCCAAATGTAAAACAGCTTTTAGAATAACCGTCTTCATCAGTATAGGTGATTTTTTTATATTTAGTTTAAAACAAGATTTAGCAGCCAATCAAAAAGTTATGAAGAAAAAGTTCAGATAGTGAACCCTGGCTTGCTTACAAGCTCCCTCTCTGTTCTCTCTCCCTCTCCCTCTGCCTCTCTCTGTCACAGGTATACAAATGACTATTTCTTCTATGTGTTTGCAATAAAGACAACTAAAAGAGTAAAACTGTTGCTGATAGACTGTTTCATTTTCAAAACTCAGAGTTTCCATCCCCGTGGCTCTGGAGACAAGATGGTGGGGCCTCTTCATGTGCTAGAGCTCGTGGTGGTGGAAAGGGGACATCACAAGTTAACACAGCAGTTTTGATGTGGGACTTTTTTAAATAAGATCTGAAAAGCGAAACATCACTTCTCGCTGCACTCTGCCCCCACACCCTTCATTTTTTATCCTCAGGTAATGTGTAGAATCCTTCTTCCAATCTTTATATCTGAACTCTGATCTGTACCACATCACTCACCCCCCACCCTAGTCACCTCCAAAGGGGATTCATAGGGAGGCTAACAAAGCTGCAGCCTCTGGGCCCCTCACTTGCAGGCCTCTGAGAGTTGCTAGAAGCTGTAGAGGGATCTTGGGGGGCGGGGGCGGGGGGCGAAGCCAGGTTCCAATCAGAAAGAATTTGTGTGTGAAACTCTGGAAAATTGCCTAAAATATATCAGAAGAAAGTATTCTGAATCTTCAAAGCATCGAGAGTTGGTTGTGATTTATTTTCTCATCCTAAATAGGTATCTAAATGGGCAATTTTGTACATTATTTTGCATGCTTTTTTCTTAAAGGACCCCCAAATCGTAAACACTTCAGCCCCACCAAACCTGGTTCTGCCTCTGCTCACCTCATCACAGTTCCTCATGGCATCCCCAGGTCTTAACCCACTCTTCATTCCTAACCCCCACCCCATGATCAAGTGGGGTTTATTCCAAGGAGTCAAGAATGGTTCAACATCTG
This sequence comes from Ursus maritimus, assembly GCF_017311325.1. Taxonomy (NCBI): domain Eukaryota; kingdom Metazoa; phylum Chordata; class Mammalia; order Carnivora; family Ursidae; genus Ursus; species Ursus maritimus. Next base: position 1,961,319 of record NW_024424564.1, on the reverse strand, counting down.
TTAATCAGTCAATGTGATAAACCACGTTAACGAAATGAAGGATAAAAAATCATATGATCATCCCAATAGATCCAGAAAAAGCATTTGACAAAATTCAAATACAAGTTTTATTCATGATAGAAACTCTTAACCAAGTGGGTATAGAGGTCATGAACTTCAACATAACAAAGGCTATCTATGACAAGCCCACAGCTAACATCACACTTCATAACATAACAAAAAGTTTTCACCTTTTCCCCAAGGTCAGGAACAAGACAAAGATGCCCTCTTGCCACTTTTATTCAACATAGTACTGGAAGTCCTAGCTAAGCAATTAGGAAAGAAAAAGAAATAAAAGGCATCCAAATCGGAAAGGAAGAAGTAAAATTAATCTCTATTTGAGGGTGACATGATATTCTATATAGAAAGCCCTAAAGAATCCACCAAAAAAAAAAAACTTGTTAGAACTAATAAACAACAAATAAACAATAAAGTTGCAGAATACAAAGTCAATATACAAAAATCAGTTGTGTTTCTACACACTAATAACAAACTATAAGAAAGAGAAATTAAGAATCCTAATTACAATTGCACCAAAAAGAATAAAATACCTATGTATAAATTTAACCAAAAAGATGAAAGATCTGAATGCTTAAAACTATAAGACACCGATGAAAGAAATTGAAGAAGAAACAAATAAATGGAAAGATATTCCAAGCTTATGGATTGGAAGAATCTTGTTAAAATGTCTATACTATCCAAAGCAACCTACAGATTCTAGTGCAATCCCTATCAAAATTCTGATGGCTTTTTTCAAAGAAATAGAAAAAAAAATACTAAAATTTGTATGGAATCACAAAAGACCCTGAATAGCCAAAGCAACCTTGAAAAAGAGAACAAAGCTGAAGTTATCATACTTTCTGGTTTCAAGCCATAGTACAAAGTACCTAGTAATCAAACCAGTATGATATTGGCATAAAAGCAGACATATAGATCACTGCAATTAGAATAGAGAATCCAGAAAGAAACTCATGCATACATGGTCAAGTAATTTATGACAAAAGAACCAAGAATATACAATGGGAAAAGGATCTTCAATAAATGGTGTTGGGAAAACTGGGCGGTCACATGCCAAAGAATGAAACTGGACCACTTTCTTACACCATACACAAAAATCAATTCAAAATGGACTTAAAACTTGAGTGTAAAACCTGAAACTACAAAACTCCTAAAAGAAAGCATAGAGGGCATGCTCCTTGACATCAGTTTTGGCAATGATTTCTTTGGATTTGACAACAAAAGGAAGGACAACAAAAGAAAAAATAACCCAAGTGGGATCACATCGAACTAAAAAACTTCTGCAAAGGAAGCCATCAACAAAATAAAAAGGCATCCCATGGAATGAGAGAAAATATTTGCAAACCATATATATCTAATAAGGGGTTGATATCCAAAATATATAAAAAGTTCATGTGACTGGGTAGCAAAAAAAAAATTTTTTTTTGATTAAAAAATGGTCAGAGAAACCAAATAGACATTTTTCCAGGGAAGATATATGAATGGCCAACAGGTACGAGAAAAGAAGCTCAGCATCACTCATCATCAGGAAAATGCAAATCCAAACCACAAGGAGTTATCACCTCACACCTGTTAGAAAAGCTAGCATCAAAAAGACAAGAGGTGACAAGTGTCGGAGAGGATGTTGAGTAAAGGAAACACTTGTGCACTGCTGGTGAGAATGTAAAGTGGTGCGGCCACTGTGGAAAGCAGTGTGGAGGTTCCCCCAAAATTTAAAAATAGAACTACCATGTTGTCCAGCAAGTCCACTTGTGGGTGTATATCTGAAGGAAAATCACGATCTCAAAGAAATATCTGCACCCCCATGTTCATTGCAGCATTATTCACAATAGCCAAGACATGGAAACAATCTAAGTGTCATGGATGGATGGATAAATTGACAAAGAAATTGTGACACACACACACACACACACACACACACACACACACACAGAGTGGAATATTATATAGCCATAAAAAGAAGAAAATCCTGTTATTTGCAACAACATGTATGGATCTTGAGGGCATTATACTAAGTGAAATAAGTCAGACAGAGAAGGACAAATACCACGTAATGTCACTTATATGTGGAATGTAAAAAAAACCACCAAACTCATAAAAACAAAGATCAGATTGGTGATCGCGAGAGTGGGGGATAAGGGGTGGGGGAATTCGGTGAAGGTGTTTCAAAGGTACAGATTTCCAGTAATAAAATAAATAAGCTTTGGGGGTGTAAGCATGATTGTAGCTAACAATACTGTATTGTGTATTTGAACATTGCCAGGAGAGCAGCTCTTAAAAGTTCTTAACATAAGACAAAAATATTGTAGCTATAGGAGGTGATGAATGTTAACTAGACTTATTGTGGTCGTCATTTCATAGCATCTACATTATTTCAAGTCATTATGTTGTACCCTTGAAACTAATATAAAGTTATAGGTCAATTATATTGCAATAAAACTGGAAAAATAAAAACTATAATAAATAGTACTCAAACCCAGTCCTTCCTCGATGTTCCCATTTCCACGGTCTTAGGTGTTCATCACTGTTTACTGAATTATTATAGTAGCCTGGTAATTAGCTCTCTGCCTCCTTCTTACTGCTACCCAAATTATTTTAAAAATATAAATCTGATCTTGTAACTCTGCTGCTTAAAACCTTCAGTGGCCCTCCAGTTCACCCTCCTTCAGCTCTTACAGCATAACATTCACACTCCTTAGCATTATGACCTGCCCACCACATAACCTCTTCACCCTCCTCTCTCACCAGTCCCACCACCATCATCATCATTCATTCATTCATTCATTCATTCATTCATTCATTCAAGGATTTACGGAGCAACTACTGCGCACCTCACACCATCTGCTACAGCCATATTTGCAGTACCAGACACCCGATGCAATCCCACCTTCTTGGATGAGCTTTCCAACTGCCTGGGCCTCCCTCTTCTACGTCCGCCCTCACCCAGCCTACCTGTAAAGCTCCCTATTCTGCAAGATACAAATGAGGTGCTACCTCCTGTCTTTGAAGCCCTCACGGACTTCCAAGTAGAGGTGGCCATTCTGCATCTCTGTCCTCACAGCATGCATGCTCTTCCACTGCTACTGCACAGTGCATGGCATTTACTTGTTTATCCAGCTCCATCATTACGCTTTTAACCCTTTAAGGACAAGGCTTGTACATACCCAATTCATCTTCAGTCCCTAACAGCACTAGTATAGAGGCTAATAGTAAATATTCAACAAAATATTGTTGACTAATATCTAAAATATTTTCCAGCTCTAAAATTCTGTGATTCTGGCACAGGCTAAAGATCAAAAATTAATAATGGAGAATATGCCATATATTCACACCCCATTTCACACAAAATTGTGAATTTGGATTTTCTGAGGGCAGCAGGCAGCAACCACAGATACCATGCCAGTGTCAGTATTCTACTAGTTTACCTTTGAGCCCTATCTGGTGTTAAGTAAACTAACTGTTAACTCGCTTCCTTCCTGATCTGATCTTTATTTCTGTAATCCTAAAGCAGGAAAAGTATTCCTAGGGTGTCATACCACATCTGGCCACAAGAGGGCAACAGGAAGACTCGATTTGTGTTATAACCTTCTGGCCACCAGATGGACCCCAAACACCAGTTTAATGGAGGCAAAGATTTAATTTAGATCAGGTGCACTTTAATTTAGATCAGTTTTCCTTTATCCCCTCTTCCTGAAAAGTAAAATTTCACCTACAGGTGACTAGCCAAAAACCTGGAAATTATCTAGAGCTATAAGTTACCTTGCTTAGCAAGAGGAACTAGAGGAAAAAAGAGAACCACCAAGATTTTTTTTTTTTTTCTGGTGGCTAGAAAGAGAGGTTCTCTTCAAGCCCAAATAAAAGAACCAGCAATTTGGCCGTGGACTGAGGATGTAAGTGAGTCCAAAGAATTATCATTAATTTTTTAGGTGTGTTTATGGTGTTTTGTTAAGAAAATAATATAATTAAAAACAAAACAAACTAAAAGTCCCCCCAAAAGTCCTGGGAGATAGATGGGTGGTGAATCCTAACCAGGATCATCAAATTATATTCCTGAAAGCCTGGCGCTGTCATCATGGCTCAAACAACCAAAATGAAAGCCTCGTGAATGAAGACAGCCCCTGCAGGAGACAGGTTTGCTGGGCCAAGAAAACATTTAAGCCTTGTCCTGCTCCCCAGCCCTTGGTGGATGGGCATGTGGGCAGGGGAGTGGCAGGTGGGATGAAGAAAGTAAACCCTTCGAACCTGCTCAGAGGAAGCTGCTTTATCTTGAAGGGCAGCAAACTCAGGAGAGGGATTTTTCATGTTAATTCTGGACAGACCTCTGGAATTTATACTCTCCATGAATGCTTTCAGGCCCTCCCATTAAAGATGGGTGGTAGTTATTTAGCCCAAGTAAAAAATTTCCATCAAAAATCATGATTCAGGGCCACCTGAGTGGCTCAGTCAGTTAAGCATCTGCATTTGGCTCAGCTCATGATCTCAGGGTCAGGGAATCGAGCCCCACATCGGGTTCCTTGCTCAGCAGAGGGTCTGCTTCTCCCTCTCCCTCTGCTGCTCCCCCACTGCTCCTGCTCTCTCTTGCTCACTCTCTCTTGCTTGCTCTTTCTCTCTCTCTCTCAAATAAATAAATAAAATCTTTTTTAAAAAATCATGATTCGGGGCACCTGGGTGGCACAGCGGTTAAGCGTCTGCCTTCGGCTCAGGGTGTGATCCCGGCGTTATGGGATCGAGCCCCACATCAGGCTCCTCTGCTGTGAGCCTGCTTCTTCCTCTCCCACTCCCCCTGCTTGTGTTCCCTCTCTCGCTGGCTGTCTCTCTCTGTCTAATAAATAAATAAAATCTTTAAAAAAAAAATATCATGATTCACACCCAGACAGTATAAAAGACTGCATTAGGGGTATGTGGTACTTTCATTCAGAAGAACTGAGCAGGAGAGGCTGTCCAGGGAACTTCCTCCTTTTTTAATTTTGTAGCCCCCAGAAGAAATAATTCCATGCCCTGCTTTTCTTCTTCATCGACTAGCGCTGTTTCTCCGGTGCTAAAAGGAAACTGTTTGGGGCGCCTGGGTGGCTTCAGTCGGTTGAGCATCTGACTCTTGATTTTGACTCAGGTCATGATCTCGGGGTCCTGAAACCGAGCCCCACAATGGACTCCGTGCTCAGCACAGAATCTGCTTGAGATTCTTTTCACTCAGCCCCTCCCCCCACTCATACTCTCTCTCCCTCTCGAAAATAAATAAATCTTTAAAAAATTGTTTGTAAGGAGGCTAATTATAGGAGGTATTTTTGACCAAAATATGTTAGTGCCAATCTTCCACAGAATGTGTGTGACATTCCCTGACTCCCCCCATCTAAAGTCAGTCCCCATATTACTCTCACAGCACTTTCACGTGTCCTCCATAATACTTGGGACAGTTGGTATTTCAGTTGTCGTTGTCGTTGTTGTTGTTTTGTACTTGTTTATCGATTATCCTCTCCACTAGACCTTCAGCTCCATGAGGACAGGACCTGGGTCTATTCCGTTCGGTCTCCTAGCTTTTAGCAAAATGGTGCAAAGTAGGCGTTTACTGAATAGTTGTTGAATGAAAAATGAGTGAAGAGAAAGTTTAGTGTCATCCAAATTCTACCAAATACAAGAGGGGGGAAAATAGAATCCTGGCTGATTTCTATGTTGAACATTCTTTTAGGAGTGAGCAGGACTATTAAGACTATTGCTCTTTTTCAATAGAGTCCAATTATAATTACTGTTCATTTACCTGTGTTCTCCTGGAAGGACTACTTAAGCCAATTACTAGCATTAAAACATAGAAATGTGACATTTCACTGTTGAGATGGAAATCTATGTAAAATATGTCCTAATTTTACTCTCTTGTTAGAAGATTCTGACAAATCTCTTTATAAAAACCAAGTCCTCCCCTAACTGAGCCTAATCATGGTAGAACCATTAGTATACTATGGAGCTGGACTGGGGAGGGAGCTGGTCCTGAGCCGGGTTCCAGCTTGGCCGCTTGACATGACAGTCATGTCATCCAGACCGGGGTACCTCTCCAGAGCTTCCTCTTCCCCACGTAACGACGCCTCCCCAGGACTGTGCCTGGCCCATGGTAGACCCTCAGAACTATTCAATTCCCCTTCTTTCCCCACCAGCCCAGAGAAGGCACACTACCCAAGACCCCTTGGACTTCCACATCCGGGCATTAGCAACGTTATACTTGAGAAACAAGATTCTAGGCCACACCACAACTGCCCCAACTCAAACTTTCTCTCCAGTCTCCATATTTATTACACTTCCCCATCAGATAGACACCCACAGGCGCAAGCGCACACCCACCCACCCCCACACACAGTCTCTCTCTACCTCAGTCCTCCCTACTTAACACAGAATTTCACTGGCTCCCTGCCAACCCCACAAAATCTCCAAGAACAGCTTTTTACTTTGTTGCTCAATGTGGCCAAGTGTTCAAGAGCCGGAGAGGGTAAATGTGTTATACAGGCCAAGGTTTCCCCAGTCCCGTCATCAACAGGCTGCAGTTAAGGGGCGTACATACAGCATACAGCCACACACTTGGCGGAACAGAGGCAAAGTTCTTTAACATCAGAAACTCCTACAAATCGATCGGGAAAATCAATTAAGAAAAAGCAAACTACCCAATAGAAAAATGAAGAATAAAACCAGCAAAAGAATGCAGAAGGCCAGAACCCCTGTGAAAATACGCTCAGGCTTACTCATAATTAAGACAAATCAGGGGCGCCTGGGTGGCTCAGTTGTTAAGCGTCTGCCTTCGGCTCAGGGCGTGATCCCGGCGTTCTGGGATCGAGCCCCACATCAGGCTCCTCCACTATGAGCCTGCTTCTTCCTCTCCCACTCCCCCTGCTTGTGTTCCCTCTCTCGCTGGCTGTCTCTCTCTCTGTCAAATAAGTAAATAAAATCTTTAAAAAAAAAAAAAAGACAAATCAAAACAACCAGACATCATTCTCACCGATCAGATTAACAAAAATTAAAACCAATAATACCCAGTGTCGGCAGAAGTGGGGAGAAACAGGCAGTCATGTACACTATTGCCAGAAGTATAAATTGGGCAATTAACAAAATTGAAAATTTAAATACAAAATTCAACTACATTAAGTCAATTTCTGTTCATCAAAAGTCATCCATTTAAAAAGTGAAAAAAACAATCGGCCAGTAAAGCCTGTGACTCTTGATCTCAGGGTGGTGAGTTTGAACCCCACGTTGAGTGTGGAGATACTTAAAAATGGGGTCTTTGAGGGACACCTGGGTGGCTCAGTCGGTTAAGCATCCAATTCTTGATTTCAGCTCAAGTCTCAATCTCAGGGTCGTGGGTTCAGGCCCCTGAGACCCTGGGTTCCATGTTTGGTATGGAGCCTACTAAAAAAAAGAGGGGGGATCTTTGAAAAAAACAGTGAAAAGACAATCAAATACTGGGAAAAAGATACTATTTAACTCATAACAGACCAGTAAGTGGGGCGCCTGGATGGCTCAGTCGTTAAGCGTCTGCCTTCAGCTCAGGTCATGATCCCAGTGTTCTGGGATCGAGCCCTGCATTGGGCTCTCTGCTCAGCGGGAAGCCTGCTTCTCCCTCTCCCACTCCCCCTGCTTGTGTTCCCTCTCTCGCAGCCTCTCTCTGTCAAAAAAATAAATAAAATCTTAAAAAAAAAAAAAAACCAGACCAGTAAGCACAAGTATAATGAAATTCTGTAAGTCAACAAGGAAAGGACAAACACTCCCACAGGAAAAAAAATGGGCAAAAGCAATTTACACAAACCACAAAATACATGAAAAGATGCCCAATTTCAATAGTAACCAGAGAAATGTAAATGAGTAAGTTCACATCTATCAAATTTGCAAAGATTAAAAAGCTGGACAATACCAAGGGTTGGTGAGCATGTGGAGTAACCAGAAGCAGGTGTAAGAGTGTAAAACCACTTTGAAGAACAACTTCTAAAATCATCAAAGATTCTACTATTCCAAGAACCAGCCATTCCCTCCTAGGCAATAAATACCCTAGAGAAGTCCCGCATACTGACAACAGAGAGACACACACAGGAACGTGCCTAGTGGGGGCGCCCAGCCGGCTCAGTGGGTACAGCACAGCACTCGACCTCGGGCTTGTCAGTTCGCGCTCCATGTTGGCTGTAGAGGTTACTTAAAAATAAGTTCTTAAAAAAAAAAAATGTTCATAGCAGCATTGTTGGTAGCAGAAAAGATGGATACAACCTTAATGTCCATTAGCCAGAAAACGGATGCATAAGTTGTGATATATTCATATAATTTGAAGTTGTTTGGTACTGAAAGGAAATTAACTCAAAAATGGTATCAAGACGGAAGAATGTCAGAAATATAATACTGAGGAAAAGATGCAAGTCTCAGAAGAATACATACAGCAAAGTGCCCTTAACGTACAAGGTTAAAACATTCGAATCATTGATAAATACCAGGATCCTGGCATCCTTCAGGTGGAATGGGAGGGACGACAAGCAGGGCTGTACGAAGGAGCATTTGCCTGTGTTGACAATGCTGGTTTTTAAGCTCTTTTTATTCCTCGTCTTTTTCTTTGTGTGTATGCTTTATGTAGTACAGAATAAAAATTTCTTAAATTTAATGTATACGTACTTTCACTTAATTCCACTGCTAGGAACTTATCTTCTGTATGTGTCAGCGTATGCACAAGTGTGCAACGGTATCTACGAAGATGCTTCTTGTCACAGCTTATAAGGGGGGGGAAGGGAAGCAATACCGTCTGGGAATATTATATACAATATTCAATGAAACGCCAGAGCTAGGCAGTCATTAAAAAGAATGAGACAGGCCTGTATGTCAAGATATATATTTAAGTGGAAAAAAATTGTAGGACTAGACCATTTGTGGAAAAATATTAGATTAGCCGTACACACATACACATGTTTAACAAAAAATTTCTGGGTCACAGGAAACCATTAACTTCAATCATCTCAGGGGATGAAGAATGGATAATGAGAGGGGACTTCTACTTTTCATTTTACACCCATCAGAATGATTTGCATTTCTATTTTTACCATTAGTGTGTATTACCTTTATAATGCGAATAAATAGATAAAGCGGTGGAAAAATAAATAACAGCATAAGATTCAGATGCTGCTTTACTGAGATTTTATTTTAACGGTAAAAGTCATATGAAATTCTTTTCATCATTTCTATAATGCTTATCTCCTGGGGAATTGATACCACTCAAAGAAATGACTCCTAACGCTGGCTGCTTTGTACAGGACGATAATTAGTACTGAGTTAGAGTAAATTACCTGTGGCTCTTTCACAGCTTTATGTAACTATCTGCAGAGCATGTCACCAATACTTGCTTTATTTCAAATCAACATTCTAAAAACCATAAACTGGTTGGTTTTGGATTTTTTTTACGTCAAAGAGTTTGTTTTTCAAGAAACACATTCAAAGAGGAAATAAAGACCCAAAGCACATTAGCAGAGCAGGCCAGCGTACCCCAGGCAAGGTGATACCCGAGCCCTGACATGGGGCACTGCTGTTAGGGTCTGACCAGAGCCGGCCACCTGGCCTTCTGCCTTGGATCGACTCTGGTCCTGCTCAGCTGGTCCACACCCCTGGCCTCCGAGACTCGGGCAGAGCCGATCTGCTGGCATCACCACCAGAGATTACACTTGGTTCACATCATGAGTACAGCTACGGGTCCGCAAAGCCTTCTTGGGCTCCAGCCTGGCCTCTGAAGTCAGGAAGTTTGTAGCTAAAAAGGAAGAGAAAGAAGCTGAGTGTGGAGAAAGAGGCTCCGAGTGCTTCTGGCTTGCCCCAGCTGCAAAGTCCCATTTCCCAGACTGGCCCGGGGCGGCGGGGGAGCCAGAACTTGGGTTTTTGTACCTATTTTACCTGCCAGGTAAAATTTATTTCCAAAAAGAAGAGGCTAAAAATAAAAGTTCGGACATCTTTGACCTATACGGTACTCACAGGTGGTTCTCTAACACAAAACTTTTTACAACCATTCTTCTATTTCTTCAGCTATAGGTGTGGGGAAGGACCTCATAATACCTGTCCTCCTGAACCTTGCAGGCTGCTGGAAAGAACAAATGAGGTCATTGTCATCTTCAGCTAAGAGGCCCTTAGGAAACAAATTTATTATTTCCTTCCTTTATTAATGGAGGGTATATCCGGTTCAAATAATTAGTCATGCAAGCAAGACTGTGTGTTTCTTCTAGAAGGAAAAGGAGAAACAGCAGCAACCACAGAACAAGGACAAGGACAAGGGGGGGAGGAGCAGAAGGGGGGTTAAGAAGAAGAAAAATAACCTCAACAACAGCCCAGTTAAATTTTTAAAGGGAGAATTATACTCTGTTCAAGTGCCTGCCCTTCAAGGAGATGAGGGAGGGGGCGAGAAGGGAAGGAAGTGCGGAGAGAAGGACACTTGCTTAAAGCGCTTGCCATGTGCCAAGCACCGTGCCGTGTGTGTGTGTGTGTGTGTGTGTGTGTGTGTGTGTGTGTGTGTGTGTGAGAGAGATGCTTCCTACATTTCCTTTCATCCAAACAGAATATAACGCAGGTGTTGTCATCCCCATTTTACAGATCAGAAAACTAAGGTTCAGAGAGAGTACACAGCTTCACCAAGTTCGGGTAGAACCTCTCCTCACCCAGGCCAGTGCGTCTGCCCTGCACAGCCGGGCCACCGGCTCCGCCTCCCAAACGTGGGTGTTCCCTGGCCCTGTTTCTCTTTCTCCCTTCCTGTTAGCTCCCTTTCAGATCTGTAGTATCGCTTTCATCCTTTGGGTTATTTCCTCTGTGCTGATCCCTGTCCTGATTTCCAGCCCCCTGGACAGTTCCCAGTTAAGATCCCACTGTCCTTACAAACGGTAGCTCTAAAAGGAGCTCCTCCCATCCGGTTTACACACCCTCTCCACCTGGGGGTAGCCCTCTTCTCCCTGCCTCCCAAGCTCAAAATCGCCTTCACTTTCGGTCATTTCTCTCCTCCCCAAATACACAATCACTCGATTATCTCCATTCCTTCTTCAAAATATCTCCTACCTCTCACTTTCCATTTCTACTTTTTCTCTTAACATCCTAGCGCTGTGAACCTTGTGTTTGCCTGGCTTTTGCAGAAGCCTCCAGCTGGTTCCTTCAGTGCTTCCAGATGATGACGTGCACTGCCGCCAGACACCTCGCACCACCTACCTGCCCTGTACCCCTGTGGGATCCCACACTGCCTTCTTGGTCAAATCAAATCCACACAGCCCTGCACTCCAGGCTGCCCGCATCTGACCCCTGGGGCTTTCCAGCCTCAGGCCCCACTCCTCCACTCCCCAGTTCCTCCCTTTAGCCAAAGGACTGCTTACTGCCCAACACCCTAACACCGGGCTCCTTTCCTCCCTGCCCCGCCTGTGGTCCCTGGGTCCCCCACAGGCTGTCCCCCTCCTCCCTCCTGCCCTCTTCCAGGCCTCCCTAGAAGCCTGCACGCCTCAATTATCGTACTGCTCAACGGGCAGTAATTATGTACCACCTGGAACAGGCATTGACATGGACCAGTGCTACCTCTTCTCTCCCAAGTCTGTATCTCATCGCCCAAACGGTATGAAGCACTTGAAGGTGGAGACTAATAGGTCTCGGTTTCTCCCTGCAGTGCCTCATACTTAGATAGTAGGTGCTTAATACTTGTGTTGATTTTTTCTTCCCACATACGTTGGCCTCAAACAAATAGCCAGGGCTGGTGAGAATAGAAAGCATCGGCCTTGGAAACCTGATTTGGGCCACCCAGATCTCCCACAAGTCAGTTTCATCTGAACCCCTCGACTCAGGATCCCCGACAGGCACCCTGGGCATCAGCGGCTCTCAGGACCCGCTGGTCTCCAGAGAGGTCTCTGACCGACCTCGCCAGCCCAGCTCTGCCTGCTCATTGGGTGATCGAATTTCCAGGTCCTTCCCTGGTTTCCAGCTAAAACGACACGTCTCCGGGGTGGTGACGGATGGGGGGCTCCCCAGACCGGGAGCCCTGGCACCCTCGTGGGGGAAGCCCCCTCCAGCGCAGCTCAGGGGTCGGCAGCAGCACCCCGGGGCACCCGGCCCTGGGGAGAGAAAGGAGACACTGCACCTTTAAGTCTGCAGCCAGTGGAGAAAAACAAGCTGTGATTTATATAAGCGGGAAAATCATGTGATTTGCGGGAACGCTCCCTCCTCCCCCGGCCCCCTCCCCGCGTCGCCTCCAGCCCTTCCCTGAGGGGCCCGGCCGCGGGGCTCAGCGGGAGGGAGCGGGCCGGGGCTCCCGGGGCCTCCCTCCCCGGCGCTCCCTTCCCGCGGCGCTGCCCGGGGGGGCCCCCGACACCCGGGCTGGCGGGCGTTCGGCCGGGCGCGGCGGGTCACGTTCGGCAGCGCGGGCGGGAGGCGCCCCGGCCCGCTCCCCCCGCCGCCCGCGCGTCCCTCCCCGGCCCGCCGCCCAACGTGTGCGTGAGACACGGAGGCTTCCCCCCGGCGTCTCCCGGAGGGAGCAAAGCCGGGGCCCCGCGGCAGGCCTTGTGTGTCCCTGAACACCCGGCGGGGGCGGGGGGGGGGCGATTTAAGGAATGATCTGGTAGGGTCGGCGGGATGAAACCCAGGCCTTTCTAGAGCGGAGAGGGGCTCGAGTTTAGCCTAGAGGACCTAGCTTTCAGGGAAAACAAAACAAAACAAACGATGTGGCCTTTTCAGACAGAGCCAAGGAAAATAAATACAAGATCTGGAGGCCTCGAGAACCAGCGCAGATCTTTTAAATATTAGAAGGAGGTAGTGTAGCTACGAGGAGCCCACGCCCACGCGGAGTTCACTCCGACAGCTTCTGAAGAAAAGGAGACGTTTGGCCGCTCCTGAGACGCACAAACGGTGGAGTGGGCAGGGCTGGAAGAGGTCATCTCAGCCATGCCTGTCTCTGGAAGTCTGAACCAAGCCCTTCCAGGAAGAGCTTACAGTGGGAGAGGATGAAAGATCACTGCCAAAACCAAGCCCAGGAGAAGCTGGGGGGCTTTCTGGGGGAGAAGAGCTGGGAGGAGAGGTAAGATCTCTCTCAGTGCCAATACCAGGAAGATAGGCTCTGAAACTGTGCAGGGAAGGCGACCCATACCTTCCTGGAGTACCCAGTTCCAGGGGTTAAACCTTGCCAGAGATCAGGTTTGAATTCCGTTTTCTTTTCCTCCCTTGGTCAGCTGCGGGGACGGGCATGAGCCCCGCTGTCAGGTGGAGGTCAAACAGGGTGCGGTGCAGGAGTCCACTGTGGCCAGCGGACCTGGGTGAATTTCCGTCCACACTCTGTGTCCCAGAGCCAGGCGGGCCCCGACAGGTCATCCCGGCCCTCCTCCAGTGTCCCTTCCTCCCCACATGGAGGGTCCCAAAACAGTGCCTCAATGCCCTCTGACCCACCAACAGTAAGAAGATCCTTCGTGAAGGGGAAAGCACAAGGTAGGCAAATATTCTCCATTAGTCTTTAAATCCCAAAGAAGAAAAATTTCAGATAATTTGGGGATTCAAGAGAAGAACACTCCGTGAGTTCGTTCAGTTATTTGGTGAGTGCCTTCTGTGTGCCTGGCCTGAGCTGGGCACTAGAGGCACCATGGGAACAAGACGGACACCACCCACTGCCCCCTGCCCAGAGCCCTGTCTGCTCCCCCACTCCACCTCTCAGGAAGACCTTCCTCTCCTCCACCAGCATATGTGTGTCCCCTCTCCAGCCCCCACCCAGCGTGTGTTGCCCCCAAGTCCAGCTGAGTATGTCTCACGCATCAAGAGCTTCTATCAGAAGGTGCTAACTCTCTGGTGATTGGGTGGCGGGTGTGAGAAGTAACCCAAAGGCCTCCAGAAAATGAGATCAAAGTTGGCAGCCTCCTGGGCCCCTCCCAAAATCTGTAATTTAGTTCAGGCCCCACCTCACTCCGTGCCACTTGTTTTCTCTCTCTCTCTCTCTCTCTCTGCTCTTTTTCTGCTAGGCTGGGTGCTTCCATCTAGGTCTGCTCTTCCCTAAGCTTCCAGAGCCCTCCCTGACCAGCCCAGGTGCCTTCTTCCTAAGGCAGCTTATCTGCTTCCACAGCGGGCCTGAGCCCTCCCGCAGCCCTGCATAGATGCCGAGCCTAGGTCTCTCAGCAGTGAGGCTCCCCGGGAGGGCGCAGACATTCTCCCGTAACCACAGGCCTGGCGCCCACGACCTCGACCTTCCGACCCTCCCGGACCATACCAGCCCCTGCTTTAGTACAGCCTTTCCCTGAGTTTTCCTGTTTCTGGCTTCCCTCAGCCATTCACAAGCCCAGCCCGATAACGTGCAAAGGGAAACCTGGCAATAAGCCTGTGGTGAGCGATCGTTTTAGATGAACAAACAGAAATGATGGCTCCAAGCTGAAAACACCCCGCAAGCCACAAACCCTTGTTACTTTCAAAGAAGCCAGATTAGACCTCTGAGTTTTCTTTAAAACGCACCAAGGAGTGCAGCGAGGGAATGGGTGAAATCAGCTCATCTCAGACACTCTTTCAGGAAATGGGGCCTCCGAAGAGAAAAGGCATCCCAGCCACTGCCAAATTCCATTCTGTTTCAAATTAGCCTTCCAGCAAAATGGGGGGGGGGGG
>NW_024424564.1:1943079-1946663 GCF_017311325.1 Ursus maritimus | reverse complement strand
GGGGGGGGGGGGGCTATACTAGCTGGTCTCTAAGATCCCCCTCCCACCGAGGCTCTGAGGCTCTACAGTTCCCCGAAACAACCTCTTAGAACACTCCATGTCTCCTGAGTAGAAAATGCATTTGTACTCCAGGCCTAGGTCCACAGCTGAAGCTCAGAATTGGGCTTTCACTGCCGCTTTTTCAAGCCTGTTTCCTCTTTCTCCTTTCCCTGAAAGGGCCTCTGGCCTTTCCCAAGCTGCCAGAGGAGAAGGGAACACACAGCTCCCCCAGAGCAGAGGGGCCCGCCAGAGGGAAAGCTGGCCCGGGCCCAGGACAGGCTCACCTTGGATTCTGTAGGGACATTCCACCCACCCCAACAGGCAGGGAACTTCTGGAACTTCTAAAGACTGTATCGTCTGGCCAGCCCGGGCCCCATGGCATCCTGCACCCTAGTTTACAAGCTTTTAGTGGCAACTAACACATTTGGCAAAACATTCCTCAAGTGTGAGCCAAGCCAGGCCCTTTTCCCCAGGACCCACTGATGAAGGGTTACTGGGCTGGGACAGAAATGAGGTCCAGCCAGACAAGCCCTGAGCCTTGGTTCTCTGGGCCAAGACCGGAGAGGACCGGAGGGAGATGTCCTCGGTCGGCCTCACCGCCACCACGCAGGCTGGTCCCAATATCTCAGGGCGCATCATTAATTCCAGGCAGGGCTCCACCCCAGCCCACACTCAGCCCAGGACCTGGTCAGGAAAGTTCCAAGCGTTCCCAGCAACATGAGGCTTGCTTTCCATGCCAGGCTTCTCTGGGGTCTCTGGGTAGGAGCAGTCAGACCCTCTCACTGGGCTCCTGCTATGTCTAGGAGGTCCCAAAAAGTATCCATCTCCATCCGAGCTGGTCACAGCCCCAATTCTCTGCTTTCGGACGATTTTAAATAGAATGGTGTTTTGAAAGCTCAAGACATGTTCTGGGCTTGGCTTTGGTTCGAGTTCCATCTCCATCGCTCAAAAACAAGTAGCCATCCCCAGGCACACAGAAATCATACAAAGGCGGCAAGCTGAGCTGAGGGGACCTCGGGGGGGGGGGGCCTGCTTCCTAAATTACCCAGCTGGGTCCTGGCTAGATCTTGCTGCTAGGTCCCCAAGAAGAGAAGATCCACACCCATGCCTTCCTTCCGGCTGTCTACCTGGAATGCCTGCTACCTAATACTCAAGAAAATGACTTGAGCCCCATCCCACTAACTGCAGAGACCCCATCATTGTGTCCCCCCAAACTCACAATCCTCCTAGCCTCCTGCCTCCTCCATCTCTGTGCCCAGGGCTCACAGAGGGTCTATGCTTCCTCTGGTGACCTCTGGCTCTGATACCCTGCTTTTCCCTCTCCCCTCCATCTGCATCTCACCTCCTGCAGCCATTGTCCCTCCCTCCCTACTGGCACTGCCCCCTTGCTCCCTTCTTAATCCCCCAGCTGCCCCTGGACCCGCAGAAGGCTGACAGAGAAGCAGGCGTTCACTCAAACTTTGGGGTAATAGAGCGGGGGACCACAGTAAGCACATTCGAATCCACAAATAGGCATTACTCTCCTAAAACTTCATCAACCATTCCCCTGCCTCGAAATATTTCTCATGCTATCTTAAGTCCCAACGTATCCTATCTTCTCCAGCCTCTCTCTCCTCCTCCAGACCCTTCTATCCAAATTCCAAGGTCGTGTGGATTTCTCCTGCAGAACCATTTGTCTCACCTTCTGCGTGGTCCAAGGGCCACACTGTTCTCACTGGAGTGGCTTCCCCATCAGGGTCCATCATAGCCTAAGCCTCAAAAAAGAGGCATCCACCTTCAGGGAGGATGCTAGCCCTCCCCCAGAATGATAAAGCACCCTGTTTTCTATGTAACACTTTCTTCCTATCCGCCCGCCACCACCGCCCCCTTACATCTGGTACCCCTGACAGTCAAGAAATCCACCCCAAATCACTCCTGTTCTTTCTCTCCCTGTTTCGTTCTCTTGGTTTTGTTTTTGTTTTTTTATTCCTCTATGGGCATGGGGCGCTGCTTACCTGCACCTCTGTTGTTGAAAGTGATAAGCCCATTAAAAATAAGTCAGCATAAGGCAGACACAAAAGGGCAAAGACTGTAGGATTCCACTTACATGAGGAACCTAGAGGAGTCAAATTCCCAGAGACAAAAAGTAGAATGGCAGCTGCCAGGGGCTGGGGAGACGGGAGAATGGGAGTGACTGCGTAGCGGGCATGCAGTTTCAGTGGAAGGTGAAAAAGGTTTTGAAGATGGCAACTAACTGATGGTAGTGGCGATGGTCGCGCAATGTGAATGTCCTTACTGCCCCTGAGCTGCGCGCAGAATGGTCAACTTTAGGTTACCTATATTTCACCACAATGCAAAAGTAATGTCAGCAACATTCACTCTGACCCCAAAAGAGATTCGCGGTTAATTTAACAAATGGGGGCTTTTCCCTCTGCTGCCTTGGACCACCGCTGCTCTGGGAACGCCTGTCACAAAGCTCCGGAGCTGAGGGCGGCAGCCTCACCTGCTCTCGGACTCAGTGGTCAGTCGTCTCTGCTGACCCCGCGCATCTTGCTGGAGGCATTCGCTCCCTTCTCAAATTGGGGGAAAACAGAAGAATCACAAAGGGGTCGCCATTGGAACAGGAGCCTTCGGATCTTGGTTCTAAACCTAGTTCAGTCATTCATTAGCGGTGCACTCTTGGACAAGATATTTAATCGAAATATCCTTATAAAGAAGGTGAAGAAGACCATAGCCAGCCTTCAGTGAGATAATGGATGTGAACACACTTCGAGAAGCGTGTGCAAGCTGGTCTCATCATCTCTCATTTCACTTTGTCAGACTAAAAGCACGTCGAACATAGGAAGGAAGTTGCTACCTAAAAATGAGGAGGTATACAAATAAACCTAAACTGATACTTGGATCTTCAGTCCACATCCGGAAATCCTCATCCTCATCCAGTGTACAATGGAGCAAATCCTCCACGGGCGGCCCTCGGCCACAAAAGCCCCCTTTTGTTGAGATACTTATTTTCTCCGTGGTTAGCCTTTATTCGGAGCCAGCCTCCAGCCTAGCCCACAGGATGCCCGTAGCGTGGCCGGGATAAAGCGTGGCGTGGGGTTCCGAGCAGGAGCACGGCTGGGGCGGGGAGTGGGAGAGACGCCAGGGAGAAGTGTGTATCCCATGAGCACACATTCAAAATGGCCCCTTCGAATAGTGTTGAAAACACTCCAATACATTGACATGACTGTCGAAAGACTGATGGAAAGGTGCCAGCACACGTAGGGTGGCCACAAGACCACAAACCCCATAAAGAAGGTGGTCCAAAGGTGGCCTCAGTTGGCTGAGTTGGCTGCCCCTCAGTCTGACCACCAGCTGGTTTCCTGGCTGCTAGAGCCCCGCCAGCCCCGGCTCGGCTTGCACGGGATGTAAGAGGCAGCACTTCTTTCTTTTTTTAAAGATTTTATTTTTGTAAGTAATCCGTACACCCAACATGGGGCTCGAACCCACAACCCCGAGATCAAGAGTTGCACGCTCCCCCGACTGAGCCAGCCAGGAGCCCCTAGCACTTCTTTCCAATAAAAGCC
>NW_024424564.1:1917764-1943074 GCF_017311325.1 Ursus maritimus | reverse complement strand
CTCAGGCCTAAGGAGGACGTTCAGGTCACCCACAGCCCAGGTAGGGCCACACCCCGCCTTTCCCCTTCCTTTTGCCACGCTACCTCATACAACTGTTTCTGGTCCTTCTCTCAGCCTCCCTTTCTCTTTGAGGAACGTTCCCTCCCCACCTCCATAAAACGTTCTAAAAGGAGAGGTCCCAGGACTCCCGGTCTGTGGCCCCCGCCATGCCTCAGGGCCAGCTCATGCGCTTCACAGGGACCCAGCTGGGTCCAGATGGAAGTCATCTGCTTAAGGCTTCATACTGATTTCACCAATAATTACGTTATGCTCATCCACACCCATTCCCACATCACCTCCTCCCGAGTCCCCTTCCCACTCACTGAGGCAGTGCCAAGAAGTGAAAATGGAAGCAGGCCTGAAGGAACCAGGGCGGGCAATCTGGGGACACAACTGGAGCCCAAGGCTCAGACCACGTCCAAGTTCAGGCTCCAGACCTCGTCCAGCCCAGCCTCCCGTGCAGCGGCCTAAGCCCAGCTGCACAATCTGGAACGTCAAGGAGCCAGTTCTTCCCTAAAGGCACAGGAAGGGGTCTGCAGAGATTTCCAGGGAAGCCGGCTCCCTCTGGAGTGGCCTGTTTCCCTTCCCTCCTCTGGGCCTCATGGGCACTGGAGGGAGCCTATCCCTGCTGCTGCCCTGGAGCCCTCCCCCCACAGCCAGCTAGAGGCATCTGTAGCCTTGCCCCGGGGATCCAAGGACCCTGAGGGGCAGAGGGTGGTCGTGAGGTTCTCCAACTGTCACTACAAATGCCAAAATGTTCTTCTTTCCCATGTTGTGGGCTTTTAACTGTTCTTAGTACCCAGGCAGAGCCGACCAAGGGGACTCTGATCCCAGGGGTGCCTAGTAGAATAAACAGGGCCTCATCTCGGACTCCTCTCCACCCTGCCTCTCAAAGGTGTATTCAGAGAGAGAGAACCACATGACCACACCTTCCTGGGAGCTCAGGAGCAGCCTCTGGAAGGGGAGGGAACTCAAGAACCCCCTTCCAGAAAGAGCTAGAGTGGTTCCTCACAAGAAACCAGGAAGTGTCAACAACGTGAGGCTAGCGCAGCCTGAGATGTCTGAGCCACCGGCTGCCTCTCACCTCCTCACTGGAGGCTGGGGGTGGCAGGTGCGGGAGGAGTACTGCTCCCCTCCCCCCAGGAGGCAGGCCCTGGAGAAGCCCAGCCTTCTCACAGGGGCTTTGAGGAACGGGGGCTTTGAGGAAGGGCAGCTCCGGCTTCCCCAGTCTTTGCCCTCACAAAGGCACCCCCTGTCACAGCCTCCCTGAGAACAGGCCTCCTCCTCCCGCTACCCACTCTCTCCCACTCCCCCAGCACACACATGCACTTCCTACGGAGCGGATTCCAAGCTGAGTTAATGTCGGATACTGTCTCCCAACAGCGTGCTCGAACAAAGGCTGCACGTGACTAACCGCGTTGGGGTGCTTGTCAGGGCTTAGGCAAACGTAATTATAGGGAGGGCAGAGCCCCTCTCCGCAGCCACACCTGGCCGTACAGTAAACAGCACTTCTTCCTGTCGAGCTGGGGGGAGTTGAGAGACAGGGAGGCGACAAACCACAATTTGAATCATTTGGAGAGAAGCTATAAATATAATAATGAGTCATTTGTAAAATATAATTTCATCCAAAAGCCTGGAAAAAAAATGGGAAAGAAGTTCTTATGCTATTTCAGGCTAAATTGTTCAAGGGTGTTCTGCCAGAACCTGGGGAGGGGACCCAGCTGCCCACCAAGAGCGAGGCTGGGCTTCACATCCGGGCCTTCCCGAGCCCTCCTCCTGGCAGGGTGCTGCCTTAGACAGCCCTTTCCCCAGTTCTCTCATAATATTCTGGGATTGGAATGCTCCCTGTTCAGAGCTCTCTCTCAGAGAGCCGATAAGAATCGTGGACAAGCAGCCTAGCGCCCGGGCTGTGCAGCTGAGAACAGTTTAGGGCAGGCTTGCTGCTGTTTTTGGCACTCTTCCCCAGCCCTGGGGCCCTAAGAGTCTTTCATGCACAGGGTGGCTTTTCCAGTGTGGCTCCAAAGTCTCTTCCAGAGCACTGGGTTCCAGCCCTGAGCCCCAGCTGGCCTGGGGAAGGAAGAGGCTGCACAAAGCTCAGTCTGGGGAGTGGGCTGTCAGTGGTCTGACCCAGGTCGCCGCTGCTGTTCAGGGGAGTTGCAAAGAGCGTGAGCTCTGGAACTAGATTTTCCGTAGGTTTGGTTACAACTGGGCCACTTACTATCTGTGTGACCTCAAGTAATTGACTTCTCCTCTCTACGCTGTTGCCTCGTCTCTTAGATGGGTTTAATCGCAGTACCTTCCTCAAAGCGTTGTTGAGATGAAATGAATACGTAAACCACTTACAGTAGGGCCCAGCATAATGAGCACTCAGTAATGGTAGCTGGTAAGGTTCTTGTTGTTCCTCACTGAGCATGTGGTGCAATGACGAACCACAGAACAGGGGTGCCATGGCGAACGTGGTGGGCCCTGATTGATCCTGGATGAGCCCGAGTCAGGTCCCCCGGCCTGTCCTTCAGCCATTTCATCACATCAGCTTGCTTGTTGACCCAAGCAAACTCCGTCGTAATCTCTGCAGCCAGAGCATCCCCTCTCTCCCTCCTTTCTCGAAGCTTCGCCCCCGACCTGAACAGCAGGCAGCATGCCGCCATGTTTAGAACCTAAAGTCAAGCGGCGCTTGGCAGCCCCTGAGTGCACGCTGAGCCCTAACACCAGCCTCTCCTGCTGTCTTCCCTGTCCTTCCTCCTTTCTTTCCTCTTCTTCTTGCTAGGTCTCCACTTCTTGGTCTTCTCCCCCTGGGGCAGAGCTGGGAGGCGGGGATGAGGTTAGGGTGCTCAAAGCCTCTGTCTCACCCATGTTGCTGGGTCCTTGTTCCTTGTTACTGAGAGTGGCCTTGACAAACCTCAGGACTTCTTCCTCCCAAGGAGGCCCCTACACCTAGGGAGGCTAGAAGAGGTCGACAGAAATAGTCTCCATGTCAGTATCCTGCCTTTTCCTGTTTCAGACACCAGAGCAGCTGAGCCTGCCCGAGCCTGGAGATAAGAGAGGACATGTATGCCACAGGAAACTTCCAGACCGCTCCCCTCTCACTAAGAGGGCATGCCTGGGCACTCCCTCTGGAGTGACTTTCCTCCTCTCTTAGCCTGGGTCACTTTTTTTTCTCCAATAATTCCTTCACATACCTGTCAATGTTCACATTTACCTGAACGCCTTACAAGTTTTCCCTTTTCAGTTAGAATTAGGGATCTAAATAAGAGCCACACGTTGTAATCGACTGATGTATCTCTTAAGTCCCATGCAGTCCATAGATCTCCTTCCTGTCACGGTCAGGCTTTCTCATTCTGTCTCTCCTTGCGAGTTTGTTTGTTTCCTTGTGTATTTGTTTTTGATTTAAAAAAAAATCTGGTGGTTTATCCTACAGAATTTCCCAAATCTGGATTTTTTTTTATTTTTTATTTCTTTTTACTAAAACCAAGTAGTGTCACTTAAATGCTTTCCTGTCCCTTATATATCCTGTAAATTGGTAAATTTGGTATTTAGATCTAGAGGCCAGAATCAGATTTGATTGTTATGACTGCTTTTTGTTTCTGCTTTTTTTGTCAAGGTTATTTCACACAGGTGGTGAAGTACGTCTCTATCGATGTATGCGATATCTGGTTGTCTCCCTTTTTGTCGCATTGTCAGCCATTGTTCATGACCGTCTAGAGCCACTATTCGTTGGGGTTTCAAAATTGTGATGTTCTAATTATATTACTCCTGCATGTATTAGATGGAATACCTCATTTCTAGGGCTCTTAACTGACTTGTGTAGATGCAGACTTCGATCCGGTATAACTTTCCTTCTGCTTAAAGGATTTTGTCAACGTTTCCGATAGTGCAAGTCTGCTGGTGATGAATGCTTTCACATTTTGCCTGAAATTTTTTCATTTCACTTTAATTTCTGAAAGATATTTTTGTTGGGTATACAATTCTAGGGTGACATTTTTTTCTTTCAGTATTTTAGAGATGTTGCTCTATTGACTCCATTATTTTTAAAAGAAGTCTGCTGCCGTGTTCATCTTTGTTGCTTTATAGCTGGTGTCTTTTTTCCTCTGGCTGCTTGTAAGATATTCTATTTAGCACTGCTTTTAAGCGGTTTGACCATGATGTGCCTTTGTATAGTTCAGATTCTCGTGCTGGGGCTTCATTGAACTTCTTGGCTCTGTTTGTTTATAGTTTTCATCAAATTTGGAATATATTTGGTCATTTGTTTAAATTTTATTTACTTATGTACTCTTGAGTAATTTCTACACCCAACGTGGGACTCAAACTCACAACCCTGAGATGAAGAGTTGCACGCTCTTCCAACTGAGCCAGCCAGGTGCCCTGGCCATTATTTTTTTTAACATATTTTCTGCCCTCCTTCTTTTACTGAGACTCCAATTACACATATGTTAGGCCCCAGAAGTTTTCTCAGAGATCACTGATATTCTGTTCTTTTTTTTTTTTTTTTTTTTTTTTTCTTTTTTTTTTTTTCCTTTGTTTTTTTTTGATAGTTCCACACTGTTTACCAAAGTGGGTTTTGTCAATTGAGAGTCTATCCAGCCGTACGTGAATTTCAATGGTCCACCATCTCGCTAATACTTGCAATTTCAGACTTCAAAAAAAATTTTTAAAGATTTTATTTATTTATTGGGGGGGAGGGGCAGAGGGCGAGGGAGAGAGACAGCATCTCAAGCAGACTCCCTCCTGTGTGCATCAACAGATCTGAGTGAGATCATCCCCTGATCCAAAATCAGGAGTCAGAAGCTCAACAGACTGAGCCACATAGGCGCCCCAGGCTCAGATTTTTACTGTGAGTTTACTTGCATTTCTCCCATTGGTCCTGAGTCTGAGCACCTCTGTGTGTGTTTCTTGGCTGTTTGGATTTCTCTGGAGAAGAGAATCTCCAAGTATTTGTCTGCTGTACCACTGAGTTATTGGTCTTTTACTCACCGATTTCTGGTATTAAGACCCTAGACTTGTATAGGTTTTGGGTGCTGGGAACATTCTTTCCCATTCTGTGACTTGTCTTTTTTCTTTCTTCGTGGTTTGTGCGTGATTTTGAGCAGATTTTATTTTTTTAGAGACGTTCCAGGGACACAGCAAAATTAACCAGAAAGTATGGAGTTCCCATACACCCTTTGCCCCCAAACAGGCACAGCCTCATTCACTATCAACATCCCATGCTAGACCATATGCTACATTTGTTACAATCGATGAAGCTACACTGACAATTCTATTTGCCCACGCCCATAGTTTTCACTAGGGTTCACTCTTGGTGTTGTACATTCTGCATTTGACAAATGTATAATGACATTCACCTGCCATTGTAGTATCATACAGAATAGTTTTGCTACCTTAAATATCTGCCTACACCCCTCCTACTCCCCCAACCCCTAACAATCACTGATTTTTTTTTTTTTTTTTTTTTTTTTTTCTTTCCTATGTCTTTTTTTCCCTTGTGTTTCATTTTGGATAGTCTCTATAACTTTGTCTTCACTTTTTTACTGGTTTTTTCTTCCTCGGTGCCTAATCAATGGTAATTCTACCCAGGGTATTTTTGCACTTCATATATTTTTCATCTCCAGAAGTTTGACTTGGATTTTTTTATATCTGCCATGTTTTTACTTAGTATGTTTAATCTTTCTTTTACTTTCTTGAACATTGTATGTCCTTATTCTAACATCTATGTCATTTCTGAGTCTGCTTCCATTGATTGATTTCTTTTCTTTGTCATAGGTCATATTTTCTTGATTATTTGCGCACCAGGTGATTTTGGACTGAATGGCAAACATTGTGAATTTTACCTTGTTAGATGCTGGACATTTTTGTATTCCTATACGAAATTCCGATACTCTTGAGCTTTGTTTGGGGACACAGTTAAGTTACTTGAAAATAGTTTGATACTTTTAAGGCTTGCTTTTAAGTTTTGTTAGTTGGGACCGCATATTCATTAGTCTAGAGCTAATTTTCCCCACCACTGAGGTAATCCCCTTTGGAGTACTCTGTCCAATGTCTTGTGATGTATGAGACTTGCCATTCTGGCTAGTGGAAACAAATTATTCTTTGCCTTGTGTGAGCTCCAGAGATTATTTCCTATGCTCCTTTTTCATGGTTGTTTCCCTAGACTCAGGTGGTTTCCTCACACACATGCTCTGACCAGTACTCAGCAAGAGACTCAAAGGAACCCTCTGCAGATTTCTGGTTATCTCTGTTTCTATCTCTTTTTCTATTTCTCTCTCTCTCCTCTCCTCCTACCCTTCTCATGTCTCACTCTTCTCTGGTACTCTGTCCTGAAAACTCTAGCTGCCTTGGCCCCCCTAGACTCCCTGGCCCATCTCCTCAACTCTGAGAGACTGTTGAACTCCACTTGGTTCCTCCTTTGTGCTGCAGCCTGGGAACTCTCTCAAGACAGTAGGCTGAAGCTATCACGGGGCTCACCTTGGTGGTTTTCCCTCTCTTGAGGATCATTGTCCTGTGCTGATGTCCAAAACCATTGTTTCACATATTTTGTGCAACTTTTTCATTGCTTCAGGTGGTAGGGTAAATTCCATCCCTGTGATTCCATCTTGGCCAGAAACTGAAGTTGGCCTGGTTAACTTCTACTTAAGTTTATATATTCAGCCCAGGACCCTACTCCCAGAAGATTTCCCTATACCCTACCATCATTTCCACCACTCCAAGTTGTATGTCCTTCCTTAATGAACTTATAATATCTACCTGTGGGTGTGATTATTGTTCCTGGGTCTCTCTGCAGGACCACTATGTTCCTTTCTAGTCTGTGGGCTCATTTGGGGGAGGTTTGTGCCTACACATGTGTGTAACCTCCCTGGTGGCTGGCATACAGTAGGTGCTGAATTAAATATTTAGGAGAATGGACGAAGAGAAATCTGCGGTCACTTGGCAATCACTAGCTAGAACTAAACAACAATATGACCATACCCATAACTGCTGTGCGCTGTTAGACCTGCCATAAACAGTGGCCACTAACCCTGACAGCTGTCCTCTGGCCACTTCTCTCTTCCTGAGCTGAACTGGCAGTGTCCAGAGCACTCCCAAGAATGTGGTTTTAAATATCCTGACCTTGACAATTCCAAGGTCTTTGATGGTGTGTGGAGTTGAGACACATGAGTCACCCAATGTGCCAGAAAAGTCTAATTGCTTCACTGAGGCTCTCAGAACACTCCCTGTCCTGAGGTGTGGTGGAAGGAAGAAAATAAACATGAGAAGCCCAGTAAACACTCTCTCCAATGTTTGACACATTCCTCACCCCCACAGATGTGTCCAGAACTCTCTGCCTCCATAAGGGGCACTGACAGAGGAGCCCGGGCATATTCACTGCCCGCTCAGTGTCTGGATATGGCTGCCCCAATAGGTGCAAAGCAGGATCAAGCAGAAACAAGGAGCAGGAAGCAGGAATGCAGGGCGGATCAGTCTCTGGAATCACCATCTACATACTTCCCAAATCCACCTTGGCTCTGGAAACCCATGCTTTTCAGGTCTAGTAGACAAGGCTCTGCCAAGCTCCCATTCTGTGTGCCCTACACAGTGCTAGATACTGTGAGGACAAAAGAAGTCCTGTTGCCCGTCCTTAAGGAATTTATTATTTCCCTAAATGCAATGTCTCCCAAAGTGGGGTTCCCTCGTCGCCCGCATGTGAATCATGAGGGACATTTATCAATAATGCTTATTCCTGAACCCAATCCCAGACAAAAGGAGTCATATTTTGGGGGGATGAAGCCCCAAAATTGATACTTGTGATAAAATTCATATGTACATAAAAAGTGTAAGAATTGTGGCTTTAATGTTTTATTTCTATGAAGATTGATTCACTGTGTTTGGGGACCTAAGAGTTGAAAAGTCTCTAGACACTGTCATCTGGGCTTAGAGTTTCTTTGGCACTATAACTCCCTTGGTAGGCTTCTAGTCTATTTGCTTCCGGTGTATTCAGTGAGCTAGTATATAAAACCAGAGATCTTGCTGAGACTAGTCTGGGTCTAGAGTCTGGTATGCAACGGGCCTTAGTGCTCTTCCAGACACTCGGCCTTACATTTAATCTTGAACTGTACCTTAGAACAACTGGGGAGGCACCTTAAGTCTGGTCCTTACCTGTAGGCTATATCCCACCTACATCTCTGGTGGGATTGATAGTTCCCTTTGTCTTGGAGGTAGTAAAAAACAGGAGGTGCTGAAGAAAGGGCTAGGGAGCAGGATTAATCTATATCCCGGTCTTATCTCATGCAATGTATTCCCCCACCCCTGTTTCTGCTTATAGTAACATACCTTGGGGCAAAGTTTTTGGGATCGTCCAGTCCTGCCAGTTTCCAGAATCTCAGCTACAGCCACACTAGGCACATGATCTGTACCCCAAGATACAATAGGAAACTGTATAACTAGCTGTATCAGATTACCAATTTCTCAACCCAAGATATAGGGGTTCTTACTGCTTTTCATCTTACTTCCTTGGTTGAATCAATTTCATTGGGGGGGGGGGGTCCTGCCTCTTGAAATCCCTCCACACTCATGGTACTAATTTCTGTACTAGTTAGGACTCTTCAGGTTGCAATAAACAAAAACCCAACTCAATAGGCTTAAGCAGTAAAGATAATTTATTGGCTCATGTTACTCTAAAGTCCTGAGGAAGAGCTGGCTCTGAGCAATGCTTAATCCAAGAGTTCACACATTGTCACCAAGGACTCTGTTTCCCCCCTTTGCCATACATATTTCATCACCATGTTTCATGTAGTGACCTTCCAGCAGCTCCAGCTTCTCCCACTGGAGTCGTAAAGTGGCTCCAGCAATTCCAGACTCACATCCTCATACTCGTAACTGCTTTACAAGTCCTGAGACTCATATTCTCCCATTCATTTGAAATGGGTCAAGTGCCCATCCCTGAACCAGCCACTCTGGCCAGTGTGTTGATTAGCTAAGGGATAGTTGGGGTCAAGAGTCCATCCTACCTGAAACCCTTGGCTGGGAATAAGTGAAATCCTCTAAGGGGAAACCACATACTGTGGCAGGCGTAGGGAATGGCAACTGAATAGACAACAAATAAGGAATTTAGAAGACACATGTAGAGGGAAACAGACACCTAAATGCTATTACCGAAATGAAGTTAGGACTGTAACAGAAATGGGGATAACATGAACCAGTGGAATACAAGAAGGTGCACCTAAGTATGCCTGGAGAAACGTAGAAAGGCTTCTCAAAGGAGGAAAAGAAGTTTTCCAGATAGATAGGGAGGCAAAGAAAGAAGGAGAGCATGAGGGTATGGAGGCTGAGAGAGTCAGACATATTCAGGGCATTCCAGGTCCTGTTGGAGAATAAAGGGGGAGGGAGTGGCTGGAATAGAGAGGAATGCCAGCTGATGGAGCTGGACAGGTAGGCAAGTGCTAAGCTCCTTGACCATGTTATGGGCTTACACAGTTACCAGGTGGGTGACAGGGAACTTCTAAAGAGATTTGAACAGAGGAATAACATGAGACTTTTGTTTTAGAACAAGGATTTTGGGGGCGCCTGGGTGGCTCAGTTGTTAAGCGTCTGCCTTTGGCTCAGGGCGTGATCCCAGAGTCCTGGGATCAAGCCCCACATCAGGCTCCTCCGCTAGGAGCCTGCTTCTTCCTCTCCTACTCCCCCTGCCTGTGTTCCCTCTCTCACTGGCTGTCTCTCTCTGATAAATAAATAAATAAATAAATAAATAAATAAATAAATAAATAAATAGATAGATAACAAACAAACAAGGATTTTGGCCACAGAGTGCAGGATGTGTTGGAGAGGTGAGAGATCCCAGACCTGATCCTACCCATTTCCCCATCTCAGTGAATGACGTCGTCACTCTCCACCCGTGGTAGTCACTGGTGGTGGTCACCTAACATGCCCAGTTCCCCCACTGCCAATCGCATGGTAAGACTGCATCTCCCTGCCCCCTTGAAATGAGGGGAGGCCATGAGCCTTGCTTTGGCCAAAGAACACTGAGTGTTAATTTTTTTAAAGATTTTATTCATCTATTTGTCAGAGAGAGCGAGCACAAGCAGGGGAGCAGCAGGCAGAGGGAGAAGCAGGCTCCCTGCTGAGCAGGAACCCAACACGGAACTCAATCCCAGGACCCTGGGATCACGACTTGAATCAAAGGCAGACACTTAGCCGACTGACCTACCCAGGTGCCCCACTGAGTGTTAATGTTAAGGGGTTTGCCACATCTCCTTTTGCTGCCTCAAGTGACTGGGGAAGCAAGTACTAAGACACAGGCTCTGTCACACTGATGCTTGATAACAAGAAGCTCTCTTTACAATCTGTGATGGATACACAGCAAGAATGAGAAGTAAACCTTTGTTATATTAAGCTACTGAGACTGGGGGCGTGTTTGTGGCTACTCTTGAGCAGAACCCACGCTAACTGAGGTACCACCCATTTGCCAAGCCATAGACCCGGGCATCATCACAGACTTCCCCCACACTCCCATTTCCCACCTCCAGGTCCTTCCGAGTCTACCTCTAAATATCTCTCCAATTCATCCATCTCCCCACCCCCACTGCCACTGCTCTAGTCTACTGCCTCGTCCTCTCCTGCCTGGTCAGCCGTCACCCTCCCCCAGCTGCGCTCTTCCTCTGATCTGGTGTGACCCGCTTACTTTCTTCCATACTTAAATGAAAGTGCTCTTACTGAAACTCCAGTTCAACCCCAACACTTTCCTGCCCTAAATCCTTCAGGTTTCCCATTTCCTTTAGAATAAAGTCAATACTTCTTAATAAGGCTTGCCAGGGTCTGCATGATTTGGCCACTGTTTACCTCCAATCGCTCTCTCTCTCGTTCCTTCACACTTGAAATGAACCAACCTCCCTTCAGCGTCTTAAATTTGCTCTGTTCTTCCTCAGCTCTCACACTTGCTTTTCCCTTTGTCTGAAACCTCTAACCTTGGCTAATTCTTACCCAGTCTTCAGATCCCAGCTTAGCTGTCACTTCTTCCTGAAAGCTTTCCCTGAGCCTCTGGCACTGAGTTAGATACCCTTCTGTGTACTCCTTTGTGCTTCCAGCACCTTGAACTTTTCATGGCACATCATTCATCTGGTATCATTGGTACTTAATAAAAAGTAAAGAGGTCATCATCATGGTCCTCAAGGAATGACCATCTGTTCTAAGGGGGTGACAGCAGAGGCAAGTTATCACCCCAGATAAACTCCCTGAACCCCCAATCACTCTCCAGATAAACTCCCTGAACCCCCCTGCTTTCACCCCAGATAAACTCCCTGAACCCCCCTGCTATCACTCCCCAGATAAACTCCCTGAACTCCCCTGCTATCACTCCCCAGATAATCTCCCTGAACCTCCCTGTTATCCCCCCAGATAAACTCCCTGAACCCCTGATATCACTCCCCAGATAGACTCCCTGAACCCCTTAATCACCCCCAGATAAAACTCCTTTAACCCCCCTACTATCACTCCCCAGATAAACTCCCTGAACCCACATCCAAACCTCAGCCCCTGCTCTCGTCCCATACAGTAGTCACTGAAGATGTTCTGACGAGGAAACAAGAGGAGAAGCAGGCTGAAGGGAAGTTGCCAGCACGTAACTGCCATGTTCACTGTGGGGCCCCCACGGGGCCACAGGAACATGACCCCTGCTAAGTATACAGGACCTTTCCGCCTTTATTCCCCACTGATTACCTCTCTCCTTGACATGCGTCATGGACACAGTACTTGCCTGGTTTTCCTCCTACCTTCCTGGCTACTACTTCCAGTGCCCTTTGTAAAATTAAGTTGACGGTGTTGAAGATGAGTGATGGGCATGTAAGCGGTTGTGATCGTATTTTAAACTTTTGTGTGTTCTACATTTTCCAGAACCACTTTTTAAGAATAACTTTGAAATGGGGGGCGCCTGGGTAGCGCAGTCATTAGGCGTCTGCCTTCGGCTCAGGGCGTGATCCCGGCGTTTCGGGATCGAGTCCCACATCGGGCTCCTCCGCTGGGAGCCTGCTTCTTCCTCTCCCACTCCCCTGCCGTGTTCCCTGTCTTGCTGGCTGTCTCTCTGTCACATAAATAAATAAAATCTTTAAAAAAAAAAAAGAATAACTTTGAAATGGAGTTTCTTTTCCATGGTAAGTTCTCATATCCGTCTTCCCCAGTCGTTCTCAACTGTGTGCAAAATCTAGGTAAACAGCACGTGGGGATTGATGAAAAGCTTGCTCACGTTGCTGTACTTGACCTGGCCCCTGCCATTTTTCTGATCTTATCTCACACCACGCTTCCTCGTGCTGACATTGCTCCAGCCACGCTGGCCTTCCTTCTCATCCTCAAGCACGCTCATAAGTTTGTGGCCTTCGCACTTGCACAGCCGCGGGTGACAGATGCCATGACAGGCGGACCTCATTTTATTGCACTTCGCTTTACTGCACCTGGGTGGCCCAGATGGTTATTGTGTTTTTTACAAATTGAAGGTTCGTGGCAACGCTATATTGAGCAAGCCCGTCGGTGTCATTTTTCCACTTCATGTGTCTGTGTCACATTTTGGTTTGTCATGGTGATCTGTGCCCAGTGATCTCTGATGTACTGTTGTAATTGTCTGGCGGTGCCACACACTGCACCCATACAAGATGGCCAACTCAATCAATAAACGTCGTGCGTGTTCTGACTGCCCCACTGTCTGGTCGTTCCCCGGTCTCTCTCCCTCTCCTCCGGCCTCCCTATTCCCTGAGACACAGCAATACTGAAAGTAGACCAGTGAGTAACCCTGCAATGGTCTCGCAGGGTTCAAGTGAAAGAAAGTCACACATCTCTCACTTTAAATCAAAAGCTAGAAATGACTAAGCTTAGTGAGGAAGTCATGTCAAAGGCCAAGACAGGCTGCAAGCTAGTCTCTTGCACCAAACAGTTAGCCAGGTTGTGAAGGCAAAGGCAAAGTCCCTGAAGGAAATTAAAAGTGCTACTCCAGTGAATAGATGAATGGTGGGAAAGTGAAACAGCCTTATTGCTGATATGGAGAAAGTTTAGTGGTTTAGACAAAAGATCAAACCGGCCATAATATTCCCTTAATCCAAAGTGTAAGCCAGAGCAAGGGCCTAAATCTCTTCAATTCCCTGAAGGCTGAGAGATACGAGGAAGCTGTGGCAGAAAAGTTGGAAGCTAGCAGAGGTTGGTTCATGAGGTTTAAGGAAAGAAGCCGTCTCCATAACATAACATAACATAACATAACAACATAACATAACATAACATAACATAACATAACATAACATAACATAACATAACATTACAAGGTGAAGCAGGAAATGCTGATGGAGAAGCTGCTGCAAGTGATCCAGAAGATCTGGCTAAGATCATTCATGAAAGTGGCTACACTAAACAGATTTTCAATGTAGATAGGACAGCCTTTATAAGAAGATGCTATCTAGCACTTCCATAGCTAGAGAGGAGAAGTCAATGCCTGGCTTCAAAGGAGAGACTGACTCTCCCGTTGGGGCGAGTGCAGTTGATGACTCGAAGTTGAAGCCAGTGCTCATCGACCATTCTGAAAATTCCAGGGCCCTGAAGAATTATGCTGAATCTACTCTGCTGTGCTCTGTAAATGGAACAAGGCCTGAATGACAGCACATCTATTTATAACATGGTTTATTGACTATTTTAAGCCCACTGTTGAGACCTACTTCTCAGAAAAGAAGATTCCTTTCAAAATATGACTGCTCATTGACAAGACACCTGGTCACCCAAGAACTCTGATGGAGATGTCCAATGAGATTGTTTTCATGCCTGCTAATGCAACATACAGTCTGCAGCCCATGGATCAAGGAGTAATTCTGGCTTTTGAGTCTTATTACTTGAGTAACATATTTCGTAAGGCTCCCATAGATAGTGATTCCTCTGATGGATCTGAGCCAAGTCAATTGAAAACCTTCTGGAAAGGATTAATCATTCTAGATGCCATTAAGAATATTCATGATTCATGAGAAGAGGTCAAAATATCACGAACAGGATTTTGGGAGAAGTTGATTCCAACTCTCAAGGATGACTTTGAGGGGTTCAAGACGTCAGCGGAGGCGGTCACTGCAGATGCGGTGGAAATAGCAAGAGCACGAGAATAAGAAGTGGAGCCTGAAGATGGGACTGAGTTGCTGCAACCTCGCGGTAAAACTGTTCCCGATGAGGACTTGCTTCTTATGGATGAGCAAAGAGAGTGGTTTCTTGAGATGGAATCTACTCCTGGTGGAGATGCTGTGAGGACTGTGGAATAAGATAGTTGAGATGACTGAGACCATCACGTAAACTTAGTTGATCAAGCAGCAGCAGCGGGGTCGAGAGGATTGTCTCAAGTTTTGAAAGAAGTTCTACTATGGGTAAAATGCTATCAATCAGCATCACATGGTACAGAGAAATCATTCGTAAAAGGAAAAGTCAAATGATGCAACAAACCTTATTACTGTCTCGTTTTAAGAAAATGAGATGCCTGGTGCCTCAGTTGTTAAGCGTCTGCCTTCGGCTCAGGTCATGATCCCAGGGTCCTGGGATCGAGTCCCGCATTGGGCTCCCTGCTCAGCAGGGAGCCTGCTTCTCCCTCTGCCTGCTGCTCCCCTGGTCATGCTTGCCCTCTCCCTCTCCCTCTCTCTCTGTCAAATAAATAAATAAGATCTTAAAAAAAAAAAAAGAAAGAAATTACCATAGCCATCCTAACCTTCAGGACCCACCACCCTGATCAGTCAGCAGCCATAAACATCAAAGCAAGGCCCTCCAACAGCAAAAAGATTATGACTTGCTCAAAGCTCAGATGATGGTTAGCATTTTGTAGCAATAAAGTATTTTTAATTAAGGTAAATACATTGTTTTTTTAGACATAATGTTATTGCACACTTAATAGACTACAGAATAGTGTAAACACAACTTTAATATGTACTGGGAAACCACAAAATTCATTTGACTCACTTCATTGTGATATTCCCTTTTTGCAATATTCCTTTTATTAAGGTGGTCGGGACCCAAACCAGCAATATCTCTGAGGTACGCCTGTACACGATCTCTGCTCAAATGCCACCCCCTAACACAGTCATGGTAAAATAGTGCAAACACATGCACACGCGAGCTCTGTCACGGTGACCTGTTTTATTGTCTGCATAACACTTATCACTGTCTAGAATTATCTGATTTATTTATTTATTTGAATTTTGTTCACCAGCTCCACATTGTCTAGCACTCCTAGAAAGTGAGTTCCTATTTACTGTTTTATCCCAACTCTTGGCATATTCAAATTGCCCAATAAATATTCGTTGGATAGATAAATAGATGTGGGGCACCTGGGTGGCACAGCGGTTAAGTGTCTGCCTTCGGCTCAGGGTGTGATCCCGGCGTTATGGGATCGAGCCCCACATCAGGCTCTTCTGCTATGAGCCTGCTTCTTCCTCTCCCACTCCCCCTGCTTGTGTTCCCTCTCTCGCTGGCTGTCTCTATCTCTGTCAAATAAATAAATAAAATCTTAAAAAAAAAAAAGATAAATAGATGTGAGCCTGCAGAACTCAGGAGAGAAAGCTGAGGGGGGTGGATTTGGGAGGTGGCATCATAATAGGAACAGTTGAAACAATTTCATGAATCGATTTGCCCAGTGAGAGTGGGCAGAAGTTGGGAAGACCAGAATAGAATCCAGGAGATCATCTACAGAGTGGAAAAAGGAAAAGAAGCCTGGGAAGGAAATCAAAAAGACATGGTCAGAGAGACTGCAGAGAAGTATTGGAGGGAGACGCATCCTAGAAACCAGGACAGAAGAGAGTTTGGGAGCAGGAAGTAGGGGACGACACAGCAAAGAAGTAATTGGATGAAATGTGCCCATTGGCTTCTGGTCACTGAGAAGTCACCGGTGATCATCCAGTTCCAGCATAATTAGGGGCAATTGGCAACCAATGGAAGTCATTACATAAATGCCTTGGCCTCCTGCCATTTGGAGGGACAATTCTGATGTCCCTCAGTGGGTCCCCAGCAGGATTGAGCCCCAGTGGAACAAGTTCAGAAATACACCCTTGGGGGCGCCTGGGTAGCGCAGTCATTAAGCATCTGCCTTCAGCTCAGGGCGTGATCCCGGCATTCCAGGATCGAGTCCCACATCGGGCTTCTCTGCTGGGAGCCTGCTTCTTCCTCTCCCACTCCTCTGCTGTGTTCCCTCTCTCACTGGCTGTCTCTCTGTCACATAAATAAATAAAATCTTAAAAAAAAAAAAGAAATACACCCTTTATTGGCTTATCTTTCTCTCCTGTTTCATCCTCTCTACTCTGTTTCCCCTGCTCCCTGGGGTCCCCTCCCACATAAACTATTAGCATTCAAGTCCTCTCTCAGGCTCTGCTTTCGGGGAGATCCAAATTAGGAGAGACTAGTTGCATTTCTCTTTCCATTTTTTGGGGATGGAACGAGACTTCCCTTTACATCCCATCATCTGGAACTCACGTGTGTCCATGTGTAAACTTTCATAACCGCAAGGGCAGGGGATTATTACGACTGCCTCAGATCAATATTGACCCATCGCCTGGGGCTGGGTGTACCATTCATTGAGAATATCCAAGCCAGATTCCAGCTCTGGCTCCAAGCCATCACAATTCTGTGACTAATGAGTGTGGGGGCCCCTCGCAAGGACGGGACATCTTAACCCCTGCACATCCTCTGCTTATACCAACCCCAAAGGGTGAGGCGTTCAGTTCACACCTCAGCTCTGCAGGGCACCATGCCAAGTGCTGGGGACCGGAACGCAAAGACCATAAAATAGAACTCCTTACCCGAAGGGCGGTATTATCCAGAACGTTACATATACAGGGACGGTAATGCAAAACTACAGAGATAGCACAGTTGATGCCAAATCAGAGAGGGGAGCATTATTAGTCAGGATAGACTAGGTTATGCTGAAGAAACAAATAATCCCTCAGATTTATTTATCCCACACTACGGAGCCCTCGCGGTGGACAGGAATTTCTAGTCTGTGGCATCATGCTCAAGCCAGAACCCAGCCTGATGGAGCAGCTGATATCTGGGTATTGCTGAGCCAGAGGGAAAGAGAGCTCCAAAGGGTTTTGAATTAGCAATTGAATTCTTGGCCCAGAAACGAAATGTATGACTTCCACTTATAACTCATTGGTTAAAACTGGTCACATGGCCCCATCCGACCTCAGAAAGCCAGGAAGTGAGATTCTACCAGAAGATATGCCAGAAGGCAGGGAGGCGGAGATATCTGGTGAACAGTGTAAAGACTTCCAGAAAGCATGAAGACGAATGACGTTTAACCGAGCCTTGAAAATACTTTAGTCTTCAATAAATGAAGTTAGGGTCAAGGGAGAGAACCCACCAAATAGGGAGCCGCATAAGAGAAGTCCCGGAGGCCAGAGAGCGCCTGACGGGTGTGAGCACAGCCAGGCTTCATGAGAGGGTGAGGTCCGCACCAGACTAGGAACCGGGCTGGAAGGCTGAGTTTCCGCGGTGAAGGGCTCTGAATATCCTAATAAGGATTTTAGACTCTAATAGATGATTGGCAATAGGGAGCTACCAAGAGGATTTTAAGCAAGGAGGTAACATGATCTGATTTGTGTTTTAGGAAGATAACACAGTGGCAGAATGGGAAGGAGATTGGAAGGGAGAGAGACCCAAGTCTGGGAAGCTTTGTCGCAGACAGTCCAGGCAAGAATAGGGCGGCAGGAGCCGAGGGCGGGGCTGGGAGGATGCCGAGGAAAAAACAGATGGGAGAAGACACTTCCCATCTAGAAAGGATCACTGCCTTTTTTTTTTTAATGAAAATATTCAAACATATACAAGAGGAGAGAAAATAGTTTAACAAACCCCCATCTACCATCACCCAGCTTGAATTGTTCTATCCACATGGCCAATTTCTCTTCACCGATGTCCCCACCCCCTTCGCTCCACTGCATGACTTTAAAGCAAATCCCAATTGCCATTTTGCTTAATCTGTCATTTCTTCTGTATGTGTTCTAAAAGATAAAGACTTTTTAACCACAAGCACAATACCATTATCCCACCTAAAAAAAAATAACAATTACTTAACGTTATCACATATCCAGCCATTAGCCCAATTTCCTTACTGGTCTCTTAATTTTTTCCCGGTTGGTTTGTCCGAATCAGGATCCACACGGGGTCCACACATCCCATTTGGTTCTCCCTCTTCCTCTCTCATGGTATTTACTCGTTGAAGATTCTGGGTCATCCCTCCTCTGGAATTTCCCCAATTCTGGATTTTGCCAACGGTCTCCCCCTGCCTGCTGACATTTGACATGTTTGTCTTCCCCTCGCATTTCCGGCGAACTGGTGGCTGGATCTGAACCTTCCCTCCTTTGAACAGAAGCAGAGGGAGGAGAAGGGAAGCAGAAAGGGGGCCATTACTGACACGACACCTTCCGTTTGCCAGGCACCGTGTGGATTCCGTATAAAGATGATCTCCTTGAACCCTCACCGCGACTCCGTTGAACCCTCACCGCGACTCCGAGGTGAGTGCTCACGACCACTGTTTTGTCGGACGAGGACACTGGGATGGAGGGGGCGAAGCCACCTGCCCCAGCTCATAAAACCAGAAAAAGAGGGAGGTGGGGTCGTAACCTAGTTCTGTCTGACCCCGAAGCCCCTTCTCTTTCCGCTGCTGCGGCAGGGAGAAGGGACGTGGCCCATGCTGGCCATGCCGGGAGGAAACTCAGCTCTCCTGACTCCTGAGACGGCTTCAGTATTGAGAATAGACACGGCCACTTGCTATGTGGCCGGTACCTTCCATACATCACGAGGACAGGAAATGATGCTTCGTGATCCCCATTTTACAGGTGGGGACACCAAAGTCCAGAAAGGGTGAGTGGCTTGCCCTGGGCACTGCCGCTGGCGCACAGAGCCGGGATGCACCCCCAGGTCCGTCTGACGGCAGAGCCCATGCCCTACACGGCCTCTCCTCATGGGTGGCTGCAACTTTCCTGGGGGCCTTGGGGGTGTGGGGGTGGGTGCAGAGAGGGGAAGGAGCAGGCTGGCTTTTCTGGCTGGAATCGGGGAAATGAGCTGTCACTGTTGGGCAGAGTGGATCTGCTTCTTCCTACCACATTCCCCAACCCAGCACGGCATAGACTCGGCTCACAGCCGTGAGGCCGGGAGGGAGGGCTGGCCCACGCCCAGCCCCATCAATCTTGGTGGCAGGGACTCCCTCCTAGAGCTTTCTCCAGCAGCCGCACTCCCTGCTGCAACGGGGCAAGAATCCAGGAGGACGGCACTCCGAGGGGAGACAGAGGCAAGGCTCCCCATGCTAGGAAGCCCTGCGAGCAGCTCTTCCCCCTCAGAGCCGCAGGGACAAGCGCAGAGAAAAACCAGGACATTCCCCCCCACCAGGATATTTTGTATGCTTTGCACTTGCTGCTGTGTTTCCTTCATCTAAAAGCTCTCAAATTTCAAATAAAAAGGTACAATGAAAGCAGCAGCAGGATAAATAGCCCCAGCGATCTGAGCCGAAACCCTGGAAGCTTTATTCACATCTTTAGAAAAACTCAGAAGGCTCCTAGTAGCAGCTGCGTACAAAGCCTCGCACTTGAATTCGAAGGCTGCCAGAAATAGGCCTGTCAGGCCTGAAATATCACTGCATTTCATTACTCTTAAATGTGCGTCACCATCTCTGCCTCATTACCAGCTGGGGGGTATTCTCCAGACCAACTCCAGAGAGAACTGGGAAGTGGGAGCTGTGGGGAAGGGGACAGGCCGAGCTGGGGCAAGAACACGGGGATGGGAGGGGGACCGCAAAGCCTCACGAGGCCTAGGGTCTAGCGGGAGGCCCACAGCCCTGGAGGATCCTGCTATCCGCATGTCCCCAACAGGAGAGTCTGATGTCACCAGCTGGGGCGGTGAAGCCAGGAAGAGACAGGGAAGGGGCAGGACTGCTGAGGAGGCAGGGAGGACAGTCTTTGAGCAAAGAATGGGGCCCAAAGATGCAGCGGGTAAAGGGCACTGAGGCCTTCACGCCTGGCGGCAGGTAGGAACCAGTCAAAGGCAAATTAGGCCGGCAAGACCTGGGGAGTCTAGAATCACAGGCACAAAGCCAGTGGAAAATCCTGGAGGGAGATGGTGCTGGAGGGTTGGAAGTTTGGAGCCCGGAGCAATCTGCATGTTTATAATAAAACTGACACTCAGGGCAGCTCTGAATAATTCAGTAGGCGCTGTGATCTCCTTACAGTGTGTGTCCCTGGGGTACAAAGGGAAAGGGGCTGGCTCGCCCAGGCCGGCTGCCTTCACTGGGCCCTCTGAAAGGGCGTGACAGACGGGCCAGCGCTGGCCACCACCCAGTCACGCTTTGCACGGTGATTGGTTTTCAAAGGAGGACAGGGTTTGTGAATGGAGCCAGCTTGTTGCTTGCTGCCTTCCAATGGACGCTGCTGGGTCGCGTGGCCAGCCTGGGCCCCCTTGTGAATGGGGCATCACCAGTGGGTGGTGAACAAGCCAGAGGTGACTCCCCATCCCCTCCCCCTGTCACCGAAAGAGGGAAAAGTGCCCCTGACCCTTCTCTCTGCTGACGGGTTTAACCCTCTACTGGTCCTCCTCTGTGCTGGCCCTGTATCAGTCCGAACCAAATTCGGCTGCATAAAGAAAAAAAAAAAAGTTGAAACAAGATGGAAGTTTATTTTTCCCTCACGTAAAGAAGTCTGAAGAAAATCAGCACAGACCTCCTTTGTAAGTTCCAGCACCGTCAGAGACCTGGGCCTCTTGCATCTTGTGGCTCTGCCATCCTTAGGCTTTCTGTGCCACTCCTGGCCCAACATGGCTGCTCACACACCAACATCATGTCCACATTCTAGCCATCAGGAAAAAAGAACATGAGGAGAAGGAACCCAGGGTACATGCCAGCCATCTTTTGCAATTTCCCAGAAGCTGTCACACAAACACTTATAGTTAATAGACCACGACTTAGATAAGGTTACCCTAGCTGCAAGAGGGGCTCGGAAATGTATTGTTTGTTGCATGTGGCCGTGTGTTTGCTGGCAGACAATTCTCCACGGTTCTATTGCACTTTTTCACGTCTCACAAGTGAAATGCTGACTGCCCTTTGTTCCAGACTATCGTTTTCAGGATAGGGACCGTGCACAGAAGGTATACAGTGCCTCCCCCTAGAGCAAAGGGCAGGCATGCTGCCCGTTATAAAAGATTCGGTTTCCCCAAGTTTGAGTTCCTCTCCAGAAATGCACCCGGCAGGTGTGTGTCCAGGCATCACCTGGCTCTCTTTGGGAAGCCCCGCGGAAACGGAGGCTGCTGCCGTCCTACTGCTATTGCTGAGAACAATAAAACGTCCCTCGTCCCAGGCCCAGGAGCCTCCGCTCCTGCCAGCAGCTATGACATGGGCCAAAGTGCTAGCTTATAAATAGGATAAAATCACAGATGTTCACAATTCTCAACAGTGTCCAGCTAAGAATCAGGGTTTCTGCAGGAATAGGTACTGAAAGTCTGCCACATGTCCCTTCCCAGCTACTTGAACTGTGCGCACAGGTGTTTTCAGGTGCCTCTGCCCCTCCCACAACCAGAGGGAGTGGTCTTCACGTGAACTTCAGCCACTTCCAGAATCCCAGCAGGTCCTGAAATGCCCAGACATGGGGGAGCCACTGCACCGGCTCACCTCCTCAGCTCTGAGTGTTCGCCAGGGCCCCATGGACGGCTTGGTCCCACCGAG
The DNA here is from genome assembly GCF_017311325.1 of Ursus maritimus. Lineage (NCBI taxonomy): Eukaryota > Metazoa > Chordata > Mammalia > Carnivora > Ursidae > Ursus > Ursus maritimus. The sequence continues at coordinate 1,921,371 of NW_024424564.1, read as the reverse complement.
TCAGTCCCCACATTAGAGGAGGGTGCTGAGACCTCCTCTAGCTTCTGCATCTGGAGTGACTTGGTGACTTTCTCCTCAGTTCCCTGAACCAAACCGCACCCCTTCTCTTTCCCCACCCCATCTCTTCCAGATCCCCTCCTCCCCACTTCCCCACCAAGGTCTTCCAGGTCAGATCCCCCTAGAACCACAACCCTCAGTTGGCCTGCTCTGCAACTGCCCCCCTGCCCTGAGACGGTCCTCCTCTGGGCAAGAAGGCTGGGACCCAGCCAGGCCATGTGTGCAATACGCATCCTCACCCCCACTCAAGATGCTTGTGTGTGTGGTGAAAACAACTCCAGGTCATTCCACATGCCCCCACCCCAGCCCACCCCCATCCCTCTCCTCTTCATCCCGCAAACCAGATCTCCCTCCGAAGTCACCCTAACTCCTCTTACCCCTTACCCCACTTCACCATCCAGTCACTGGTGGAACCCTGCCTCTAAGCTTCTCTGGTGTCTGTCCCCTCCGCCCCAACTCCGCTGCCCTGTTTCAGACCCTGTTACCTCTCACCCAGAGTCCAGGCTCCAAAGAGGCGCCCAAGTGACCATTCTAACAAGTAAATGAGCTCATAGCCCTCACCAGCCACTGAACAAAGTTTAAACTCCTAACTGTGGAACCTAACACCCGATTGTTCTGCTTGTCCCTCTCGTGCCATCCCCTACACACTCCCACGCTCCAGCCACACTGGGCCACTCTGCAGGTCCCCAATGCTCCCCGACAATCTTCGATGCACCAGCACTCTCACACCTGCCTTCACCTCTGCTAGGAGCGCCCTTCTCTCCTCTCCCTGCCCCCTTCCTGAACACCCACCAATTTCCATCCGTCTTTCAAGACCCAACTCAAGCATGACTTCAGGAGCTGTCCCAATGTTCCTCCACGATCTAAGTGACCAGGCTCTGCCCCTAAGTGCTGCCCCAAAGTGTGTACACACACTATCTCTATAAAGGCATGTTCCCGATTATTTGTTCATATTACCTGTCTCTTCCTCCAGACCGTAAGACCTCAGAGAGCAAGGATCAGAACTGTTCATCTTTGTGACTCAACCAGGCTCAAGAAATCCTTGCCAACTGAATAAACGGATTGTCCCTCACTTCGTTCATCTCCAATCCCAAGGCCAGCTCAATGGTGAGCTGTGAGCAAGTAACGTGGCCCAAAGCAGAAACCTCAGCTGCTTCCCTGGGGATTTCGGGCTAGAAGAGGATTCCAGGATGGGGGAAAAGGAGAGTAGGGCTGGGGAGAAGTGAATGAAGACCAAGGAATGGGTGCCAGAGGCAGGTCCCAAAGGAAACGCAGACACGGGTCACATCACCTGGAGCAGGATGTCCGTCTTCTTTCTGGTATATGCGTGGGGGGGGTGTGCGGGCAGAGAGGGGAGACCCAGGGCAGGCTTCTGGGTCTGGATTTGTACCAGACGCTCCCAGAGCCCGCAAGGAGACCCAGAAGGAATCTCTTAATATCACTCTCAGGAAATCCATGGCTCAAGGTGTTTGCTAGGCCCCAGGACAGGAAGCTCAGTCCAATGCCAGGGACTCTGTCTCCTGCATTATTGCCAAGGAGAGAGACCCTACACGATGAGATCTAGATTACACATTAAAAGGCTTCCAGCCCAAAATGCAAGGAGATATCCCAGATTGGGGCTTGGAACAGAAAAAGCATCTGAGTGAAAAAACATGAAATCCAAGTAAAGTATGTTGTCTGGGTAATAGTATTGCACCAATGTTAATTTCTTCGTTTTGACAAATGTACCAGGGTGATGTAAGATATTAACTTTGGGGGAAGCTGGGCGAAGAGTATATGGGAACTCTTTATACTATCTTTGCAACTTTTCTGTAAGCCTAAAATTATTCCAAATGAACTAAAATAAAACACGCACGCACGCACACACACACACACTTTAAAACCTAAGCTCAAGATTTAAGAGGCAGGAAGAGAAAGCAAGCATGAGTTTCAATGGAAGGTAAAGGGGCAAGAAGGGAGGATACATGTTTCATTCTTAGGAACCTGAGGACCTTTACCAGAGTCATTCATCCACTCAACAAGTATTTATTGAACATCTGTTATGTGCCAAGCATTGTTTTCAGACCCTGGGATACTGCAGTAAACAAAATAGCCAAATCCCCACTGGGGCTTATATTTTAGTGGGTTGAGAGCTTAATATTACCTACTCACAGCCCCTCCTCGGGCTCCAGCACTCAGGTCACATCAGGGTGCAGGAAGGGCTTTGCTTGAGCAAGCCTGAGGTGGCTCCAGAGAGGGCGCTCAGTTGGGCTAACTCCTTGGCTTCTAATCAGTCATGGAACTACAGGCCTGGGCTTTCTACTTCCTAAAATAAGGGAAATAGTGAGAAGCCAACTTTGTCCCAGAAATACGTTGTCGCTCAGGATGCATGACAGTCTAGTTCAAGGGCCTGTATTAATATGATTGTTGTAAATATTTGCATTCAGGCCAAGAACTAGGTTAGGACCGCTCTTCTGTAGTTTCTACAAACCTTCCTCTCTCCGTCGTCAAAGAATCCTCAGAATTGGCAGAGAAACTCGAAGCAAAATTTGCGTGCTCACACCGTGCAGGGCCACCAGCTCCACGATCAAGGCCAGGATCAGGCCCACGCACCGACCCAGTGCTCAGGCAATCCTGCCACAGCGGGCGGGAACTCAGAGCTGCGCTGGGCCCTGAGCCCCTCACCCCCACCCCTGCGCAGCCTCCGCTCCCGAGCGCAGGGACTGCGCGACCCCCGCCGCGTTCTGCCCCGAGACCCGCGCCTGGGGTGCCGCGGGAGGCACCGAGGCCCGGGCCGCGCCCCTCTGGCCCCGGCCCAGCCGCCTTCGGAGGGAAAGTTGTTGCTCAACTCTGAGGAATGCGGAGCCAAAGCGGCGGCGAGAGGAAGCGGCCGGAGATGACGGCGACAGCCGCCGGGGACCGCGCCGGGGCGGCGCGCGGCGAACTTCGCCCAAATGTAAACAGCGGTCCGGCCCGGGAAGCGGCGCCGCCCGACGCCCCGCGGCCTGGAGGTGACAACCACGCGGGCGGCCGCTGGTGCGACGTGGGGCTGCGATGGCCCGAGCCCGGCGCCCGCCCCCGGGCAGTTGGGGAACGCGGGGCCGAGGAAGGCCCCAGGCCCGGGCAAGAACCGCCCACTGAAGACTCCGAGGCGCAGGGAGTTTGGGTTTTTTGTTCCCGATGGGTCTCCCACGCCCAAGAGTGCCTTGTGAATACAGTAGGCGCTCAAGACACATTTTTGAGAGACTGACCCCACCCCCCAGCCTCAGTTTCCTCCTGTGTACCGGGAAAGGTTGGATCCCCGAGGCCCCTGGCCACTCTGAAATTCTAGGATGCCGAGATTAAATCCCATGTGTACTGCTGTGGTTTTGCTTTTAGTTTTTCAGGGACATTTTTAGTGCTACCCTTTATGATGTGCCAGGAGTGAATTTGACACCAGATGGCTTTTTTTTTTTTTTTAAATAAGAAAGAAGACAAAGGGAGGGAGAAAAATATTTTCCAACTGGCAGTGCTGACAGCATTTTGGAAGAGAATCCAGGGAGGCAAAGAGGAGCTGTTTCAGCTTGATTTT
>NW_024424564.1:1837760-1917754 GCF_017311325.1 Ursus maritimus | reverse complement strand
GTGGGGGGGGTGTGCGGGCAGAGAGGGGAGACCCAGGGCAGGCTTCTGGGTCTGGATTTGTACCAGACGCTCCCAGAGCCCGCAAGGAGACCCAGAAGGAATCTCTTAATATCACTCTCAGGAAATCCATGGCTCAAGGTGTTTGCTAGGCCCCAGGACAGGAAGCTCAGTCCAATGCCAGGGACTCTGTCTCCTGCATTATTGCCAAGGAGAGAGACCCTACACGATGAGATCTAGATTACACATTAAAAGGCTTCCAGCCCAAAATGCAAGGAGATATCCCAGATTGGGGCTTGGAACAGAAAAAGCATCTGAGTGAAAAAACATGAAATCCAAGTAAAGTATGTTGTCTGGGTAATAGTATTGCACCAATGTTAATTTCTTCGTTTTGACAAATGTACCAGGGTGATGTAAGATATTAACTTTGGGGGAAGCTGGGCGAAGAGTATATGGGAACTCTTTATACTATCTTTGCAACTTTTCTGTAAGCCTAAAATTATTCCAAATGAACTAAAATAAAACACGCACGCACGCACACACACACACACTTTAAAACCTAAGCTCAAGATTTAAGAGGCAGGAAGAGAAAGCAAGCATGAGTTTCAATGGAAGGTAAAGGGGCAAGAAGGGAGGATACATGTTTCATTCTTAGGAACCTGAGGACCTTTACCAGAGTCATTCATCCACTCAACAAGTATTTATTGAACATCTGTTATGTGCCAAGCATTGTTTTCAGACCCTGGGATACTGCAGTAAACAAAATAGCCAAATCCCCACTGGGGCTTATATTTTAGTGGGTTGAGAGCTTAATATTACCTACTCACAGCCCCTCCTCGGGCTCCAGCACTCAGGTCACATCAGGGTGCAGGAAGGGCTTTGCTTGAGCAAGCCTGAGGTGGCTCCAGAGAGGGCGCTCAGTTGGGCTAACTCCTTGGCTTCTAATCAGTCATGGAACTACAGGCCTGGGCTTTCTACTTCCTAAAATAAGGGAAATAGTGAGAAGCCAACTTTGTCCCAGAAATACGTTGTCGCTCAGGATGCATGACAGTCTAGTTCAAGGGCCTGTATTAATATGATTGTTGTAAATATTTGCATTCAGGCCAAGAACTAGGTTAGGACCGCTCTTCTGTAGTTTCTACAAACCTTCCTCTCTCCGTCGTCAAAGAATCCTCAGAATTGGCAGAGAAACTCGAAGCAAAATTTGCGTGCTCACACCGTGCAGGGCCACCAGCTCCACGATCAAGGCCAGGATCAGGCCCACGCACCGACTCCAGTGCTCAGGCAATCCTGCCACAGCGGGCGGAACTCAGAGCTGCGCTGGGCCCTGAGCCCTCACCCCCACCCCTGGCAGCCTCCGCTCCCGAGCGCAGGGACTGCGCGACCCCCGCCGCGTTCTGCCCCGAGACCCGCGCCTTGGTGCCGCGGGAGGCATCCGAGGCTCCGGGCCGCGCCCTCTGGCCCCGGCCCAGCCGCCTTCGGAGGGGAAAGTTGTTGCTCAATCCTGAGGAATGCGGAGCCAAAGCGGCGGCGAGAGGAAGCGGCCGGAGATGACGGCGACAGCTGCCGGGGACCGCGCGGGGCGCGCGGCGAACTTCGCCCAAATGTAAACAGCGGTCCGGCCTGGGAAGCGGCGCCGCCGACGCCCCGCGGCCTGGAGGTGACAAACACGGGGCGGCCGCTGGTGCGACGTGGGGCTGCGATGGCCCGAGCCCGGCGCCCGCCCCCGGGCAGTTGGGGAACGCGGGGCCGAGGAAGGCCCCAGGCCCGGGCAAGAACCGCCCACTGAAGACTCCGAGGCGCAGGGAGTTTGGGTTTTTTGTTCCCGATGGGTCTCCCACGCCCAAGAGTGCCTTGTGAATACAGTAGGCGCTCAAGACACATTTTTGAGAGACTGACCCCACCCCCCAGCCTCAGTTTCCTCCTGTGTACCGGGAAAGGTTGGATCCCCGAGGCCCCTGGCCACTCTGAAATTCTAGGATGCCGAGATTAAATCCCATGTGTACTGCTGTGGTTTTGCTTTTAGTTTTTCAGGGACATTTTTAGTGCTACCCTTTATGATGTGCCAGGAGTGAATTTGACACCAGATGGCTTTTTTTTTTTTTTTAAATAAGAAAGAAGACAAAGGGAGGGAGAAAAATATTTTCCAACTGGCAGTGCTGACAGCATTTTGGAAGAGAATCCAGGGAGGCAAAGAGGAGCTGTTTCAGCTTGATTTTTTCCTCCTCCCGCACACTTTGCCACCCTGGACTCCACCGTGGATGGGATAGATCACACTGGAGCTTTTTATAGATGAGGCAAAGGGAACATCATCACAGGAAACGCCACCCCTGGTTGGTTCTTGCTTTGTCCTCTCTGGCTCTCCCAGAGAACTGGCCCCAGCCACGGGGTTGGGGACTGCGGCTACAGGCAGGGCTCTGGCGGAAGACTGACTCTGGTGTGAATTAGAACAACAGAGACACACCTGGCAAATCAAAAGTCAGAGCTCCCTGCCTGGGGAGCATTAAGGAAAACTAGCCAATATGGCAGTGTCTTTTCTGGAATTCCTCTTCTCTTGGATCCCAACTCCCTCTCTTCACACAGGGAGGAGAGGAGCTGGTCCTCACGCAGAATGGCCTCCAGCTCGGTTCTTAATGTTGTGGCAAGAAGGGAAATTCCTAGAATGAGCCGGTTTGGCAGCACGTACAATGGCGTCACCCCGGGATGCTGCAGTCAGACTGCTTGGGTTCGAATCTTGGCTGCACCTGTTGCTAGTGGTTTGACGAGGACACGTGACCTTACCTCTCTGTGCCTTAGTCTCTTCAACTGTGAAGTCGAAGAAAGTCCCCCTCTACTAGGTTTGTTGTGTGGATTTAATGAGATAATACACGACAAATGCTAGTGGTCCGCCTCTTCAACAGACCAACATGGTATGCAATCGGCATTCTCTTGTTCAGCTACAGGACCCCCAAAACTAGGACCTTGTGCTGGGTTGGTCCCTGAAGAGCCCACTGGGGCAACGTCACCTTTGGGCAAAGGAGCCCTGGTCCAGTTGACTGGTCCCTCCCTCCGCCTCCTTCACATCCCTAGGAGACTAGAGGAAGGCAGCACCGAATAAGCAGAAATCATGTGTCAGGCTCCAACTGGATGAACTACCCCTCAAGGGGCCTGGGTGGGGGGCTCAGTAAGAAATAGGCCACTATTAGCCCTAGGGGAAGACGGGAGCAGTGGGCCAAGAGAGGAGGGCTACTGGTGCTAGGTTAAGAGGTTGTGACCAATGCAGTGAGGGTCTTGTCAGGGCCACCCATGGTCTATGACCCTATGGGGTGTCCTGGATTTTCTGCTGATAACTTGTTTTCTAATTGTTTCATATGGAGTACTCTTAAATCCTTGACCAGCACGCTCCGCTCCGTGAGGCCAGATCTTTCTGCTGTGGGATCCACCCCCCCACACACACACACACCCAGCAAAAGCCACACAAACACGCTGGAGGTGCTCATTGATCGGGCTGAGCTGTTGTTTATGGCCTGAATGTGAGATCCTAAACCCCAGTGTGATGGTATTAGGAGGCTGGGCCTTTGGGAGGTGATTGGGTCATGAGCCTTCAGGAATGGGATTAGCGTTCTTATAAAAGAGACCCCATAGAGCTCTCTCGCTCCTTCTGCCATGTGAGGACACAGACAGAAGACGGCCATCTCTGAACCAGGAAGCAGGCCCTCACCAGACACCGAAACTGACAGCACCTTGATCTTGGACTTCCCAGCCACAGAACTGTGAGAAATACATTTCTCACCTAGTCTATGGCACTCTGTGACGGCAGCCCAAATTAAGACATGGTAAAACAGGGGAACAGGTTGGACGTCCAGACTCGACGGGCAAGGGGAGACAGCAAGTAGCTGGGCCCTCGGAGACCAGAGGGTCATCTGCTGGCCCCAAGTGTCTTTTCTTCAACCCACGGGCTTGCCCTGCAGATACTCCATTCACACTTTTCCAGCCTCTAGGAAGTCAGTGACACCTAAGGTTCCCAGCCTGTCCTGCCACAGGGGCTGTCTCCTGCTACTCTGTCGCTCCCGGCCCACGTGAGCCTCCGAGGCCAGTTTACTGCCACCTCTTCCCTTTCTGGAAAGCGCACTGAACTCTCGGCCAGGACAGAGCCAACTGCTACCCTGAAACATTCGGGAAATTTCTGTCGTTATTCACATGGCTGGCTCATTCTCCCTCGGTCTCCTCTTCTACCTTGACTACCATCTATCAAAATTAACTACCCCCTTAAAATTACCTACATTATCTTATCCTGTTTATTTGGTTATTTGCACACTCAGTGTCCTCCCCACCACACCTGGGCTGAAGGTTCCACGACGGCAGGGGATCTTGTCTTCTGCTCATCATTATCCTCATCCTCGCCCCTTTCACGGTGCCCGGTATGCAGCAAGTGTCTACTTAATGAGTGGTGACCTCCTCCCTGAATTGTTCTCCCTTCTCTCTAGCATCTTCCATCCATTGTCAACTGTTAGGTAATTCTTGTGTCTCCAAAAGATGTATTGGCCTCCTTTATTTTGAAATCTGATTAATGCTACCCTTTCAGCCGTCAGCTTCTTTTCCCCTCAGTCACCCCACCAAATACCCAGGGAAGATACTTGGTATTTATGTGATAGTTGGGACCCTTTGGTTGAAAGCCACAGAAGACCAAGCAAAAGTGACTTAGACAATGAGCAAGTGTCTCATTCTTCAAGAGGCAGAGAGGGTTAATTCCATCTTTGGTAAAGTCAAGGTTCCATTCAAGCTTCCAGCCAGCCTGTGGCTCTGTCAGGGCCCCTGGCCCAGCGGACTTCCCCTAGGTCTCCTTGGCCAGGGCTGCCCCACATGCCTGCACCTAAACCAGGTGCTGAGAGGGGGCAGAAGCCCCCTGACCGGCTGCCTAGACTTATCAACACTCCTCTCCCATGGCTGACAGGGGGGTCTCCTTCCCTGGGGACAGAGCGATGTACATTCAGAAACAAAATCAAGGCACAGGAAAAAGGAAGGGAGTGCCGTTGAATCCATGAGCTGCCTGCTAACCTTCCAACCGTCTTCCTGCTTAAGTTAGCCAGCGTTGGTTTCTGTGGCCTGTGACCACAGAGTTCTGGCTGATGCAGATCTGCGGCTATGCAGTGACGAGTGACAGGAGCAGTGTTCGTGGCCAGGAGGGTGACGTCAGCACACATCCATGACATAGAATGGTCACACAGAAGAAGAGGCGAGATGGCCCTAAGACCCTGGGAAATGGCTGGTGGGTTCTGAACCTAGGTTGTTAGAGCTCAGAGCCAGAGGCTGAATATTTCAGGTGAGCTGACTACGCCTGTGTCCCCAGGCTCTGTGACCTGGGGAAGGCACTCAATGGATGCTCAGTACGTACTAAAGTGGCCTAAAGTGACCACCCTCCCTTTTTAAAATCCTTTCCTTCCTTGGTGTCCAGGGGGCCATGCCTCTCGATGACTGGCCTCTCCCACCCGTTGCCTTCCCTTCAGAAGACCTGAGCAAGTGCACAGCCATTTTCCCCAGCTCATCTCTCGCCCTCCTCGGGGACACGCAGCTTCGTGGTTCTATTCTCAAGCAGCTCTCCCTCCTCTGGACCCAAGACTCCAGCGTCACTCAGACCTGCCCCGTCCCCCAGTCTGAGAGTCAGAACTTCCAGCTGGGACCTTCAACTCCTTTCCTTCCTCCTCTCAGTGCCTGACTCCCACTGCTCCCATGGAGCCCGCTTTGAAGAACTTGGTCCGGTCCCCGGCACACCATCAACGTCTGACTAGTGGTCGTCAATCGTCTCTTATCTTCTTCTGCCTAATGGCCTGCCTCAAAGCCAGCCACTTTGCTGCCCCTTTCTCTGGTTCTAGAATGTCCCCCACCCCTCTCACGTCCTTCCTGTGAGCTGGGGCTTACTCCCCACTGCTCACGACCTCCATCCTTGTTCCACTGATTCTCACTGTCTCACCTCAGTTAGACCTCCCTGGGCCCCAGTAATCCTTGTCCCCTCTGGCGGGTTTCCAGTCAAGTTCCCAGAGCAGCTCTTCTAAGCTCCCGAAGCTCCCCTCTTCCCCCGGCTCACCTTTCTCCTACAGATAGCCCGCCCCCCCTTTGTCAGCCGGAGCAGGAGTGCTGGTCACAGACATCACTATTCCCTACCTCACGAAGACGGCTCAGACTGCTGGTCACAAGATGGTGGAGCAAAGCTCTTCCCATCTCCTTTTTCCCCTCATAAATTAACCCCCCAAAATGACATGGAGAATAAGAAATAGAAACCCAAACTCCATCTTTAACCAAACTAGGAGACATTTAAAATCCTAAAGTACATCGTATGAAAACAGAAAGTGGATGCAAAGTGGCAAATGGCTAAGAAAGGCAGGCCCGAAACGTGCAGGGGCATATTCCCAGGAGAAGCAAGCTGACGGGGCGCCTGGGGGCTCCGCTGGTTAAGCGTCTGCCTTGGGCTCAGGTCAGGATCCCAGGGTCCTGGGATGGAGCCCCCTGCAGTGTCCTGCCAGCTCTCTGCTCAGCGGGGAGTCTGCTTCTCCCTCCCTCTCTGCCCCTCTCCACCCTAATCGTACTCTCCCCACTGCAAATAAATTTCAAAAATCTTAAAAAAAAAAAAAAAGGAAGCAAGCTGTCTCTTCCCTCAGAACCCCCGAGAAGCTTGGGCACTGGAAGCTGCAAGTAAACTAGAAGACGGGGGTCTAAAACCTGGGGGCCTGCTCAAAGATCTATTTAAAGAGCAAGAGCAATTCGATAGTCAGAAAAGTCAGCTGTACCCAACACAATCAAATGACTTATTGTGTCCCCTTCCCCACTCACACAGGAAACAGGAAGATGGATTCTGGAGATGTTCAACTTCCCGGGGGGAGGCGGTGGGAAGGAGGGGCGGGAACAAACGCTGAGCGAAAGGCAGCTTTCTGAACTGCGTTACTCAGCCCGCCAGCCACGCGCTGCCCCCCGCTCGCACGCTGCCCCCAGCCCCACGACTCTGCGCAGGTGGCCTCACAGCCTTCGACCGGGAGACTCCACCAAAGGATCCTACTCTGGAAAAACCAAACTGGGCCACTGATACTGACGATGGGGGCTCCCCAGTGAAACAGCCCAGCCAGCCCCCTGACTGCCCTACCGTGAGCCCACGTGGAGAACTTCCAGCTGTGCCCAGTGCCACCCCGTCCGTATGAACGGACGGCCAAGGAAGACCAGACCTCTATGCAAAGTCTCCAATGTGATACAGATCAAAACAACAGAACATGCGAAATTGGAGGAAACAAACAATATAGAGAGAACAGTTCAAATTAATATCCTCAGAGAGAAGACACTACATGCGTCCAGAGAACCAAGAACATGAAGCCATTCAAAAGGAAAAGGAAACAAAAAACAGGGAACATGAAAGCACTCTTGAAAATGAGAGAGAGAGAGAGAGAGAGAGAGAGAATGAAAGGGAAAAGGAAAAGAAAAGAAAAAGAAAAGAAAAAAGGAAAGGAGAGGGAAAAAAGTTCATGACAACATACTTAGTAAATAAATGGACTGGAATATAACATTAATAAAATCTCCCAGAAAATAGAAAAAAGAGATGGCCAATAAGAGAGAAATAATAAGAAAATTAAAGGATCAATCCAAGAAGTCCAGTAGCCAAATAATAAGAGTTGCATTTTGAAGAAATAATAAATTCCCAGAAGTAAAGATATAAGTTGTTAAAACAGAGGTTCTTAAACCTTAGCATGCACAAAAATACCTGGAGGGCTTGTTAAAACACAGATTATATGTATAAATATATATATTAATATATAATATTACTCAGCGATAAAAAAGAAGGAAATCTTGCCATCTGCGACAACATAGCTGCACGTTGAGGGCGTAATGCTAAGTGAAATAAATCAGACAGAAAAAGACAAATACTGTCTGATCTCACTTATATATGAAATCTAAACAACAAACAAAAACCCAAGCTCACAGACACAGAGAACACACTTGGTGTCTGCCAGAGGCGGGAGGTGAAAGTGGGCCAAGTGGGTAAAGGGAGTCAAGAGGTACAAACTTCCAGTTATAAAACAAGTAAGTCGCAGGGACGCATGTACAGCAGGGTGACCACACTTAATAATACTGTGTCACATATTTGAAAGTTGCTAAGAGAGTAGATCTTAAAAGTTCTCAGCATAAGAAAAAAATGTGTAACTGTGTCTGGTGACTAGACTTAGTGTGGTGACCATTTCATGGTGTGTACAAATATCACACCATTAGGCTGTACCCCTGCAACTAATATCATGCTATGTCAATAACATGTCAATTAGGGGCGCCTGGGTGGCTCAGTTGTTGGGCGTCTGCGTTCGGCTCAGGGCGTGATCCCGGCGTTATGGGATCGAGCCCCACATCAGGCTCCTCCGCTGGGAGCCTGCTTCTTCCTCTCCCACTGCTCCTGCTTGTGTTCCCTCTCTCTCTCTGGCTGTCTCTCTGTCAAATAAATAAATAAATAATCTTAAAAAAAAAATGTCAATTATATGTGTGTGACATATATATATGTCAATTACCCTCAATAAAACAACAGTAACACCACCACCACCCCATAGGTTGCTCGGACCTAAGCAGAGTTTCTATTCCTTAGACGTGGGGTGGGGCTCACGATGTGCATGGATACCTACCATGTGCCCACAGGCGATCCTGACGCGGCTATCTGGGGACTACTCTCGGAAAACCACAGTTAAAGAGTCCTATCAAGTGCCAGGAGAAATGACGCACGCCCATACCTTATGATGTTTTACTATAGCAGAGATAAAAGAGAAAATCCTAAAAGCCGGGGTGGGGAGGGAGATGAATTCAAAGTCTCGGGAATCAAAAGAGCGTGAAACTTCTCAACGGCAAAATTTTCGAAGCTGCAAGACAAAGGAGCGATATCTTCAAATTTCTGAAGGAAAATGATTTTCAACCTAAAATTCTATACCCAGCCAAAGCTCTGAAGCAAAAGGGAGGGTGGGAATGAAACCATTTCAGGTATGCAAAAGTCTCTAACATGTTACACCTCCCAGGCACTGCCTCGAGAAGCTACTGGAGGATGTGTTTCATCCAAACGAGGAAGGAAACAGAGAAAGAAAGACACGGAGTCCTTGAAAGAGGAAAAAGGGCAAAGGGAATTCTTAACTACTGGCAATGGGAAGTCCGAGGGTGACAGGCTACAGACCTCGAGAGCAGTGCATCCAGGGAAGAGCGGAAGGATGCGTTTCCCCAGGACAAATGTCTCCAAGGAAAAACAAAACAGAACCGGTAAGATTATATGACAGGTTTGGCCATATGCAAAATTGTACTGAGAAGGCGTTTTACAGAACTGTTGAAGGGTGTGGGAAGACAGAGCCAGAGATTCAAAGAAAACCAAGCGAAGAAAAAAATGAGGCAATTAACTCCAGGAAAAACAAGAAAGTTGTACAAGAAAGGAAATGTAAACAGAGCATACAACAAAAAGTTACATTAGAAGAGGAAATGTAACCAGAATACTTGCCTCAAAAGTAAACAATATTTTCAAAGTCAATAATGAAATCGCGGAGCATGGATTTAACATAAATTATGATCTAAACGTCAAGGGGGTGGGGCAGGGGAGGAGGGGAGCAAGAATCAAAATCCTCGTCTACCAAAACGAGAAGTCCGCAAATGAGCTGGCCGAATCCAGAAGGTAGCGCATAGATTACTTAGAAATAAGGAAGGAAATACCAGAAGAAACAGCTAAAACAGTTGAAAGTGGTTGCCCTTAGGGAGTTGGATAAAGAGTGGGAAAAAGGCCAGGGGACTTCTGTTTTTGTTACAGCCCTTTAGAACTATTTGATTTTTTAAGCTGTGTGTATGTAGTATCTTGATAAAAATAAATATTGATTTTATAGAGCAACTAGAAAAGGAGCTGTCACGTCCCCCACTGTCGCGCTCCCACAGGACCCTGCGTGGACTCCAAGGGGCACCTTCCCTGGGAGCATTCTTTATCAGTTCAGCCCTCTGCCTCTCCCAAATGCAATCTCTCCATCTCCTCCTGTTTTTGTCAGCCAGCAACCGAGTGGCTGTGTGCCAACCCTGCTTCACTGGCAGTTTCCAGAATGTGCCTCTGGGACTTTGCATGCACTATGCCTTCTACCTGGAAGGCTGTTCATTCTTCCCTTCTCTTCTCTCAGCCCAACAGATTAAGGATGGTTATACCTCAGGCCTCTGACACTTTCTCTTTAGCCAGCCTCCTTCCCCACCTAATCGGGGCTGGGTGCTCCTCTCTCCCACGGCCCCTCTGCCCCACTGACGCTCTCAGCACTGTGAATACCCCTTACGCTTTGGCCTTCCCACAAGGCTGTAAACTCTATGAGGGCAGAAATCCTGTCTTCCTCACTGTAGCCCCTGGACAGGCTGATGATTATGCAAGTCAATGATTATGCAAATGGCTGAATGCAGGACCCAACATTTAGTAAGGGCTCAATAAATATTTCAATAAGTGAGTTAATGATTCACCAAAAAAATGCAGACCTCTTCCTCCATCCAAAATAGGGCTCCCTTCTGCCATCTCCATTCACCATCTACTCTCCTTCCTACAAGGTCATACCTCGCAAGCAGCGTGGCTGTGGCCGGTACCTCACCTTCCCATCCACTCACTCCCACCTCAACCCCAAAAGGAAGCCAAGGCCCCCTGATGTGACCAGGGTCAGTTCTAGGACAGGGCTTTCTAACTCTCTGAGTTGGCTCCAGAATGGAGTAAGCAGCTCAGGGACTAGCCCAGAAAGAAAGCAATCTCCTCTTAGTCTCCCTCCCTATCCCTAGACCCAAAGTACAGCTCTCAGAGGTCTGGAACCCAGGCTAACCAGAGGGAACACGGTTAGCTCCTCACTTGGCCTGCCTGACAAGGATAGAGTCCTAAACTAAGAGATTGGATCCACCCAGTCTTCCCGCCTCCCTGTCCACTTCGCAGGCCAAGAGCCAAGGTTCCGGCCCTCTGAACTGCCTGCCATGCCTTGGTAACTCCCTGCTGGCGTCCTCCCCTAGGAAGAGTATGCGGCCCGGGCCTGGGGTGCAGCGAGAGCTAGAGGTAAGAAGCCCGAGTGCTCAGCAAGGGCCAGACACACAGTTGGCCCTGGAGGGTAAAAACCCGCTGTGCATCCCTCCCAGGGCTCCAGAAGCAGGAGCGAATCTGGCCTACACTAGGTCCGGGGAGAAGGGACCAGAATCTGCAACCCTGGAAAGCTGGGTCAGGAGCATCCTGCCACCCCACCCCCCGCGTGCCACGTGACCTCAAAGGGCCGCCAGGGGGTTGGAATGCGGTGACCCAAGCTGTGCCCCCAGAGGGGCCGCCAGAGCGGCGGTGGAGGGAGGGGCCGCACCCGGGAGAAATGACTGGAGGGCTGGGGGTGGGGCACAGGAGGGGCCCCTTCTTTCCTTTCCCACGGCGCCAGCCGTGGGCGTTGGGGGTGGCAGGTGGGGAGCGAGGGAAGGAGGAGGTCTGGCTTCGTCTAAGGAACCTGTAAATGCGGCCCAGAAGCTCGATCTGCTCGAGTAGCTTCCCTATTTAGAAGGGCTGGAGCCGGGCGGTTAGTGGCTGCTGGGGGCGCAGGTCACGTGGCCACCTAGGACTAAGTGATGGGGAAGAGGGGGAGGCTGTGCCTGAGAGGAACCTGGATTGAGGGGGGCGGGAGTCCCCGCGCCCACCCCAAAGAGTACACTGACCGTGGGATGGGGAGGTCTAGGGTCCACCTGCTGCAGGATCGTCCACCCAACGAGCTCTTTACTACCGGGGCGAGCTGTGTCTGTTGGTTTCACCAAGCCTTTATCGGCTTCAGTCTAGTTTCCAAAGTTCCGGGCAGACAGGACTCCCGAGTAGGCTCCGGTGTCTGTGCTGCCGGCTAGGCTCTCAGGCTCCACTCTGGGTCCAGGACTCCCACTTCCTGGGTGGTAGAGAAAGTGCCTAGGGTGCTGGCATCCTGCCTCCCAGCCTTCCTGGCTCAGTGCCCAGGAGTACAGCAAGAAGGAAGATGCCTACTGGAACTGGCCTCCAACAGAGCCTACTATGTGCCAGGCTCAGTGAGAGGCATGGGGGGGATAGTACCTGCCCTCAAGGAACTTATACTGGGGGGTTAACCAAAACCACCAGAATGAAGATAGGAGCACAGAGAAGCATCTCAGACAGACCTGGGTGGATTTGAGGAAGAAGTGGCAATTGAAATGTATTTGATAGGGTGAGGAGTCCGCCACAGAGAGGAAGCAAGGCATCCACGCAGAGAGAACTGTGTGTGCAAAAGTAGACAGGCAAAGGGTGTCAAAGAACCACAGGTGTTCGGTTCCCCTGGACAGAAGCACGGGTGGGTGTGTGGAAGATGTAGGAGATGGGGTAGGTAAGCCAGTAGGAGCCAGATCCTGGAGACCATCTGTGCCCAGCTAGCATCTGAGCTTCATCCTGAAAGTTCCACGCAGACGGGATGAGAGCTGCATCTTCTAGGAGAGCTAGGATTTGAATTTGGGACCTAGAGAAGGAGAGAGGTTGGTTAGGAACCTGTTGCCAGCCTCCCCTGAGGTAGCAGAAGGGCATGTGAAGGAAAAAGCCTGACTAGTAACGCTTGGGAGGGGAAGAGTCCCCGGTCCTGAGGACTGATTGGGGGTGGACGTGAGCCGGGAGGAAGAGTCTTGGGTGACCGCAGGCTTCTAGCTTGGGGAACTGGGCCGAGGCAGAAGGAACAGGCCTGGAGGGAAGGTTGCTGGTGGCGAGAGTAATAGTTCCGAAGGCCTGCCGGTGGTTCAGGCACTAACTCTTCTCACATCGTCTCATTTAACTCTCACGATCACCTATGAAGAAGGTGCGAGGGTTACCCCCGTTTTAACCTGAGGAAGGCAGTCAAAGGTTAAGTAACTAGGTGGTAGGTTCGAATGATCAGCGTGCCTGCACCTTGCAGCATGCGTCTCCCCAAATCTGAGGCCCCAGATGTCCCAGGCTGTTCGACAGAGAGGCTATAACTCCCCCCTTAGCTCCTCCCCAGTCCCCAGTATCTGGTGCTGCCACCAACTGTTCACTCCCCTGTCCCCTCAACCCGACCCACCCCACCCCACCACCCCCTCAGGACCTTGCCCTGAGCAGCCAGGACAGGCCTGAACAAGCCTTGTGACAGGAGGGCACAGGGCTCTGGAACCCCGGCACGGAGACCCCACCTTCCCAGTTATAATTCCAAATGGAACTGAGACTCTGCAGGGACAATCAGAGAAACCAAGAAAATGGATGTGTTCCGTTTGCAGTAAGAATAAACATTTTTTTACATGGAACATTTCAGTGACATCAGAAGGTCATGAAAGGTCTCCCGTGGCCCAACCCTGTGTTGACTTTCTGTGGTGAAAGGGGCAGCGTTCTGCAGCGGCATGTATCGCCCTGGGAGGAAGCCCCTCCAGCTCTGTTTCCCTTGCCCAAAGCTTGGCTTAGGAACACCGGGTCCAGGGCAACCTGGGTGGCACAGTCGTTAAGCTTCTGCCTTCGGCTCAGGGCGTGATCCTGGCGTTCTGGGATCGAGTCCCACATCGGGCTCCTCTGCTGGGAGCCTGCTTCTTGCTCTCCCACTCCCCCTGCTTGTGTTCCCTCTCTCGCTGGCTGTCTCTCTCTGTCGAATAAATAAATAAAATCTTTAAAAAAAAAGGAACACCGGGTCCAACTCGAGCAGCTACAACAGACAGACGGGGACAGCTGCTCCTTTGAGCCCCACCCTCACCACCCCAATATTCTGGCAGTTGGTGGTCATGGGGACGGGGTGGGGGGGGTGCTTCTGTTTTCCTACTGCCTCTCACCAGCCCTCCAGGTGAGGGAAGGACGAGGCAAAGGGATGAAGCAGGTAGGTGAGCTTTCTCTTGGGAGAGATGTCAGGCCCAGAGAGCCCTGGCTTCAGCTGTCACCCTCAAACCTAATTAAACAGCCTACCCGAAGTCACACAGCCAGCAACGGCCCCGGGCCTCGAGGCAGGAGGTTACTGAAGAGGCTGTTTTAGGCAGAGGTGGGACTGTCCACCTACCTTCCGCTTCCACCACCCCTGTAACCTCGAGCTTTCTCGGGTGGAGACCTATAATCTAGGAGCAGAGCAGGAAGATACCCATGGCCTGTGTTTGGGGGTTCCGGGCTCCAGGAAAGCTGACTCTACCTTTCCATTTCTTTTTTTTTTAAAGATTTATTTTTATTTATTTATTAGACAGAGAGAGACAGCCAGCGAGAGAGGGAGCACAGGCAGGGGGAGTGGGAGAGGAAGAAGCAGGATCCCAGCAGAGGAGCCTGATGTGGGGCTTGATCCCGGAACGCCAGGATCACGCCCTGAGCCGAAGGCAGATGCTTAACGACTGAGCCACCCAGGCGCCCCTACCTTTCGATTTCTGAAGGCACAAAGTTTCCCACCAGGACTCTCAGGGACCTTCCCTCATCTGCCGCCCCCACCCTGGATTCTATTTGCCCCCTTGTGCCTCTCTGTAGTCTTGGAAGGGCTTCTGTCTACTTTCGTATACATGAACCTTGCTTTGACCTTGAACAATGGGTACTTGAGTGCCGTCTCCTCTGCCTCTCTTAGGGACAGCTAGGCCCTATGCGGAGAAGGCCTCTACAACAGATGGGAGATGAAAGCAGTGATGTTCCGATTATAAGTCACTACCTTAGTAGTGGGTCATGAAATCAATTTAGGGCATCATGGCCAGCACCTTGAAAACATGAAATATAATACAATAGAAAATATCAGGGGGTGCCTGGGTGTCCCAGTCAGTTAAGTCTGACTCTGGGTTTCGGCTCAGGTCATGATCTCATGGGTTGTGAGATGGAGCCCAGAGATGGGCTCTGTGCTCAGTGGGGAGTCTGCTTGAAGGGTCTCTCCTCTGCCCCCGCTCCCCACCCCCCCAACATGCATGCCCTCCTTCTTTCTTTCCCTCGAATAAATAAATAAATCTTAAAAAAAAAAAAAAAAAGCTTGTACTCTTAAAAAAGAAAATATCAAAAAAAAAAAAGAAAAAAAAAGAAAAGAAAATATCAGAGCACATGTACATAGCAAGGGTAAATACAGTCCCACGAAACTTGTTTTAGTTATCTTATAATATGAAATGTGTTTCTTGCTATGGGTCTCTGAACTCCTGGTCAAAAGAGCACTGGTTAAGACATAGAGTCAGACTCATACACCAAACACATAAGGCTGCCTGCCCTGTGACAGGCAACACGCTAGGTACAAGAGACACACTAATAAATAATACATAATTCATTAGTCTCAATAATTTCAATCCATCTTCTGCTTGGGAAGCCAATAAGCAAACTGCCAGTTGCAGAGCAAAATGTTAAGCACTCTAAGAGAGTGTGCAGAAGGCTATAAAGCCCTGATGTGAGATTGGGTATCTGGGAGGGCTTCCCAGAGGAGGTGATGCAATTAGAGTTCTTAGCAAGAAAAGATGGTGACGAGGTTCTAGTATTTCCTCCATTCTATACATAGGAAAGGACTATGGGAAAGGTTCGAGAGTTCTAGTCTTAGAAGTCTAAAGATAAATTCTAGTCCTGCCTCCACCTCCTAATAAGCTTGTGAGAGACCTTAGGTAAGTCGATTAGCCTTTCCAGACCCTGTTCCTCATTGACAAAATGGGCATAAAATTGCTCTGTCAGCCTCAAAGAAATGAGAGGTTAAATGAGACAGAGAGTGTATGTGAAAGTACTTTGTAAACTATAAATGGGGGAGGGACTGTCTCCATGGATGAAGAAACAGAAGCCTGGAGAGATGGAATGTCCTGCCCACCACTACAGAGCTGGGGTAGCAGTGTCTCTCAATCCTCAATTCTCAGCTCCTGCCTGCACTCTTCCTCCTACCATTCCAACCCAACTACCTTGCAAAGGGGCAGGGAGAAGGGCCCAAAAAGGCCCCCACACACACACACCCTGACTATTGAAGATTTACCTTTAAGAATCCTATTGGTTTAGTGATCTTTTAACAATGAGGGGAGATAAATACGTAAGAATGCCTCCCTGGGGCACCTGGGTGGCTCCATTCGGACATTGAAGTATCCCATTAAGTGTTCCACTCTTGATTTTGGCTCAGGTTATGATCTCAGGGTCGTGAGATCGAGCCCCTGCATCAGGCTCCAAACTCAGCCCCGGAGTCTGCTTGTCCCTCTCCCTCTGCTCCTCACCCTGCTCGTGTGCTCTTTCCCTCCCTCTCTCTCAAATAGTCTTAAAAAAAGAAAAAAGAACTCCTCCCTTTCCCCTTCCGTTAATGAATTAAGATCTACCCAAACTCAGTTTTTAAAGTTACATAAGCATCATTCAGATCTTCTGTAACAGCTTTCATTTTGGAAGAACAGTATTTCCATTAATATGGTGTTATATAAAAAGGCTTCGTGTATGTGTGTAGGAACAGAAGAACCAGGCACGCATGAGCACTACTAAGGCACACAGGCTGATACACACCACAACCTCCCCTGTCTTCACGAAGAAGGGACCATGGGGGGGACAGGTATTTGACGGTACCTGGAGATTTAAGATGTGACCTACTTCCCCCACACACACCCCCCCACCCCCAGTGAGGCCTGGTGTAAGTTAGGCAATGGAAACTGCAGAGGGAAGGCCATCAGCCGCTCCCCCTTGCCGGGTACCAGAGAAGTCCTGACTCTCTGGAAGCCCCTTCCATGGTAGGTAAGTTCCATTAAATCATTGACTATTTGGGTTGGAAGTAGCTGAGAAGTCACCTTGTGAGTGCAGTCTCACTCTACATTACTCCTGCCAGGCTTGAACAGTTCCCTTCCTCCGAAGGCAGCCCATGTCACCTGTGGACAGATGTAGCTCACTAGAAAGGGCCTGATACTGAGCTGAAGCTTGCCTCTGTGGAACTCTCACTTCTTGGGAGCAAATGTGTGTGTATATTCCTCACCTAAAGCCTTGGAAGTCCAGGAGCCATAGCGGGGGGCGGGGGGGTGTGCCTGAGGCCTAAGAGCAAAGAGGGAGGGCAGCATTGAGTCCCTCGAGCAAAAGCTCTTCCCTTAAAGATCTCAAGCCATCTCATCTGAGGCTGGGACTATAGGGGAAGGGGGCGGGAAGGAGGTAAGCCCTGAATGGGAAGGAGTGAGTGGCTCTGAGCAAAGCCCTGCGACTCATGTCTCATTTGAACTGTAGGTCAGACCATCCCGAGGTCAGTTCCAGTTCTGATATTCTGGGGTCCCGAGTCCGCCCCCCACCCACATCCCTTTCGAGATTCAATGGTTGTACTTTTATGTGAAACTGTGGGTCCACGATTCGAGGAGCCAAGCAGGAAGTAAGAAAACTGCCCCGAACCCTCCCATCCTGGCCGGACCTGGGTTAGGATTCGCAGCTTGCCCTGGTTACCCGAAGGGCGGAGCCATTCCACCTTACCCGAGAAGAGATGCACGGACGTGAACACACCAGCACCGAGTAGGAAAACGTGAGCTTTGGAGTGTCCTTTTAAGTAGTTGGGAAGGGGGTGTGGCCGAGGAGACTGGGAGGCCTCAGCCGGGCGAGGGGGGAGTGGCCCGGGGGCGTGGCCGTAGCGACTGGAATGTTGTTGGGTCCTCGCACCGCATAGTAAGGAGGGGCCACGCCCCTTTTCTCCGAGAGGGCCAATCGGAGCGCCGGAGCGGTTTCAAGTCTCCCCCGCCAGCCTGCCCGCCCGCCACCCCACCCCCCTCGGGGATTCGCTTTTTTCGTAACAAAATAGCAAAGCTCCGGATGTTCCGCAGCCCCGGCCGCTCACGAGTGGAGGGTCCTGGGGCCTAGGACGGTGCTCTGGAGAGGGAGGCGCTGGCGGGCCGTGGAGAGGCCGGGTCCGCAGCCGGGAGGCGCGCGGGGGTGGGCGCTGCAGCCGCGGGTTGTTTATCCGGAGTACGGAGGGGAGGGGGGAGCCTGGAAACCGCCCCGTGTCCCATTTCCTCCTCTTGTTTTCGCTCCGGATTCTCCATGTTGGACCCAAACTGAGGAGCCCGGAGCTGCTGCCGGGGGATCGGGGCCGGGGGCACCCGGGGAAGCCGCTGCCCGGGCCGCCTGCCCTCCGTACAGGCCGCCTCCCTTCCCGGCCCAGGGAGGAAACGAGAGCAGGGATGTGAACAGCTGTGGGAGTCCGAGTCTCGGGAGCCGGAGCCGGAGCGGGCCCCCGCCCAGGCCCCCCAGCCCAGCTCAGCCTGCGCGCCCGCCGGTCCTCCCGCCCAGCCAGCCCGGGCCCGCGGGATTGTTAGATGGAACACGGCTCCATCATCACCCAGGCGCGGAGGGAAGACGCCCTGGTGCTCACCAAGCAAGGTAGGGGCAGCAACTTCCCAAAACTTTGCGTCGCCCCCGGCCGAGTGGGGGGTTAGCACACCCCGGAACCCGAGTCTGGGTCCCTGACCTCCCGGGGATTAGAGCCGGCGATTCCGACCCGACTCTCTATTCCATCCGCCCCCGCGTCTCTGTCCGCACTCAGACTCCCGTTGGGGCTGCGCGGGGCCCGGGCTGCTGGCGCCCGAGGGGGAGGGGCGTCATCGCGCAGCTGTCACCCCGTCCTGCACCCCCTCCCCCCGCACGGAGAGACTGAAGAGTAGCGCTCGAAGCGCGAGTCACCCGCGTCTGTCCCCCTCCTGAGTTGGGAGGTGGGGTCGTCACTTTCCCACACGATGGCGCGCAGCCGCCCCAGGGCCACGGGGAGAGGGGTGGGGAGGAGGACGGAGGGGTCCCGAGCTGGAATGGAGCCGGAACTGGAATCCAGCCCTTCCCAGCGCCCCCCCCCCAAGTCCGAGGTCGCTCTGGCAGCGGGCGGTGACGGCGTCCTGCGGGACTTGGGACCAAGTTCACCGCCCGGAGGCGGGGGCGGCCGCGGTGGGGGAGGGGCCGAGCCTGCGGGACCCGACAGGCCCGCCCGCGGCCCTGCGCGGGGCCCGGGACCTCGGCGGCGCGGCGCTCTGGCCCGGCTCCCTCCTGCCGCGTTCGCTGAGCCTTTGGGCCGGACCCCGAGGCCCGGCCGGAGCCCCTCCCTGCCCCGGTGCGCTTCCCCGGGGCCGCGGCTGCTCACACACAGCGGCGTTTGTTTAGCCTGGGAGCGGTGTCCCTGGTTACATAATTCGCCGGATGGCATCAGACCCCGACGTGTTTCTGAATCGCGCAGCGAAAAAGTGCGAGTTCTCCGTGGGCAGCAGCTCGCGGCCCCCGCCTTCCTGAGGGTCAAGTGGAGACGCTAGGGGGTCTCGGGCCCTCTCTGGGGTGGTCTTGGGGACGGGAGCGGGGTGAGGCCGAGGCCTCTCGCGAGGGCGGGGAAAGGTCGCGGCCGGAGGGTGGAATCTCTCTTAGTTTGATCACTCGAAGCCCCGAAACTCTTTTTTCTCCTCCCCCACGTTCCTCCTCGAACCTTGAAGAATGTGTCTAAAATAGCGGACAGAATTTCTTTGGGGAGTAAGGACTAGAGTCGGGTTTTTTGTTGTGTTTTTGTTTGTTTTGGTTTTTGGGGTTTTGTTCTGGAAAACTTCCCCCGACTGGGGCCACCTGGCCCTGCGACTGGGGAGAGCACGCTCTTCGTACCAAATCCCGAGCGTTCCTGCCCTTCCCTGGACCACCCAGAATAGGACGTGCAGGGCCAGTACTGCATTTGAATATATTGAGGCCTAGACCCCGGTGGGGGGCCCGTTGCCCGTCCTCACTATCGCCCACATCCCCCTATTTGGAAACATTAGTCAGCAGCTCACTTATTCCTGGGGTTCACAGTCCCAAGTAGCTCCCCAACTTGCCTAGGGGCAAGCTGATTTCTGGAGTGGAATGGGTTGGGGGGGCAGTGTATACTTCCTGCGTGGCTTGTCCTTCCTTAAATAAGCTTGCCCTGGGGAGGGGGAGAGCCTAATCAGATCCCAACCCCCAGAAAGCCCCTGCTCCCTGTGCCCTGCCTTTCTGGCTGCATCACTAACAAGGCTGTGTGACCCCAGGGGCAGCTTCACTTCACCTCTGCTGGCTGCCCAGCTGTGCTGAAGCCTGAAGGGGGGAGGCGTTCTGTGTTGAGAACTTCACTCCGGCCTGTTCCCAGTCTCATCCCAGGAAAGGACTCCAGGAGGTAGCCAGAAGTGAAGAGATTTGGGTGTGGAAGGATTCCAGAGGGGTCCCTGTTAGTGACACGTGGGAAGAACCATCCTGTGCTTGCCTGCTCTGGTCCTCCTCCCGCAGAGGCTCCAGAGGGTGCCTTCCTGGTGAGGGACTCACACCAGGAGTGAGAGAGCAGGACTGCTGAAGGGGCGTCTTACATCAGAGCGGCAAGTTTCAGCCACGAGGGCAGGGAACAGAAGAGGTGACAGCAGGAAGCAGAGCAGCTGACTTCTTGACAGTGTTCAGGTGCTCATGTTGGTTGGATTTTCTGGGAGTTACGTGTTTTGTTTTCTTTTTTGTGTGTGGTTTGTCCTTCAGACTTATCCCTGGAGGAATCTGAATTTTCAAGCCAGCAGCCATGGGTCTCTCTCTCCATGTAATTTGACTGCGTTCCGGAGAAGACGTACTATTTTCCTGGGCTGCTTGGGCACCCAGCAACCAGCAAGCCAACTTTCTGAGTCTCTCATTATTTACAAATCCTGCATCGTTTTTTTTTTGTTTGTTTGTTTTGTTTATTTGTTTGTTGTTTCTTTTAAGCGGGGGTGGGGAATAGATGTTTTAATGATCTCCTTCAGGAGTTCCTTGCTGCCTGCACCCCCCCCCCACCTCCCCATCATCCCATCTCTCTGCCCTGTCTCCCTTTGGAAAAAGGGGAAGGGGGTGTGATGCAGTTTATTAATAAGTTAATTTCTAGAAAAAAAGAACAAATTGCTCCCAGCTTGGGTGGCGTTTTAGTGAAGTTGTTTGCCATTGCAGGGTTGTTGTTTTTGTTGGTTTTTTCTTTTTCCTTCTTAGCATTCAGTTCTTGGAGCTTGAAGGCTGGCTGGGTGTGTTGATGATTCAAAAGTAATTACAGTAAGGAAAATAGAACAAAGTTGCTGAAAGTATTGATGATAAAAGGACCAAAATTGGATCATCTTCCCAGACAGATGGGTGAAATGGCTTCCTGGTACAGCGAGGACAGGCTTGTGTGTAACATCAAAAGTAGAAAAGAAAAGTTAGTATCAGTTTGGCCAGAGAATAGCCATTTATTAAGCCTCACGCAAGGGTGTAGCCCCGTTGCTGGGAGGTTGTGCCATGCGCTTTGGAGTTAGATGGGGGAAAGCTCGAGAAAACTGGACCAACCCATAACTCCCAGTGGGAGAGGAGAGGGTGGAGGCAGCCTCCTTCCGAGCTCACTGTGACCCACAGGTCCTGCGGGGGAGTCAGGGCCTTTCTTGTTTTCCATGAGACCTGATGACCCTTCTGTCAGGGAGAGGCGAGGACGCGGGGAGTCGTCTTCTCACACGTGAAACTGCGCAGGTGCGAGTAGCTGACCATCCCTCCGAATCAGGGCGATGGCGCGTATTTCTAGCTCTCGCTTTCTCCCCATGACGGAGAAATTCTGCCTTACTCTCTCATGAAGAAGCTCAAGCCCCTTTCAGCACGGTTGCTAGCGCAGAGCAGGTGCTGTTGGGGCTTGCTTCCTCAGTGGCTCTTGGGGGGCCCCGGGTGCGGGTTTAGGCTTGGGCTCCTCTCCTGTCCCTGCCCAAGCTCAGCCTCGGCCTCTCGGGGGCTCTGAGGCTCCCCCAAGGCTCCTTTGGAGTTTGTCCTCCATCTCGGAATGGGGTAGGGCCTGGGTGGTGCCGGAGACGCTGGGTTTGCTCCCTCGGGAAGACCCCGGGCAACTTCCCACCGCCCCAGGCAGGAGCCTCTGCGGCTGCCTCCCACTTGCAGAGCTCTCGGCCAGGCCAGTGCAGAGGCCGGTTCATCCTCGCGGGCACCATCCGTTAGGGTCGCGGACTTTGTCGCAGGGGTGACTCCTGTAGCAGTCGCTCGTCTAGCCGAGGAGCCCTGCTGCCTTCCGTGGGGAGTTAAACGATAGCAGGGTACGGGAAGGGACAGGACAGACAGCATATAAATGTATACAGCTTCACGCACAGGTGTGTATCCCTTCCTCTTCCTCCTGGGCCTTCTTCCTGCCGGCTTCTGGGTCATTTAGGCTAGTGTCTTTTATTCCCATCTTGGGAAGTTTGGTGTTTGATTGGGTGAAATGGGAAGGGGTGGAGGGCCAGGCCTGGCCGCAGTTGAAGTGTTCATTGTTACTTCAAAGAATTGTTCCAGGAGGAAAAGTTAGTCGCTTCAGGCCTGAGTACACATCCCTACTTTTCCTATTCACAGTGAGACTTCACAAATCATTTTAGTGTTGGGAGTGACTTATCTGTAAAATAGGAATATAGATATTTACACTTCTGTAATACTTAGTACTTAGGAGGTGATTGAGAAATGCTAATGTCCTTCTTTTTTACACAGCTAGACCACCGCTCCTCCTCCTTTCCCCCAAGGACACGGTGCAAACAGCACGGGGTCATGTGGGTTTTATTGTTAAAGACAGGTGGCTGGGGGTCAGAGGGGACACTGATGTGGGGGCTTGGGCCTTCTGGAAGGATCAGCCTCCGAAGCTCGCAAAAGCCTTGCTGCACAGACCCCTTCTTTGTGCCGGTGTGACTTGGGATGGGATTTTATCTGCACTAATGCAAGCAGCGTGTGCCTTGGGGCATTTGCCGCTCTGCCTGGCGCCTGGGCATCTGGGGGTGGGAGGAGGCCAGGGGGCCATGCACCTTCTGTGAAGAGTCTCTGAAGTCGAAACCTTCAAGCAGTTGCTCAGCCTCTCAGAAATGGATATAATGAACACTTGAGACAACTGTGTGCTGCGTTCTCGCCCTGGCTGCATTTGCTTTGAGAGTTAATGGACCCAGTGAGATTCACATTTCTTTTAGGGAATTCTAGTAACAAGGAGAGAAATGAAAAACTGGGGTTGTGAAGAGTAATAGATGTTCTTAAGCGGTGTCTTTGCTGCTGTGGTTTTGGGGTACAACATCGAGAAAGCAGAAAAGCAGCATTAAATTGCTTTTCATCCTGTCTCGGGCCAGCCTGCTTGCGAAGCACAGAATTAACTCACTTGTCTTGGGGTCATGGGGCTGGGTGTGGCCCTGACACGATCCCCTCCCTCTTCTGAAATGGAGGCACGGTTCCCAACTGGGATGTAGATAAGCTCATTAACATGTACCTCTTCCGAAGGAACTGGTAGAAATCAAAGTGGAGAAATTGACTTAGAACTGGAAGCCTCTCTGGACCAGAGGCCAACTACAACAGGGTTTCTTTGTCCAGCAAAGTGCCCAGCCCTTTCGGGTCCGTGTGCCTGCTCCAGGGCTGTCGTTACAGAACGCGTACTCCAGGGAGCACCCACTTCCCTCTAGGCAGGAGCTGTGTATGTCCTGTTTTATGGGTCAGCTATTCTAGGGGTTATCCTTGAACCTGATCTCTGAGTAGCCCTCCTGACACTTCCTTTCCCTTCCTAGGTGCTCCTAGTCCTCCCCTCCGCCCCCTAAAAATCAGACTTTGCTCTTACTCCCTTTTTATTCTGTACCTTTTTTTTTAACGTGTGAATAGCTTTTGCATCCTGTATAATTTGCTCTTCCCCACCTGCACTGTTCTCAAGGAACAAGTGTGGCCCCATTCCCAGTGAGAGCCAAGCGGATTCATTGGAAGGCGCAAATCACCTAACACAGGCCTTTGGAAATGTCTTCCCAGTGTGGTAGGTCCCAGCTCTTCTGTTCCCGTAGTAGAATGGGGCTGGGGCCCCTCCTTCACAGGAACAGAAGCCTGTAGGAGAAGACCCCAGGCTTGGGTCTTTTAACTCAGTGATAGAGAGAGCAAGTACTCCTAGAGGGAACATCAAACCCTAGGGTACGAATCCCCTGGGACGTGCGGAAACACTGAGCCAGTGAGATATGGTGGGGAAAGGGACCAAGGGGACATTGGCTGAATCACTCTCCAGTCCTGGAAGGGTTAGTCAGGGACCACTGGCAACCTTTAGGCATTGGCCCTCAGCCAGGGACACACATCAGGATCTCCTGTGACACTTACTAAAAATACAGATCCCACCTGGGTCCTGCCGAATCAGAGCATGAGCAGGTGGGCCAGGCATGTGTGTGTTCCAAATGCTCCCTATGATTCTGACAAGTGTCCCTGGAGAAGAGCCAGGTAAACACAGCAGTGGCCCCAACTGCCTGCTTAGCCCTGAGCAGGAAGAGTGCCCTGGAGGGATCCAGTTTTGCTGTTTGTTAAAGGTCCTGTGGGTCCTAAAGGGGAGCCCTAAAGTTTTCTGAGTGCGAACAGAGTAATGGTTCTCACCCAGTGACGACCACGGACTATACAGCACTTACCATGGGCCAGATACCGTTCCCAGCTTTTTACATCTAGTATCTCACTTAATCCGCCTACTGACGTGTGAGATCGGAATTAATCTCTGCTTCACAGATGAGGAAAACCTCAGCTTAGAGCTGAAGCCCCTTGTCCGAGGCTACATGGCTGGTTAGTGTCAGCCAGGACTCAGACTCCAGGTCAAGCGCTACCTGTGACCCGCACGGCCTTTCATTTGCTTTGTGCAGCCCCACTTTTTAAGGTAACCTGAAGCCACCTTATAAGACCCTGTAGTGTAGACCTTTTTCCGTTGACCTGTGAGGAAACTGAGCCTCAGAAAGGTTGTGCCTTAGGCGAGACCACAGAGCTGTTGGAGAGGCTGAAGTGGGGCGAGAGCTGGGTTTCTTGACTTCTGCCTCAGTGCTTCGTCAAGTGGACACACCTAGACTGGTTGGCTGAGCCCAGGTGAAGCTGAGGGGTGTGGCAGGAGCAGGTGAGTTTCCATGGAAGTAAGGCAGTCTCCCTGGTGGATTCCTTCCAGTCCTTCTGCAGAGGCCAGCCACTGGAGGAAGAAGGAACTGGTTGGCCAACCTCAGTGAGAATGGGGGAGAGAGAGACAGTGTGTGTGTGTGACAGAGACAGACTGTGATTGGTTTTTGTGGAGTCCCAGAAAAGGCCAGTTTCCAGGCTTGGCCATGCCACTACCTCTGTGTGACCTCTGGAATGAGAAGAAATCTCTATGGTCTCCTCCAGTGTGAACATTTTGAGATTGAGACTGAGATTAGGTTATGAAAGTACCTTGCAGTTAATGACTAGCAGTTGACATTAGAGCCAGGACATACCCTCAGCTCCTTATAGTTCTCATAGCTCTGTGGAGTAGGTAGTGTTAGTCTTCCCACTTCACAGGTGAAGAGACTGAGGCCCAAGGCCACACACCTTATATAAGCAGAGCCAGGACTTAAAGCCAAGTCCGTGGTGCTTTGTGTAACCACTATATTGTTCACTGGTTGGGGGAGAGGTGCTTGAGGGTCCCTTTGTTGTGTGCCTTCACTGCTTTTTCTGCGTCGCACTCGTGCATCTGTCCCCAAAAGCGGGCTTACATAGCTGGAGGGGAAAGAGGTACTGGAATCTTCATGGCTTTCCACCAAATCCAGCATTCCAGGAGTCAGCCAGAGAGCCAGAGCAAGGGCTGAAACAGCCAGCATGAAGGCGTTCGTGTCCTGCCTGGCAGGTTTCTCTTAGCCGCCCAGCCTCCCGAAGGGGCCTGCTCCGCACCTCCTCCTGGGGAGAGGGAGGCTCGGGTGGGCAGGTGTGGTTTCCAGGCCCCCACAGTGACATCTCTGCCCCCGCTGGCATGCATGGGGCGAGGCCTCCCACAGAGGCAGGAACAGGATCCAGCCCTTCGGGTTCTCCTGGATGGAAGCTCTGGGCTGTCTCAGCTGCCTCTGTGGGCCATCGATCACTTCCTGACATCCACTGAGAGCCCTCCGGCGTGGGGCTGGGGGCCAGGCCTGCTGCTGACACTTGTGTGAGGAAACAGCCCCTCCCTCCCTCGTCCAGGACCTGTTGCTGCTTTGGGGAGCCCCGTTTGGGCTTTTTTTTTTTTTAAGATTTATTTATTTGAGAAAGAGAGAACAAGCAGGAGGGGCAGAGGGAGAGAATCTTAAGCTGACTCTATGCTGAGCATCAGGCTGACATGGGGCTTGATCTCAGCACCCTGAGATCATGACCTGAGCTGAAACCAAGAGTCTGTCACTTAACCAGGTGTGCCACCCAGGTAACCTGAAGTAGGACTTTAAAGTATGTTAGAGTGACCTGGGAGGGTGTTTTGGCAATAACTTGTATAATGTTGTATAACTTGATCTTGTTTCAGAAGTTGCCAGGAATCCCCTGCTCCCAGAGCAGTCCTTCTTGAGGGAACATCCCTAACATTGAGGCCCTGCGTTGAGATCAGTGACCAGCTTGCTGAGGGGACAGGGAAAGGGCAGGAGGCAGGTAGCTAGTGACCTGTAACCCTGCTCCCCCACCCCACAGGCGGCATTTAGGACCTAGGACTGAGAAAAGCCTTCCTGTCTGAGAAGAAAGGGAGATGAAGGAGCCCTCCTGCCCAGAGAAGGGGGGACTGTCAGGAGACGAGGCATGAGTAAAACAGCCTGAATGCTGGCCGCAGGGAGGGCCCCAGTATAGAATGTGCTGGTGTGAGCTAAACAGCATGGCTAAAACTACTTTTAAAAGTCCGCGCTCTCAGATTCACAGCTGCCGTTGGAGTTTTGGGAGCTGGTGCTGAGCTGAGTGAGGCCCTGTCTGCCTTGCCACCTGAAGAGAAGTGTCAGCACTTGGGCATTGTGGGCACTGGTATACCCTTCCCATTGTTTCCAGTCTTTTCTGCGTGGGGGATGTCTAGGCATCCCTCAGCCTCATGTTCCCCTGCTGACTCACCTGCTGGTCCAAGGAGCCCTTCCGTCCACCTGGCACTTTAGGGCCTGTCCTTAGCCAAGGCCCAGATGCCCCTTGCTGTGGACCTGGGAGGACTCCTCTCTGTGGGGAGCCCCAGTCAGACGTGTCTTGGCTGCAGGGCCCAGGCAGCTGGCCAAGAAGGGCCGGAAATGCTCCAAATACTCTCCTTCCTCCAATAGCTGAGGGGAGGGAGGCCCCTCAGAGAGGCCATTTTATAGTGATAGCCAGACTAATCCTTTGCTATGGGGGGATGGGAAATGGTGGGGAAGGAAGTACTTCTGAGGGAACCGAGAAAGCATCCTTCTACGTGAATGGGCTTGTTCAAATCCGATTGCCTGAGAGCTTGCCTTCTGCCGGCTCCCAGGCGGATGTGTGAGGAGTTCCTTTGCTGGGACACGAAGCTGTGTTGTTGGCAACAGTGATATCTGAACCTGACCTTCAGAAGAAGGTTAAAAATAGTGTTGTCCTGGCAAAGCCAGTCTCCGTCTGTGTGGGGGGTGTGAGTGCGCGTGTGCGTGTATGCGCATGCGTGTGCGCGCTTGCAGACCTGTACGCGCACCAGCTGAGCGGCGTCCCCATCGGGTGCTTCTTGGGGGCAGCGGTGGTAGACAGAAGGGGAGAGGGCACTGTTCATCTCAAGTGGAACAGCCTCACCTGCTTTGCTGTGATTTGCAGGCTGTTAGCAGGGGTGTTTGCAAGCTGGAGAGCAACTTGCCTCGGGGGCTTGGAAGTAGTGTAGGGGTTTTGACTTTCTGAAACCTGCTCGTGACCAGAGTTCTTTGGCCCCTTTCTCACCTCTCCTGTTCTTGAGCTTCAGTCACCTGCTGGGGGCGGGAGGGCCTGGATTTCCTGTTGCTGGCCTCCTACAGTGAGGTCCGGGGTTGCTAACTAGCGGTCATCTGCCCTTAGATAATTCAGACGAGCACAGCGCTTAGCTTTAGAGTTTGCACAGCACATTACTGTGCAAACGGCCAGTTTTGTTTATCCCTCCATTCAGGAGTGAGGTCTTGGTGTTATCCCAAGTCGTGGATGAGGAAACCAAGGCTCAAAGAGGCTGCGTGTCGAAGTCAGGCCCCCAGCCCAGGGGATCCTCAGAGCGGTACCTCCCATGTTGCCCCTCCTCTTCACAGCCTGCCTTGGTAGGAAATCTTGCAGCAGGGAGCTTCCTTGTTCTCCGCCGCCTGCTCACTTTCTTCTTGAGCCACAGCTCCCCTCGTTCAGTCTGTGCTGGTCCTCTCTGACACTCGGCCCCAGACCAGATGTTTGGAGCAGAGAGAGCAGGTGCATATCAGCAGCTGGGCAGGAGAGGAGGGGCGTCCCCAAAGCGCGGGTAGCAGGAGGAGTGAGGGAGGGAAAGCAGCTGGTTGTGGGGCTACATGGCACCCAGTGGAACCCTGCCCTTCCTGGTTGGGAGACCGTGTACCACAAAATCCCCAAGGGCCTGTAAATCCTCTTGTGCCTGGTGTTCCTGTCCTGGGAGGGGGGCCAGTGTCCTCCCCATCCTACACGGAGGGGTTGGGGTGGCCTGCACCTGGCTGCCAGGGACACAATACTGAGTGCTGGCTGAAAGGAGCCCTTTGAAGGGCTCTTTGACACAAGTTTCAGATCCCACTCTCATGAGTGTTCCCCTCATCCTTAAACCCACTGAACAAAGCAGGTCTTGGTCCAGAGCTCCTGTTCCAGCCCCTACCCTTCCCCCTCCCCCATTGTCCTCTTGATTTCCCAGAGGTGTCTATCAGTCAGAGCAGGCGCAGGGCTGGGATGGGGGTGAAGCAAGCCGTGGAGTGGAATCCCAGAGCCTGTACTGTTTTATCCCTTGCACCTTTCATAGTCTGCGCAAGAGGGCAGCTAAGAAAGAAAAGGGCTGGGCCCCAAACTAATCCTTTGCCCTCCTAGCCTAGAGAGGAGTAGAGCAAACATTCTAAGAGACTGAGAACGCCCCACCACCTCCCTGGTGTTGTAGGAATAAATATACATGATGCCCCTGAGCCTGTCAGAGTGGGTAGTGGGTAAGAGCTCTGGCTCTGGGTTAAGGCAGATCTGGGTTCCAGTCCTGCCTCTGCTGTCCTACTACCTTTGTGACCTCGAGCAAGTGGCTAACCTCTCTGCTTCAGTTTCCCTTCTGTAAAATGGGTCTGTAGTGGGGATTAAATGAGGTAATGATGTCAAGTGTTCTGACACAGGCCTGGCACAGCATCAGTTCCCAGTAAACGTGACTGAGGCCCAGAAAGACTTAAGTCGCTTGCCACAGGTGCTCAGCTCCTTTGGTGCCCACCTTCGTGTCGTCTCATAAAGGATGCTTTTCTGGGGCGCCTGGGTGGCACAGCGGTTAAGCATCTGCCTTTGGCTCAGGGCGTGATCCCGGCGTTGTGGGATCGAGCCCCACATCAGGCTCCTCCACTATGAGCCTGCTTCTTCCTCTCCCACTCCCCTGCTTGTGTTCCCTCTCTCGCTGGCTGTCTCTATCTCTGTCGAATAAATAAATAAAATCTTTAAAAAAATAAAAATAAAGGATGCTTTTCTGTTCCTGCCTCTTCTGGGTTGTTGCACACCAGTGAAGGCTTCCCTGGGCCCCGACTCTGTAGAAGTGACAGGGCCCGGAGTTCTCAGAGTCACTCTCTCAGCCCATCACAGTCGCTGAGCCCCTGCTGTACACAGGCCCAGAGGCTGGGGAACGTACTCCTCCAGGAGCTTTGCAGGCCCCATCAGCAGGCAGCCGTGCTGAGGGGAGGCCAAAGAGGCCGTGGTGGGGTCTCAGAGGCAGTGTCCATAAAGGTAAGGAGGACAGACAGCCTGGAGAAGGGCTGTGGGAAGTGGGGCCCCAAGAGAGGGACATGTGGAGTGTTGACCTTGCTGCTGTGGGCCCAGGGTACCCTCCGCAGGCGCCACAGCTCTGTGCTCTGCTCCGAGCACCTGCCCCCAAGGTCAAGGCATTTGTGGTCTCTGAGGCCCAGGAGCTGCCTGGTTACATTGTGTTTGTGAGAAGACCTTCGTCCCCTGCTGAGTCCCAGCCAAGCTGAGGAGCCCCTCCCCCCGCCCAC
Organism: Ursus maritimus; assembly: GCF_017311325.1. NCBI lineage: Eukaryota > Metazoa > Chordata > Mammalia > Carnivora > Ursidae > Ursus > Ursus maritimus. Next base: position 1,888,039 of record NW_024424564.1, on the reverse strand, counting down.
CAAGCTGTGTGGAAGGCGAAGGGCCCCTGCCTGTTGGGCCTCCCGCAGTGGCACCAGGAGGCCTCTGTGTGGCCCCCCGCTGCCCCTTTCACCCCCCTGCCTCTCAGGATTACTTAGCCTTCACAGCGGCTGTCGCTAGGATGCTGAGTGCGTTCTTGACGGCCTCTCTTCAGGAGAGGCCCGGGCTGTGTGGCCTCTTAAGAAAGGCTCCGTGCCCGGGTTAAGCCTGTGATTGTGGTTCTGCGTGAAGCAACCATAAACCAAAGGAAAAGCGATGGTGCGGCGTGGGTCTCGGAGCTTTGTGTCAGCGTCCGCTGGCGTCCCCGGCCCCGAATTGACTGCGGGCCATACGGCACCTGCAGGAAGCCCTGGGCGCTGCTGCCTGCCACTTGACTGACTGCCGCTCCGCGGCCAGTCCCTCCCCTGGTCATGGCGAACAGAGTGTGGTTTTCTCTCCTCCACTGCAGGGGTACAGGCAGCCTGCACCTGGGTGTTAAATGACCCTCTCACCACCTTTGCAAGGGCCTCTGTGCTCGGACTGAGCCCTGCCTTGCTTCTGGGTGGGTGCTGCCACATTGCCTCCCCCTTGCCTTCCTAAAGGGGACAACTCAGGGCAAGCCGTCCTTGGTGCCACATTCTGTTTGCCTGTTTAACCCCCACAGAGACAGGTGTTTCCAGATTTATTTTCTGTTTCCTGCACAGTAGTTAGCCCCGTGTTGTAAGGTGAGATGGGCTGAGCTTAAGCCTCAGGCCCCTCCCGCCCCGGCGGAGAGACCTGTGGCTGGGGACCGCTCTGGCGGCAGTTACGTGGCGCCACCTCCTGGCCACAGTCCCCGTCGTTCCTCCGTACTCTTGGTCAACAGTTGCCAGAACTGTTCTGAACAGTTTACAGTTCCTGTAAAAGCAAAAGGCACTTGAAAGATATTCTGAAGTCTGTATCTGGTTGATCCTGTAACGGCCATAGCTGCTTGTATCAGCCTGGCTTCTCTGGGGCTGCTTTTCCAAGCCTCCTATTCGAATGGCTTTGTATTTCCAAAGCCTGAATTACCAAGGCAGGAATGAGCAGCTGCAGTCTAGAAGCCCGGCCATCGGTCTAGACCCCAGCGCCTGGTGTGTTTCCCAAGGGGTTGGCATGCCTTTGGTGTACAGGTCAGGCCTCACACCTGTGAGGGGAGAGAGGAGGAAGGACAGCGGCCAGGGAAGTGGAGGGGAGTGTAGCCTCTTCTGTTTTCTCATCTCTTGTCCCCGGCCTGGCCTCAGCTCTGCTGCCGCTGACCCAGCACCTGGGGAAGCTGACCCCGAACAGAACCGCAGCTGCACTAACTTGAAGGGGCCTAGGTGTCTCCCTTGTCTAGAAGAGCTGGTTCTGCGAAGAAGAGAACCAACCAGGGCTGGTCAGAGGGGCTTTTGGCCTTGGTAACTTTTACTGTTGAGGGGACCCTCAACGTGCTGCTACCAGAGTGGTGGGACCCCTGGATTCTATACCTGGCCCCATCTTTGCCTCGCCCCTTCTCTGCCTCTTCATTTCCCAAACCAGAGAGTGGTGATTGCTGCCATTCCTGCTTTAGAGAGATGTTGGAATACAGCGGCGCCCTTCACCGTGGACTGTATTTGGTGGTCTGCCAAGCACGTGCTGTGTGCCCTGGTGGGGCTTACAGGTGGGCGGGAGGTGGGCACAGGGTACCTGTGGCCAGAGTGGCCCTGTAGCTAACGCCTCCTCGTTTCCTCTGCTCTAGGCCTGGTCTCCAAGTCCTCTCCTAAGAAACCTCGTGGACGGAACATCTTCAAGGCTTTTTTCTGCTGTTTCCGCGCCCAGCATGTTGGTCAGTCAAGCTCCTCCACTGAGCTCTCCGCGTACAAGGAGGAAGCCAACACCATTGCCAAGGTAGCTAGAGGAGGGTGGTGTGTTGGCAAGGAGGGGCTGCTGTGGGGGCCCTGCAGCAGTGGCACGTGGGCAAGGTAGTCTGCCCTGAAGTTGAAGTCTCACAGGCCCCTCCTCTGTCCTTTCTGTCACCGTCCATCTCCTTTCTGCCGGCTCCCATTGTGATATGGGCCGTGTGGCTCTCCGTGTAGTTTCCGAGGGCCCCTGTGGGCCAGACCCTTCCAGGTTCCAGGAACTGTGCAAGGCGCTTTGCGTGTATTGTCTCATGGGATACAAATAGCAGCCCTGCAGGGAGGTTCACAGAATAGTCCCACTTACACACCTGGAAACTGAGACCTGGAGGGTCTGTGTAGCCCCTGAAGAGTTAACGGCTAATAAATAGTGAGAGTCTGAGCTCCAAGCTCTGTGTTGGTTGTTGGTTGTGTACTGTGCAAAGCTGTCTTCCAAGTACGGGACTTCCCGGGAAGCAAGAAATTAAAATTCTGCCACTCTCTCGATACCCTCTTCCAGCCCTCTCTTCTGTCCTGGGGGGCCGTTGGAAAATGTGTGGGTGTCTTTGAGCCTCACAGTGAGCAAAAGGTACGTCTGGTATTTCAAGGGTGGGGGCAGCCCAGACCAAAACCCCATCTGCACCCAGTGCCATTGGTTACTTCTTTCAGAAACCCCAAGGTCTAGCTATCCTTTTTCTCTCTCAAACGAGGCTGAACACGTGTGTCAGCGCATTATCCAGTAGGGGGAAACCGGTAAATAAAGTGCAATATGACGGTATTGCTTAGCAGTTGGTTTTTACGAAGTTCACGATAACACGGAAAAGTATTGATTGCAACATGAAGTTGAAAAGCAGAATGTGAAATTACATATTATGGGGGGGAAGCTGCTAAAATGGACTTGAAGGAAATACACTAATATGCCAACGTTCCGTTTTTCTAAACGCTAGGATTTCCATCTTTCTGCAGGGTTTCCCTTAAGAACACACATCACTTTTACAACCCTAACATTTTTATTACTAGCAGAAGGCCAGGGAAGCCTTCTGACCTCTCTGTACTCCACTTCCGCTCACGTTTTAGGACTCACAGAGTGGGTTCACGTTGGCGTACGTGATGTTTTATAGGGGCTCAGCACCCTCCCCCAGTTTGTACCCCCGCAAAAGAGTATATAGAAAACACACCACAGTGAGGAGTTCCGATTTTTTTTTTTTTTTTTTTAAGATTTTATTTAGGGGGGCGCCTGGGTGGGTCAGCGGTTAAGCGTCTGCCTTCGGCTCAGGTCATGATCCCAGGGTCCTGGGATTAAGTCTCACATCGGGCTCCCGGCTCAGCGGGGAGCCTGCCTCTCCCTCCGACCCTCTCCCCTCTGGTGCTGTTTCTCACTCTCTCTCGCCCTCTCTCAAATAAATAAAAGTAAAATCTTAAACAAAAAAAAATAAAGATTGTATTTATTTGCCGGAGAGAGCGCACAAGCACAAGCAGGGGGGAACGGCAGGCAGAGGGAGAAGCAGGCTCCCCGCTGAGCAGGGAGCCCGGTGCAGGGCTCCATCCTAGGACCCCGGGATCGTGATGTGAGCCGAAGGCCAACACTTAAGCGACTGAGCCAGCCAGGCGCCCCAGAGGAGGGTTCCGACTTTGGTTCTGCCTCGGATTCCATGTCCCTGCGTCAGCTACTGGAGTTCCCTGTCCCTCAGTTTGGCCGACAGAGAGGCAGTGGCAGCTGAGAACAGAGACACTGCCTTCTCCATCCTTCATCAAACCTGATGTTGAAAGGCAGCCCCGGTGTTTCCCCTTTCCTGTCCAGCTAAAGAGGAAAAGTCACTTTGGGGGCTGGCTCAATCAGTAGAGCATGAGACTCTGGAGCTCAGGGTCATGAGTTCAAGCCCCACATTGGGGGTAGAGCTTACTTAAAAAAAAAAAAAGGTCATTCTTTTATGTCAGAACCTTCCAGGGGGCTGGGGTTTTGCAGAGAAAATGACCCTCTGGGCCTGAGGCAGTAGCAGTGGGCTTAAGCTAGGACGGCGTTGCCTGGTGGACACTGACTGCCTCCTTTTCTCCCACAGTCGGATCTGCTCCACTGTCTTCAGTACCAATTTTATCAGGTATGTGAATCAGACAGGGTACGTGTTCAGAAGCCCCAGACCTGTGATCACGTCAGGTGATGCCCTCATTCTTCTGTGCCTGGCCGGCGCTGCCTTGGGAAGCTGTTTGTCCCAGATATTTGCCGAGGGCCCACTAGGTGCAAGGAGTTCGAATTTGGGGGGATAGCTGACCTCCATCCCATACCAGTCCTGGCCTGCATCTCAGCGTGCAGATCATTTCATAGTCCAATGGGGGGCAGGAGCTGAGGAGCCAACTCTCTTTCTCTGCCTCTTGGTCTTCAAAGGGTGCCTCTTCTGGGATGAAGCTGGGGGTCTTCTATGTCTTGCGATGACCCCGGCCCTTCCCAGAATTCTACTGAGGAGAACACTTGGGCTTTCTTGGTGGCAGACCTCAGCAGTCTGGCTCTGGTTTCAGATCCCGGGGACCTGCCTGCTCCCAGAGGTGACAGAGGAAGATCAAGGAAGGATCTGCGTGGTCATCGACTTGGATGAAACCCTTGTGCATAGCTCCTTTAAGGTAGTCGCACACCTGGAGTTGTTCCTACGCGCATCTCCAGCTGTCTTGCGTGCCTGAGTGCAGGTGCTCAAGGGCAGCCTGAAGCTCGGGGCGGGCTGGGGGCCGCTGGCATTTTGGCCACGCTGGCGTCACAGGTGCTCAGAGGCCACACTGAAGAATGTGGAGTAGGAATCCCTGCTCACCCCAGAAACTGCCCACAGTCTTCGTCTGCCCCTAGTCATGTAGCCCAGAGAGCTGCCAGGGCTCTGGACAGGGCAGGCCTGTGAGAGGGTTTGAATCCGCCTTGGACCTTGTCTCCCTCCATTCTGTCAGGATGTCTGTTAATTCAGGAGGGCCCTGAAACTCTCGCAGTTCAGGTAGAATTGGGGGTGGCAGTAAGTAGGGAAAACGAGGAGGGGATATTGTGCTCCTTAGTGGGATGGTGGGAAGAGCTTCCTGGAGTCTCTGAGATCTGTTCCTTCCCAGCCTTCCCAGGGGACAGTGCGGTGGCCGTGGCAGGGGCTTCTTGTCTCCTTCCCACCGTGTTGACCTCATTAACTTCTCCGCCTTCCAGCCGATCAACAATGCCGACTTCATAGTGCCTGTAGAGATTGAGGGGACCACTCATCAGGTGAGCTGCCCGCCAGGCCACAGCCAGCCCAGAGGCATCGGGCTCCCCACCCCCGATGCGCTCCGTCAGTGGGGCCCTCTCCTGCCACTTCCGCCTCTCCTTTATTGGTTCCTCTCGCGCTCAGGGCTTTCTGATCTTAAAAACAATTCAACCTCTCGTCCCCCTCTAGCTGTCGTGATCTTTCGCTTTACAGCCAAGCTGTTTAAAACTAAATATTACTCATTAAGAGTAATAGCTGTCATTTACTGAACACCACCTCCTAGCCGCAGTGGCCAGCGATGTTAAATGATTGCGTTTTCTCTAATCCTGAAGAGCTGGGGTCTCTGCCTGTCTTCTCTCCTCCCTGTGCCCACCCACTCCATCTAGCCAGGGAATTTCCTCCTCCCCCTGGCATCTCATCTTCTGTGAAGCGTCTCCACCTCCCCTCCCTGTAGGTCCCTGCCCTGGATTCTGCCCCAGTAAATGCTATCAGAGAGCATTTAAATCCTAGTAAGCTCAGGCTCTGGCCCTGCGTAACCTGCTCAGTCCATGGTCATGCAGTGTTGATAGTGAAAAAGCATTTACTCCGAGTGCTGGCCTTGCCAGCCGGCCTGAGAGGCGGGGACCGGCAGGAACAATGCCTCGTTAGTCCCGGTACCGTTCGCATGGCCTGCTGGGATAGAAGACTGCCTTGTAGGGAATGTGGGGATTGAGGCTTCCCTGAGGAGTCACCACTACCCTGTGTCCCTTTGAAGCTTTCGTCCCCAACACCACCGGCCTCCCGTCTGAGGCGACATCAGGCCCAGCACCGCCCCTGCTCAGAACCAGGCTGCCCTTCACATCCGGCCGAGGTGCTGGAGGTGCACAAAACCTGCAGAGGGGAGAGGAAGGCATATTTGCACACGGGCGGATATGCCAGTGAACTCCTGGTTGACAGGGAGAAGCCTGCCCCATGAGAAAGGGCTGAGATTAAAATTGGGGGGCGGCTACAGCAGAAGGCGGGTTTTCAGCAGAGTGGGGACAGGATGCCAAGCTTGAGGAACAGCCAGGAGGAGGGAGGGACCTGTTAGAGGTGGAAGCAGTGGCACAGGCAAGGGAGCCAAGTCGTGGCTCCTCGGAGCAGAGGGTTTCTGCTGCAGAGCCACAAGGGGCCTGGAGAGTTGGTGGCCCGTTCAGGCCACCTCCAGGGAGAGAGAGGCATGGCAGGCATGTGTTGTTGAGCAGGGAGTGACGTGGATAACGAGTTTTGAAGGAATGCTTCTCGTGGCATCGAGGCTGGCTGAGAGGGGAAGATCCTGGAGGCAGGGAGGCAATAGAATGCAGAGCGGTGAAGGCCATGTAGCCGACGAACCTTTGAGGCCAAAATGTGCAAGATTGGGAGAGGCGGGCATGAGTGTTAGGGGTGGCTGACTGGGCAGGCACAAACGGTGGGGCACGAGAGCAAGACGTACAGGGTGTCTGACCCCGGCGCATTTCAGAGAAGCCGTGTGAGGGCGTGAGGTTTCACGAGTGTCTGCGACCTTGCCTGATGGTGACCTAGACACTGTCCCGCCAGAGCCAAGGACAGGAAGCTCCCACAGAGGCTGTGGCTGGATTCAAGTAATCCAGGATAGGCTGTTTCCGTCTGTGAGGCCTATTCTTGATTACTTGTTTCTGGAGGCAGCTGATGGTTCGCCGCCTGAAACCAAGATGGCTTCTGGGACGTAGGCGTGTGCGTTTCTTCCTTAGCTGGGTCACGGTTGGGCCGCCAAGCCCGCAGAAGCCTGGTGAGGAGGTGATAGCAGTGTCCCTGTCTGTGGGGCAGAAGGTTTCCAGGGTGTAGGGGCCCGACAGTAAGGTGCGACCCTGCTGGCCACTCTGTGGAAGTGGGGACGGTGACCCCTGCTGTGTGTCTCCCCCTCACGGGGGTGCCTCCAACAGGCCTCTCTGCTTTTCCTCAGGTGTATGTGCTCAAGAGGCCTTACGTGGATGAGTTCCTGAGACGAATGGGGGAACTCTTTGAATGTGTGCTCTTCACTGCCAGCCTGGCCAAGGTACCTGAGGGCGGGCCGGGGGTAAGGAAGCAAGAGCGGCCGCGGCGCTGCGTGGGGGGCCCGGCAGAGGCCGCCGGGGGAGCCAGGACTGCATCCGGACAAAAGCATCCTCTCTGCTCCTAGTACGCCGACCCAGTGACGGATCTGCTGGACAGGTGTGGCGTGTTCCGGGCCCGCCTGTTCCGGGAGTCCTGCGTGTTCCACCAGGGCTGCTATGTCAAGGACCTCAGCCGCCTGGGAAGGGACCTGAGGAAGACCCTCATTCTGGACAACTCTCCCGCCTCTTACATCTTCCACCCGGAGAATGCGGTGAGTGGTCCAGACACACGCTGCAGCACCGGGGAGCCCCTGCCCCGCGGGGGGAAGGGAGTGGGCAGTGGAATCCAGGCTTCTCCAGAGGAGCGTACCACCCAGCTGCCCCGGCCAGCCTCCTGGGGCTCTGGGCCAAGGGAGGGAAGCACTGGCAGGCAGAGTGACGCTGCCTTTTCCCTGTGCCAGGTGCCCGTGCAGTCTTGGTTTGATGACATGGCGGACACTGAGCTGCTGAACCTGATCCCGATCTTTGAGGAGTTGAGCGGAGCAGAGGACGTCTACACCAGCCTTGGGCAGCTGCGGGCCCCTTAGCCTTCCCTGCTTCCGAGCAATGGCCATCCCAGTAGGGGACTCCCCTCCACTGTGCCTTTATGCTCAGCCTGACGGAGCAGAAGCCGCGGCATCTCCCCAAATGGGGCCTGGAAAGGACGTGATCGCAAGGGGCTTTAGGACAGGATAGATGCGAAGTGGGCACGTACCAGACCAACGACACCCAGAGCTGCCTGCTCCCTGAGTCGGGTTCCCAAATGTGAGTGTGTGTGTGTGTGTCTGTGTGTGTGTGTGTCTGTGTCTGTGTGTCTCACCCTGAACTGTGGCCCCAGGATATAAGTATTCAGGTTGAGGGAGAAACTGAAAGATTGAGACTCCCCAAGTTAGTCTGCCTCCTCTCCGGTCACCCTGAGAGCCCTTGAGCTCAGTAGGGATGAAGACTTTGAAGGCTCTATTGCCAAACCCATGGCCTTTCCTCAGTGTTACAGGGGTCATGCCAAGGAGAAAGGGCGAATCAGAGGCTGCCTTCAGGTGTCCCAGGCACACGTTTCTGAAACCTTTCTCCAGCCAGCTACTGCAGACAGAAAGACCACATTTCTGGAAAGATGAAAACTTGTTTCCAGAACCAGTAGCCCCAGCGGCCATCAAGTCCTGTGGTCTGAGGGCTGCACTTGCCTCCAGCCGAGTGCCTGGCATGGGCCCTTTCTGTGTCTCCCCAAGGCTTGGGCGCAGCCTGCCTTCCTCATCACCTGGCCACAGTCTTGAACCTGCGGGGAAGGAGGTCTTCTCTGTGCCCTGGAAGAGGACAAACAACATTTCCGTTCTTCTGACTCTGTTTTAAAATTCTCTTTCTAAACACGGAGTGTTGGGCCTGTTTGTTTCTGACAAAGTTGCAGTCCTGGGCCTGAGATGAATGTGGGAGGCCCTAGGGGTGCAGGGAGGAGGAAAACCCCCAAACCATGAATGTGTGTGTCCCCTTGGCTTGTAGATCAGCTGAGCATGGGACCGTGTCCCTCAGTCTGCTGCTCTTCAGGGATTCTCTGCTGGTGCTGGTGCGAGGACTTCTGCTCCAAAGTCTGGGAAGGGCACTCTGAGCCCAGCCCCTCCTGTTTCTTGGGCAGGGCTCTTTCCCGTTGTGTCTTCCCCCAGGGCCTGGCCTAGGTCTCTCGCTCTCTGCTCCTGTCTTGTCCCTCCTGGGCTGATTGCTTTTTTGCTCCAGGGCCTCAGAGACATTCCTGCTTCTCCTGGGCTGAGGGAGTGGGGCGCTCATCATTTCGTCGCCACCCTAATGCGCATGCCGTCTGCCTCCGGTAACAGGTGTAAGCGAGCCCTTCACACACGTGCGCTTTGCGGGTCTCTGGCTTTCGGAGTTTCTTAGTAGGGAATGCTTTAAAAAATCGCCACAAAATGGAAGTTTCCTGAGAATGGAAAAGGGGACGTGCTGCTGTAATTGGGAGCACAAGGGCCCCCCCCAAAAGGGAGCCCCACCCCAGCATCACTGCCTTAATCGTGGCCTTCCCTGGGGCTGGTTGGGGTTCGCTCCTCTTCGCCCTTCCTCCCTCCCTCCCTCCCTCCTGGGGTTCTCTCCTCTTCTCCCTTCCTCCCTCCCTCCCATCTCTGCGTTCCCTGGCGGCAAGGGTCACAAAGCATTTGTGAGTTGCTTCAGGTGTGAGGACTCCGCCCGACTCAGGACTCATCCCTATTACCCTTTTCAGTGCCCACGCTGGGTCCAGCCTGAGGAGTTGGCCAGTTTTGAGCAAACCAGGTGGCGGAGCAGCAGCTTGGTGTTCTGAGAGGCCGTGGGCTGACTGGCATCTTTCTCTAGCGTTGTGGTACCACCTCCCCTCCTTGTCCCAAGGTCGTATGGCCTTGTCTTTCCCACTGGTGTCACAGAAGTGGAACAGAGTCCCCGAAGCACGTGTGGTCATTTCCCCCAGTATCGTTCCCTGGTGCCCCGGGGCTTTACAGGTAAAGGAAGAGGGCTCCAGTGCTAGCCAGGAACGATACCTCCTGAGGGGAAGCGGGAGCTTCTGATCCTAAGGCCCTGTCTAGGCCTCTATCCTAATGCTGTGGAAGGGGCCTCTCTCCCAAGCCCCACCCTAGGGGTTAGCCTCTGGGCCACATCTGCCACCTGGGCCCAGCCAAGCTTTTCTGACTAAATAAGCAATAAGAGGCTCTAAGCTGGTCCAGTTCTAGGACCCTTTCTGCCCTCCTTTGGGTCTCCCATGTTTTTCCCAGTGAAGGAAGACACTTTGCCCACCCCCTTTCCTATCAGGCTCATCCAAATTCTCCGCGTGTGACTTGTGACTCTTTCCACCAGGATATCTTGGGGGGTGTCCCTGCTGCTGCTGCATGAAACCCCTGCTCTCTAGGCCTTGTTCCCATCAGAACCCTGCCCTGCCTGACTACAGGTCCTTGACAGGAATATCATTCCCTCTTTCTCCCTTCTCCTGCCTTGGGCGGAGAAGGAACTCGGCCAAATAAACCTAACCAGGGTCCATCCGTGTGGACCAGAGCCAGCCTGAAGTCATTATTTTGCTGTCTGGTTTCCAGTTTCACAGGTGTTAGGGGTGAGTGATAATTGCCAAACTTGCTCCTAGGAGGAATCTGGCCAGACTCCGTTTTGGAGGAGGGCAAGATTGGGAGGGAAGCAGGTTAGCCCAGAATCTGTTCTGGGGCTTCCCATCAGCCCTTCCCATTGGAGGCTGTCCTCAGGAGGCAGTAGGCCACTGTGCCTGCTCAGCCCCAACTCAAGCCATGCCCAGACTCTGCCACCTGCCAGCTTCAGTTCTTTAAGGTGCCTCTTCAGGGACACAGTGTGTCTCTCTGATTGGGCTTCTAAATCAAAAGCCTGATGTTCGTGTCCCCCTCATAGGGGGAGCTTTGGACACAGGACCAGTCTGGAAACGGTCAAGGGAAGGGTTTCCACTCTGCACATTGTAGAGGGGACACTCTGTAGGCCCGTGGGGCCTTTTCTCTAGAGAGGTTGAGTAAATACGCCTTCAGTTAACCCGGGACCTTCTGTTTAATTCTCTTCTGCCTCCCAAAGATTTTGACCGTTTTGTAAGTGTATAAACTCACCTCTGTTAAACAGTGGCCCAGAAGCATCTTTGTGCTAAAAGCATGGGAAGTCTATAAAGGCAGTCATTCCCTGGGAGATGGATCCCATTCAGATCTGCCGCCCCTGCCCTGGTCCTGAGGCCTCATTCAGGAGGGCAGCCCCCACGTAGGGCTGGCCCGTATCCCATGTCTTGGCCAGGCCAAGCGTCTGTGGAAGGTAAACCTCTTTTCCCCTCCAGGCCTTCAGTTGGTTACCATTGTTGTTCCTCAGTCATTTTTTGTAAATTGGGATTGGTTTTGTCTTTTTTTTTTTTTTTTAATGCCGATAAATACTTGCATTTAAGCAGAGGAGGGAAGGCAGGGATGTGACCTGCTGTCCCATGCCCTGCTGTAGGGCTTGTCCCTGGAGCAGACCCTCCTCTTTGGGCCCCATGAGCTTTGCTTATAGTTATCCCCGGTTTGACACATTCCACGTCCTGCCACTTCCCCCCTCAAGATGCCATTCGGAGGGCAGGGGACCTGTTCCCACTGTGACTGGGCTATGGGACTCTGACTACCTTGCTTACAGATTCATGGTTTGATACATTTGTTGTATTCAAAAACTTGAAATATAGGACGCCGTTAAGTGTCTGTTTATATTTTTGGAATATTTGTATTACTTACAATTAATTAATAAAAGCAGGTTTAAAAAACCTATCCAGAAATGGGGGCTGCTTCCTCAACCTGCTGTCGTTCATTTGGGCAGTCTCTGGGCACACACTCTTCCCTTGCCACCCCTCGTGTCAGGACAGAGCTGGCGTACCCAGGCTGGGCGAGCTGTTGCCTCTGGCAGAGACCAGCTGCGGACTCAGCACGGACTGGGCTTCTGCTCAAGGTTACAGAAGTTGGACTCCATGAGCTCTCTTCTGCCCCCATTTGGAACCAACTCCATTGCCATCCAGGTGCTTAATAAGCATATACTCGGTGTCCTATTGACTTCTGGGGACAAACCAGAAGCCCCGAAGTACTGGGAGTCTTCATTCTTCTGTGCCCCTTACCGATTCTCCCAAACCAGGATCCCTAGAACTTAGAGCCCAGCAGGGTTCTCGGCACATAGTAGGCACTCAGATTTTGATTGGACTGCTGTATGGACCCCAAGGGAAACCCTAAGGAGCAAAACAGGATGACCTGATACAACACACTCCTGGCCCCTCTCCTGGACTTCCCTCCCTCTGAAAAATGTCCAGAAGCTTCTCAGGGAGGCACTTGCCGGCCTAGACATCCCAGGCACTCTGGGGCAGCTCCGGCCCCTGCCTCCCGTCATCAGCATAATGCATCCATATCTACAATATGGCAAATTTCATATCCTCCCACCCTCTTTCCTGCATTATTGATGGGCTATGCACTTTTAAAAAAATCAATTAGATCAGGGTGTGGAGCCAGAGTCAAAAGAGAAAAGAAGCCTTTAAAAGTCCGCTCTTCTTGTTTCTGCTGTTTTGAATAGGAGCAGATAGAGCTTCCCCTCTGGTTTGAATAAGTCAAGCCCAGGGCTAGGTTGGCGGTGATTGGCCAGGATTGGGAAAATGAGGTTAAGATGCAAACACAAGCAAATATAACCCAGTGTCTGTGCAGCCGTTCCTAAACTAAGGCAGCAGGAGCTGGCGCCGCCGGCCTTGTGGTTCGCGTCGGAGAACTGCTGCTCAGAAGACCCAGCAGGAGAGAAGGCAAGGTAAGGTCGGCTTGGTGGATGGGTGCACGTCTGCAGAGCAATCCTGCTGAACAGGGAAGAAAGGAAAAGAAGAGGAGATGGGAATTTCTGTGCCTTTGTTTTCTTGGATGAGGCTTTTAAAGGATTAAACCAGGATGCAAACTTCTGCTGAGCAGTCAAGGCCCTTTTTAGAAACCACTGAACAGATAGGGCATGGTTTCAAAAGCTGGGAAATAAGGAGACTGCCCCGTTCGCCTAGCTCGGAAAGACAGTGTGGACCGAGGCAGAAGTTAGAACCGGCTTCCTCTGCTTGGGGTCCATTCACAGAACTGTGGAATTTCAAAACCACACCCCACCCCAAGGGTTTCTGCAGCACTGAATAAATAAGGACTTGGGGAAGAGGGAGGGAGAAACTGAGCTTTGGGGGACTTCAGTGTCACAAATGCCATCACATTTTCTGGGTGTTCCAGTGTGGTAGGCAGTGCCTTCTGTGAGTATGTCCTCTCCTTCGTTGGGGGGCCTTGGCCGAGTGAGCTCCTTCCCGATCGATCGCTAAGTCCCTGCTTGGGAAATGGGACCGCTTTTAGGCCTCTGAGAGTCACAGCTGTCATTAATGTCAGTTGGTTTGGTTTTACCAGGTTGAAACTTCTCAGTTTTCGAGAAATGAATTCATTGGCCCTTGTCCCCTTCCCCTAGTTGGGTCACGGCATTTGCCTTTAATGAATGAAATCTAGGGTCTGAAAAAAACCTGAGCAAATATTTCCTGGCCGTTCTGAGCGGCACAGGGGAGGGTGGGGCAGCCCGAGTTATCAAATTAAATCCTCAAACACTGGCCGCTCCTAGTCACTGCCGGCTTCAGTCTTGCTGTAACCCAACACAAAGGGAGTCTGGTTTTTTGTGCTTAGCCAAAGGCCGTGCTAGATCATGGCGCCAACTCTCCAAACCTGCCTTCATCCGCCAAAGCTCAGGGATGGAATGGCCAGACGTGCTCCGCCTAAGTGCACGATGCCTCCGGATAGCAGAACTCCACGCCGCCCTTTTCGGGGTGGGTCGTGGTTTTGGTTTTGGTTTTGTTTTTTTTACTTTATGTAAATCCACCAAGCACATCTTTTTTCCTTTGCCTCTTGAGAGCATTCATCAGTTATAGGTATTGCCGGAGTGGTGCGAGCTCTTTGAGAGCAAGAACCAGGAAGGCATTTTGATGACAAAGCCGCTACGTGAGCGTGGATGTGTGGAAGTAACTTGATAATCCTAGACACGCCCTGAACACAGACGGGGCGGTCCACCCGCGCTCCTCTCCACCGCTTCCTCCCTCTCCCGCCCGGCCTTGTGGGCGGCCACGGCACCACCGCCACGGGCTCCTGTGGGTCTGTGTGGGAGGGGATAAGGGGGGCGCCCCCAGGCAGAACCGGCCACCCGCCCATCACTGCCGGCTCCCAAACACTGTCCCACACCCCACTGGCCATTTTACTTTCCCTCTTGTGCGAGGCACAGGGAATATATTAGAGGACAAAAGCAAGACGGGCTGTTTGAGTTTTAGGACAGTTTACTTAAAAGAGGAAAGTCTGGAAAGTAAAAGCCCAAAGAGGAAGTCAAAGAGTTGACCTCGCACAGAACCTGGCAAGGGAGGACTCTGGGAAGAGCTGGACGGGATGAATGAGAGAAGGCAGCTCAGCTCAGAACGACTCTGACATCAGCTCTTCTTCCTGCGTGCCACTGAGGGCAGATAAGATCAGGAAGGGTTACACGACATCAAAGCGACAAAAAGCACAGGTTTTAGGGCCAGATACGGATTTCACTCCAGTGTATGACATCAGGAAAATTATTTAACCTCTCTGAACCTCAACTCGCCTATGATGTAAGATGAAAATACACTCACCTTGTAAGAATTAAATGATATAAAGTGAACCCACACAGGTTTACCATATTTATCGGCCCCTCAGTAGATAACCGTGGCAATTACCAGAGCTCTTGACAAGGGAAGTGGCAAGGGGGAAGCCGACCTTCTTCCTGGGTGGGCCACTCCCCACCCCCCAGGGCAGCCAGGCTTACAGTGGGAACATGGGCAAGTCATTTCCCCCATTGTCGTGAAACAGTGCAGGGTGCCCCACAAGGACATGGCAGGATGGCTGACAAGAGACTAGGAAATGACTTAGGGGAAAAGCTGGAGGGATGCCTGCCGCGAGAGGCATCATCTCCCCTGCTCACTCTGTGATGTTGCAGTCCTGGGAAGACACACGCGCCATGTCTCTGAGCACTGCCTTCAAGGCTGTGGGCAACGACCCCGGGACCATCACCTGGAGAATAGAGGTGAGCTGGGCTGGAGGCGCACCTTCCTCCTCGCGCGGGATCTGGGGGTGGTCTCGGGTGGCCCCGGTCTGCTAAACAACAGCCGCCTGCCACTCCTTCAGTCTCCTCGGTCGGTCACCTTTTCCTATCCTTGACCCCTCCTGGGTGCTCGAAGCAGGTGGTGGCAGGTGGAGGAAATGCTTTTAGCGCTGGAGAGCAGGGCTCTAAGCAAAACTAAGTTTGCCCTTTATCCTGCCAGCTGCTCTGTGAGTCTGCACTTCCAGTAAATGCCCTAGAGAAATGGGTGGGGCCTGGGCCCACTAGGGAGACCGAAGACTCCTGGCTGTTTCTGTCAGAAAAACGGAACCTCTCTTTTTCACAGGGCACTCTGGCTCCTGCCAAGTGGTAGGAGAGGTGGAGGTCGGGGGGTGGGGGGTGTTACTGCATAGATCAGGGCACCGCTCACCCCTTCTCCCATCTGGGCTTGAGCCCCTCTGGCTGACTTTGAGCTCCAGAAGTCTACAGCCCTGGCCTGGGCAGCTCCACCTGCTAAATGTAAGAACCCCCCTCCCTGCACCCCTCCTCCCTGCTCCGAGCCCAGGGAGGGGCGGCTGCCTAAAACCCAGAGCCCTTAAGTCTCCCTGTTTATTTCAAAATAGATATTAAAAGTTACCAAAAGTATGGTATATTTAACACTGTTACATTTAACACCCACATCTTACATAGAATATACACGAGTATGGCTGCAGGTGTATGTCGCTTGGAGAGAGTAATGAAAATCCGTATCTGAGACCATGTGAATGGCTCTCCTGGGACAAGCCATATGTGCAGGGGACACATCAAGCCCCCACCCTAGACTCCAATACAGAACGCTGGGCATGGAGCCCCACACACTGCTGGCATTCACCTCTCAGAGCCCCACGGCACCCCCACGTTCTGTCTGCAGCCCTTGCCCGTACTGGGCGGTCAGGGTTGGAGAACAGTGTTGGAGGCAGTGGTGCAGCGGGCCGGAGGTAGGACTGGACTCGACTACTTATATCCAGCTCTCTTCCCTGCAAAGGGCTGGAGGAGCTCATAAGTCTCACAGTTAGTGAGACCAAGCAGGTGGGGAGGGGGAGGGGCGGAAGACAGGGACCCAGACTCAGCCCTGGGGCCATGGGGCAGAGCTCAGCAGAAGCTAGAGTAGAGGGCTGGGCCCGCTAATCCTGGGGCTAGCCTCCACGCCCTGCAGGATCAGCGCGGACATCCTCCTACCTCTCCCCTGCCACCTGTACCACAGGATGGAGGACAGGGAGGCTGGGGCTGGGGGGTGGGATGCAGACTATACACAGCCCTTGTCCTTCCAGAAACTGGAGCTGGCGCTGGTACCCCTGAGTGCCCATGGCAACTTCTATGAGGGGGACTGCTACGTCATCCTCTCGGTGAGCGCCGCCACCCCTCCTTCCCTAGTTCCCATGAGCTTCCCCCCTAAGAGCCGTTCTTGGCTTCCCCGAGATCTGCCGCTGATGCTAATCAGGTCCCCGGCACCCGACTTGATTCTTCCTCAGTGTCCTACAGAACAGCCTCCAGCTTGACTAGAAAGGCCATTCTTAGGGGATGGGGCCCTCGGTCTGAACCTCAGTGAGCCCCCCCCCCCGCCAGCAGCACTTCTCCCTCCTGGGGCCCACCCCCACATTAAAGTGGCATGGAGGCAGGCCAGGTAAATACAAGGCCACGCCTCAAAGTGCTCATTCCAGCTGAGGAAGCAATATCCCACGTGAGCGATGCCGACAGAGCCGGGCAGGTGGGCAGTGTGTCGGCCGCGGAGTGCAGGAGAGCAAAGCCGCACAAGGTCAGTCCGCAGCTCCACTTGGAAAAGATCCTCACGGGTCTCCCTGCGGTTGGAGAACAGTAAGCTGCCAACTCTCCCCAGATGCAGGAGGAATCTGGGCTGCCAGAGCTTGGGCCACGTAGCAGGTCTGCACAGGGACACTGCCGAGAGGAGAGAGGCCCTGAGCTGCCTCGGGCAGGCCACGAGCCTCCATACACCGCGTTCGTCCTACGGCAGTGGGAGGGGGGGGCAGTGAGCTGGCCCCTGACCTGATCTCTCTGGACATCCCAGACGCGGCGAGCGGGCAGCCTCCTCTCCCAGGACATCCACTTCTGGATCGGGAAGGACTCCTCCCAGGATGAGCAGACCTGCGCGGCTGTCTACACCACACAGCTGGACGACTACCTGGGGGGCAGCCCTGTGCAGCACCGAGAGGTCCAGTACCATGAGTCTGACACCTTCCACGGCTACTTCAAGCAGGGCATCATGTGAGTAGTGACACCAGAGCCAGGGCAGAAATGGCAGTTTCCCAAAGAGGAAACCAAAAGGGCCAATCAGTATATGAAGAATCAGAGAAACGGAGATCCAGACAAAGCTGTCACTTCCACCGATCAGAGCAGGGCAGACTAGAGGGCCGGGTGGAGGCAAGCGGTGGCAGGCTGTGGGGAAAGGGGAGCCCTCGTGCCCCACCGGGGGGAGTGAGGTCCAGTCTGGCGGTCAGTGGCTGGAGGACATTCTGCTGTCACGGAGGCCAATCAACTTCCGGGTGTATAACTCGGGACCTCTTAAGCACCCAGCTCCGCAACGGCTCACGAACCAGAATGTTCGCGGCAGTGTCAGAAGTGGTGGTGTGAAGCCGTAGGCACCGTAAGCACCTGTCACGGGGAGACGGGACAGGAAAAAGTAGCCCATGAGTCCGGGCGGCAGCGGGAGGCGGTGGAGCGGATACCGGCTGAGCTGCGGACAGCTCCTACAAACACCGCGCTTAGGGAACAGAGCAAGACGCAGACCGGAAATAAACAGCAGTGCCAATTTCTGTTTGAACAAAACACATGCCCACAAAACAACAGGATACATTTACCCAAATGAAAATAAAATGGCAGTTGTTCAAAAGTTGGAAGGGATGCCTGTGGAGGGGAGAGGACTGGGGGAGCACATGCAGAGAAAGGGGAATGCATAAATACCGAAAACAGGAGAGGGCTCTTGGATGATAATGTTCCAAGAACTGAGGAGTTTAACTCTCAACTTTGCGCTTGAGATTGGAAACAAAAAGAGGAATTCCGAGGAGCTTGAGAGATCTGAGGCTGGTCCGAGGCTAGCTTCTTGCCGGCTGGCAGTCGCACTGACTGAGGACCTGCTGGGCACAGCGCGCCCCAGAGAGTCACCAGGGAGCCCAGAGACAAACGCCCTGCTCCAGGGTGACTCTCTGCTCGTCCTGCAGGTGCAGGACAGCTACCTGCAGGACAGCTGGGATGGAGACGGGGTGGGGGTAAACGCCAGGGCCAGGAGAGCAGACTCCCTGAACGGGTTTGTCAGAAGGCCAGCGTCATTAATGCTGCTGCCCGGCCTGGGCCCCTCTCCTTGTCACACGCTGAGATTCAGACAGTTGCTAGAACCAACCAAGCTCGCACTACGGGGTCCTCACCGTGGCTGCACCCGCTGGAACACTAGTCCTCTGTTGGTTCCTAGTCCTCTTAATATGTCGGCTTGAATGTCACTCCTTCGGAGAAGACTGCCCCGACACTCTGTCAAAAAGGCCGTCACTGTGTCTCCTTCTGCGGCCGCACTTACCACCAGCTCTATTTCCCTGGCTAGTTAGCGCCGCCGCCCGGAAGGCAGAGGCTGAGTCTGCGTAACTGACCCGGGGCTCCCCAGGCCCGAGTGCATAAATAACTGGGGGTTATCTGGATGTGCCCTCAGCTACAAGAAGGGGGGCGTGGCCTCTGGGATGAAGCACGTGGAGACCAACACCTATGACGTGAAACGGTTGTTACACGTGAAGGGGAAAAGAAACATCAGGGCCACCGAGGTAAGTCCTGCCCACCGTCTGTCCTGGGCCCAGAGCCTCTCCACCTGGCTCCTGAACGACGTCTCCATCTCCTCTGCAGGTGGAAATGAGCTGGGACAGTTTTAACCAAGGTGATGTCTTCTTGCTGGACCTTGGCAAGGTCATCATCCAGTGGAATGGCCCAGAGAGCAACAGCGGGGAGCGCCTGAAGGTGTGCTTCTTCCGGTCTTAGCACCTTCTCCTCTCCCTCAGGCCTGCTCACGGGGCTTGCACTCTCTCAGTTGCCTTTTCCGTCTTCCTTCCCCACGGCTCTTCCGGGAGATGTGGGAGATGCGGAGACAGACCCCTGCCTTGGAGCAGTCTGTTTCAGAGACAGGCCAAGTGCGTGAGTCTGTGACTCACCCCGGCGTCCTGAGCCTCAGAGTAACTCCTGTGTCTGGGACCCAGGTCACTTCCCCGGAAGCCAGCAAGCACCAAGGGGGCCCAGCGGGACTGAGTGCTTCTTTGGGCTTCTTTGACAGGCTATGCTTCTGGCAAAGGATATCCGGGACAGGGAACGAGGGGGCCGTGCTGAAATAGGCGTGATCGAGGGAGACAAGGAGGCTGCAAGTCCGGAGCTGATGAAGGTCCTTCAGGACACCCTTGGCCGGCGCTCTGTTATCAAGCCTGCCCTGCCTGATGAGGTCATAGATCAGCGGCAGAAATCAAACATCACGCTGTACCAGTGAGTAACTAAACCTGGCTTAGGGGGAAGATGTCCCCTCGAAAACCAAGCACCTGTGCCTGGGTCCTCATTGTGGGTACAGGCGTCTGGCTTTCTTTTTACCCTTTTCAAGGGCGGCTTGCAGAAGGAGCTCAGTGTTCCCCACTCAAGGAGGCAGCTACTGTCAGTTCTTGTCAGCAACCCTCCCTGGTCTCTTGAGAAGACTCTTCCTTTACTTGAGTCTATCCATGCGCGGGGATGCGGAGGGGATCCTGTTCGGGAGAGAGTGCACCAAAGTGTCCTCTTGAGAACAGAGTCCCTCACACTCCTGTGTGCGGTCAAGCCATGCCTGTCAGAAGAGGGCAAACTTTCCCCAGAAACGCTATACTAGAACGAAGCCAGCAAAATACCAAATTGACTACAGGATGCTTTGTAGAAGAGAAGGCACAGGCTAATTTCTCCCCGTTTCTAGTGTCTCGGACTCAGCCGGGCAGCTGGCCGTCACCGAGGTAGCAACGAGACCGCTGGTCCAGGACTTGCTGAACCATGACGTGAGTAGAGCTTGGGCGGGCGCGGCTCCCGTGGCCTGCCCTGGCCTCAGAGATCTTCCTTATGGTCCCGAGTGGCAGTAACCACCTCTCTCCCTGCCCCTCAGGACTGCTACATCTTAGACCAAAGTGGAACCAAGATCTATGTGTGGAAAGGGAGAGGAGCCACAAAGATTGAGAAACAGACGGCCATGTCTAAAGCCCTGGTAGGAGCTCCGGACGTACGGTATTGTCCAAAACCCTCTGTCAGGAAACACATCTCAGATGTGTTCAGAGAGCCAGACGGGGCACTCGGGCTTATGGCGTCACAGTTACACACACGGGCTCCAGTCAGACAACCTGGGAACAAATCCAGGCGTAACAGACAACTCCTGGGGTTGTTGTGAGGCACCAGGGACGCCTGTGAGGCACTTAGCACGGCGCCTGGCGCCAGCGGCTGCTATCGCCGAAGCACGTCACAGCCACGGCCCCGGCCTCAAGGGGCCCGTGACGCCGTCGGGCCCCCGCAGATGAACCCAGCAGGACGCGCTTACGCAGCGAGAAGTGAGCGAATGAATGTGGCGCAAGCTCAGCGGGGACGTGAAGGCGGCAGGAACACAGTATAAAGGTCTTGCAAAACAAAACAAAACAAAACCTGGTAATAATCATGACAGGCCAATCCGGAGGTATGAAAATGTTCCCTCCGTCCTCTCCTTGAGGCAGGCAACTTGGCCCCTAGACGTAAGTGAGTTAGCATCTGCCTCTGGCTCCCCAGTCCTACCAACTGGCTTCGAAGGGGTGAGTCACCAGGCAAGCAAGGAACCAGTGCATTCCCTGACCGACCTGCCTTTCGGGGGCGGGGGTGTCTGCAGAACTTCATCCAGATGAAGGGCTATCCCGGCAGCACCAACGTGGAGACCATCAACGACGGCGCGGAGTCGGCCATGTTCAAGCAGCTGTTCCAGAAGTGGTCAGTGAAGGAGCAGACCGTGGGCCTGGGGAAAACGTTTGGTGTCGGTAAAATCGGTGAGACTGCTCCCCAGATGGCCTGCCCACCGCTGGACTCTCCAGAGAGGCAGGCGCAGGTGTCTTCACTCACTTGCCTTCTCCCAACCCCGTCTCTGCAGCTAAAGTTCTCCAGGATAAATTCGATGTGACTCTGCTGCACACCAGGCCGGAGCTCGCTGCCCAGGACCGGATGGTCGATGACGGCACCGGGGCAGTTGAGGTGAGTCCGTGGCTGGCATCCCAGGGCAGCGGGCACCGGCCTCCTACGGCTTCGCTGGAGAGGAGGGAGCGGGGGACTCTGGTCTGCTTTGCTGTCGTTTCCATCTCTGGGACCTCAGGAGTCGTCTCTCAGAGGTGCCCGGAGTCTGCCGCGCTTTCCCACAACCCCCCAGGGAAGCGAAAGGCCGACACCCCCGGGTGCTATCAGTAACTCACCTGGCAGAAATAGTCAAATCATCTCAGAGCCATGATGGGGACGCATGTGAGCAGGAATGATCCGGTTCTTCTCGGGATTCAAATCATGCAAATGTGATAGGCCCTCACAACTGGAAAAGAACCAGAGAGGGAAGGTGGTCTTGGGGTGGATGTTAGTGCCTCACCGGCCTGGATTCTCTGCTAAGCCCAGCCCAGTTCCCTTCGGGCAGCCGTCTCCTCAAAGAGCAAGCCCATCTCTGGGAAACCGTGTCTCCTTCCGTGTCCAGGTCTGGAGGATCGAAAACCTGGAGCTGGTCCCCGTGGAGCATCAGTGGTACGGCTTCTTTTACGGGGGGGACTGCTATCTGGTTCTCTACACATACGAGGTGACTGGGAAGCCACACTACGTCTTGTACATCTGGCAGGTAGGGCTGACGCGGGCTCTTGACTTTGGATCCTGACGCTTCCTCTGGCCACTGGCCGGGGGCGAGGCGGGGCAGGGACCCATCACTCCCCTCTCACCCCTGCAGGGCCGCCATGCCTCCAAGGATGAGCTGGCGGCTTCGGCATACCAGGCGGTGGCGGTGGATCAGCAGTTCGGCGGGGCACCTGTGCAGGTCCGAGTCACCATGGGGAAGGAGCCACGCCACTTCATGGCCATCTTCAAAGGGAAGCTGGTCATCTTTGAGGTGAGACCCCCTCGGATAAAAGGACCCCAGGAGCAGGAATACTCAGACAAATAAGTCAGCAGGAGGCTACCATATAGGACGGGAGGGATGGAGACCAGGGCTGGGGGTAGACACGGACGAGAAGAGGGTTAATCTCCCTGAAACATTCAAGGGAATCCCAGTTGCCCAGGCCTTCAAGTCCAAACCACTGCCCAGCTAATGTTCAAGGTCTTTCACGATCTGACCCGTATTACCCATGCAGGCGTGCTACTCTCAGCGCCCTAACCCACGCTTTTCACTCCAGTGAGGGGGTCTCCTCATTAGAACGCCCACGTGCCACATCACGCCCTGTCCAGCCTCGCCCCTGGATGGGCCCCTTCCAATCCAAGTCCCGCTTTCTCCGTGAAGCCCTGGCTGAAGCACTACCAGGAATGTATGATGTCATATGCTTGATATCACCCCACCCTGTGTCAAGTCCTAGTCTTGTCATTTATTAACGGTTGCTAAGCCTCAGTTTTCCCCTCTGTACCGGAGGATAATAAACACCTGCTTCAGAGGCGCCTGGGTGGCTCAGTCAGTTAAGGGTCCTACTCTTGATTTCAGCTCAGGTCAGGATCTCAGGGCTGTGAGACTGAGCCCCAAGTCAGGCTCCACACTCAGCAGGGAGGCTGCTTGGGATTCTCTCTCCCTCTCTCTCTCCCTCTCCCTCTCCCTCTCCCCCTCCTTCTGCTCACAAGCATGTGCACATGTTCTCTTTCTCTCTCTTTTAAATAAGTAAGTCTTTAAAAATAAATACCTCCTTCACAATTATTATGAGGTTCCATGAAACGATGCAGGTAAGGCACCAGCCACAGAGCCTAGCATATGGTAAGTCTCAGAATGAGAGCTAATATTTTTGGTACCATAATTCCAGCTCACCTGACCTCTCCCCGTTGGCATGGAAACTCCCCCAGGGCAAAAGCAGCGTTAAATTCATCCGTAATCTCTACAAAGGCTAGCCCAGTGCTCTGTTCACACGGTGCTCCCTAGAACCAGATTCTGCTTTTCTCCTCCTCTCTAGGGTGGGACTTCCAGAAAGGGGAATGCTGAGCCCGATCCGCCAGTAAGGCTCTTCCAGATTCAAGGAAATGACAAATCTAACACCAAAGCGGTGGAAGTTCCAGCCTTAGCCTCCTCCCTAAACTCCAATGACGTCTTTCTGCTGCGAACCCAGGCAGCGCACTACCTGTGGTACGGCAAGGTAAGACGCCGAGCCCCGGGGTCACACCAGCCCTTTGGAGCCCAGCCCTATGCCCACCTCCCTGTCAGCAAGGGCGAAGGAACTATAAAGTAGGCTGGAGCAGGCCTCCGGAAAAGGAGGCTTTTCCTCAAGGATCTCCAAAGGAACTGCCAGTGTTCGCCACACGTAGAAACTCACTGGCAGCATTGCTCACACCCAGGAGACGCTCCATCAGCTTCTACACAGAGAGAGGCTGGATAAGTCAGTCTTTCCACACCAGTGTGGCGGATTGTGATAGGACAGGCATTAACATTGCTCATAAACACTAAAAATGTGATTTTGTCAATTCGGAGGGCATCTACATTAAAAAGCACTAAAACTGTTTTACAAAAGAGAAGTGAGCAGGAAAAGATGCCCCACGGCTATCAGGGCAGTGCTAGTGAAAACCCCAGAGGTGCGCTGTATGCCTAGCAGAACGGCTAAAAAACCTGACAGTATCAAGTGCAGGTGAGGACACAGAATGATAGGAACTCGGGCGCACTGCTGTGGGGACGCAAATACAGCCTTTGGAAAACGACTGGGCAGTTTCTTGTAAAACACACGCCTGTGATCCAGCGATCCCACGCCTAGGTGTCTACCCATGAGAAAGAGAAGACTACCTTCACACAAATATATATAGCACCTTTATTCATAACCACCCAAAACTGGAAGGAACGCCCCTGGAGAATGGAAGACAGTGGTACATTCATACAGTGGGCACTGCTCAGCAGCACACACACAGAAGCTGTCGGGCCTCACGACAAGGGTGACTCTCCCGTGCCCCGTGCCAAGTGAGGGAAGCCAAACTCAAAGGCTACCTAGTGGATGATTCCGTTGATACCATTCCGGAAAAGGCAAGCTGTAGTGAAGAACAGATTGGTGGTTGCCAGAGGTTAAGAATTTGGGGAGGGTCTGAAGACAAAAGGGGAGTAGCCTGAGGGAATTTTTTGCAGGGCTGAGGCAATGTTCTCTATCTTTGTTTTGATGGTTGTGTTGCTGGAGACTCATAGAACTGCACATCAAAAAGAGTGAATTTTCTTGAATGTAAGCAATAAATTTAAATTTTTTATCTTAAAAAAAAAAAACAACAAAACAAAGGAAGGTGCTAAAATTCCAACCGAAGCTGAAACAAAGGTACAAAGGTGCCTCCTACCAACACCCACTGTGGGTTTCGAAGTCTAGGCCTGCTCTTTGCCACCACGCTGCTTCCCCCGCCCCGCCCCTCCTTTCCCAGCACCAGAACAAACCTCCCCATCCTGAGGCACTGTGGCCTGCTAGCTGATCCAGGTGCACTCAGTGTGGCTCCCCCCCACACACACATCGACGTGTCTACGTGTGACTAACACTTGTGCTGTCCTCACCCCGCTCCCAGGGGTCCAGTGGGGATGAGCGGGCGATGGCTAAGGAGCTGGCCAGCCTTCTCTGCGAGGGCACCGAGGACGCTGTGGCCGAGGGCCAGGAGCCGGTGGAGTTCTGGGACCTGCTGGGAGGGAAAACGGCCTACGCCAACGACAAAAGGTACGGCAACGCGGTGTCCCCTCCTCTGGGCTCCCCCTGCCGCCCAGGCTTGTGAAGTGCACAAACTCTAGGATGCCTTTCAGTTTTAAAAACCTGGTTTAATGAACCACTGAACTCTACCCCTGAAACCAATACTGAACTGCATGTCAACTAACTAGAATTTAAATTTTTAAAAAACGCATGATTCCTCAGTAGCCCAGTCCCTCTAAATGGACCGTATTGCAGACTACAGCAGGAAATCCTAGATGTGCAGCCTCGTCTCTTCGAATGTTCCAATAAGACTGGGCGGTTCGTTGTCACTGAGATCACAGACTTCACCCAAGACGACCTGAACCCAGGTGATGTGATGCTCCTGGATACCTGGGACCAGGTAAGACACAGCCAGAGAACCCGGAACAAGTGACGAAGACCTGCCCACACTTCAGGCTATTTTTCATGTCACACCTCCCCTGCCAGGATAACCCCGAGGTAGCCCTGGCCCATCCCCAAGTCAACCAAACATCTGTCAGTGGCAACCAAAGGAAGAGCCCACTTTTTGCCAGGGATGGAGAGAACAGACTGTTGTTTCAAACTGACCACCTTGGGAAGTTTCCCACCCTGCCTCGGGAAAATCGGTCCATCTTATCATCATGCACTTCTTTTTCTTACGCAGCACCAGGCTCCACACTCAGAGAGATGGGCCGCTTAGGGAACATAGGGCCGTAAAGGGGAGATCGCCAAGGCAACCCCTCCCTGACATCCTATTTTCTTCAGCTCAGCTCAGCAAACATACTCAGCACTTCCTTCGTGCCCCAGTGACTGTGGTAGGGGTAGGGTCACCAAGGTGAAGGGCCGCTGCTCTCAGAGTTTACAGGCTGATGGAGGGGCTGGACAGAGAAACATCATTTTGCTACATTGGAGGTATGGTGCCACGGGAACACAAATTAGGGGCGCTCAGCATAGTTTAGGGGTTCAGAGAAGACTTCCTGGAGGAGGTGGCTCCCAGGCTGAATCTCAAAGGACGAGTGGGCATTAATCAGGTAGAGAGCCTCCTGGGCAAAGGCAACAGCACAAGTAAAAAGCAAGGCCTGGAATAGTTTAGTATACAGGGAACTACCGACAACATCATCAGACCATGAGATAGAGTAAAGGAGTTCGAGATGAAGCTGAGAAGTAGGTATTGGCCTTACCTACCATGTCGAGTTTGAAATTTATCCTGAAAAGCTATGGAAATTTAAGCAGGTGAATGACACGGTCGCTGTGTTTTCAATAGATCACCCTGCAAAGTGGGGGGGGGGGGGGGGGGGGAAACGACAGAAGAATGTGTGCTGGGAATGTGTGCTGAGAGCACTGTAACAGTTGAGTAAGAGGAATAAGAGCCACCTTGGGCAGCACGGGGGCCGTGGGGTCAGGGTGGAGGGATGGTGATACATATGACAAATGCAGAGGCAGTAAACGGTGACTCGATGGGTACAGGGGGACCCGGGATGGCTCCCAGGTTACTGCCCTGGGTGACTGGATGGATGCAGACACAGACACAAGTCTAGAAAAGAAGAGCTGCATTTGGGGGGTTCTGTTTGAGGTTCCTAGAGACAGCCGTGGGGCAGGGGGGTGTCCTGCAAGAAGCTGAGTTCGGGAAGCCGACGTTCAGCGAGAGCTGGGGACGGGCATGCAGATTTAGGAGGCACACGTGGAATGAAAGTCACAAACACCAAGCCGATTCTGGGAAAAACCTTTCCCCTGCTGAACAAATGAAGCTGGGAAAGTCTCTGAGGCTGTGATTCACTGGGGAGGGAGAGGAAGGGCAGTGGTCTGGCCTAGTACTTAGTCCTTGACAGAGCGCGTTCAGGTGCCACCTCTCCCACGACAGGTGTTCTTGTGGATCGGGGCTGAGGCCGAGGCCACAGAGAAGGAGAGCGCCCTGGAGACAGCCCGGGAGTACCTGCGCACTCACCCCAGCGGCCGGGACACCGGCGCACCAACGCTGATCATCAAACAGGGCTTCGAGCCTCCCATCTTCACAGGCTGGTTCTTGGCCTGGGACCCTCATATTTGGAGCGTAAGCACAGAGAGAAGGGGGGAGACTTCCCTACTGCCCGGGTGCTCCGCATGAATAGCTCAGTGCGAAGGGGGGTACTGACTCAAGGGCTGAGGCGATCCAGGACCACATTTCCCCAACCCCTCTCCGCTCCCCTGCTTTTCACGTTCCTTCTCTTCTCCGCCCACCACGGCACTAAGTCCGGCTAGAGAACTCACAGCTTGTCTCAGGAATAAGCCATGTGTGGAAGTAACAAATGGTTGATAAAGTTTATCCACACACATCTCCTTTTTGAGCTTTACAACCACCCTGACAGCTGGGGCAAACGTTGTTTCCCAGTTAAAAAGGAGGAGGCTTACAGGAGAGGGGACTTGTCAAAAGTCACAATGAACCACTGGGAAGAAGCCGGGTTTTCTGACTCCTAGTCAACTGCTCTGTCTTCTTTGGTCTTGTATGGAGGATTAAGGAACACCAGCAAAGAACGCAGATCATGTGTAAGGACCTTCCAACCTGGCGTGGACCCAGAAGAGGGGATTTTCATTTCTGCTTAGCCCTGCAATGTCTTCTGATTCCCCGACTGCTTTGCTTTCCTCACGGGGCGGTGAGCCTGAGATTCCCTCCCCCCATAGGCAGCACCTTGTCCTGTCTTCTCTCTGCCTCAGGCACGCAGGTCCTATGAGCAGTTAAAAGAAGAGCTGGGAGATGCCGCTGCTATCACGAGAATCACTGCTGTGAGTTGGGTCTGCTCTTGGAGAAGCAAGTCGTACAGCAGCCGGGGCCAGAGAGAAACCCTAAACGCTAGAGTCCCCGCACGGGTGAAACCCTATCATGTCCTTCTCAGTATCACTCTCGTGGGCTATTTTGATTTAAGATTGTTTTAAGCAATAGCAAAGCAGGCCTCAAAGCCAAGTTCCTCGTTTTACGGCCTTCCAGAATTTAGAATAGACTTGCTGCTTAAAGAAACAAATATATTTTTAAAATATAAATATAAGCAATTCTGACCGAGGAATCACCTAGAATTATGGACTGAACATTTTTGTCTTCCAAAATTTGTATACTGAACCCCTAACCCCTAATGTGATGGTATGTGGGGGTGGGGCCTTTAGGGGGTAACGAGTGCCCTTGAAGGAAGAGCTATGAGGGCTTGCTCTCTTGCTCTCTGCCGTGTGAGGACACACTGGGAAAGTGCCACCCACAAGCCAGGAAGCAGGCTCTCCCCAGACCCAGGATTTGCGGACACCTTGATCTTGGACTTCCTAGCCTCCAGAACTATGGGAAATGAATGTCTGTTGTTTAAGCTGAAAAAAAAAACAAAAACTACAAAAACTAATTTTATTATTCAATTCTATCATTCAGGACAGATTCAAATGACTGGCACTATTTTTCATAAATAATAAGCTTCTAACCCAAATGATATGCTTACCCGCTTCTGACGGCGAAGTCCACACACACTCAGCCCATTACCCCCTCTCTGGCCAGGAATCCGACCGCTCTTGGGCAGCAGGATGAGCCGTGGTCGCAGGTGTCCAAGCCATCTGCAGCTCTATCCTCTGTGCTCTACAAACTCAAGATTCCAAAGCTAACGGCCATGTAGTATCTTTAAAATGTGTTTAACCACAGTATGACTTCAATTCGAAGTCATTTAAAGGCTGGAAATGTAGAGCCTAAAGACAAGTGCCGAAAGGAGGTCTGTGATCACAGTATCTGAAAGAGACCGAAGCACAGCACTACGCCACACTGGCTCCATAGGATTTACCAGACTCACTGAATCCGCTTTCCCAAGAAGGACCCCAACATCTGAATATTTTAGATTCCCAGGGGATTCTGACATGCAGCCAGCTTTAGGGACCATCGCTCAAAAAGACGATCGCAGCGGGTGCAGTGGTATCAGCACTTCACCTGCACAGACCCTGAACAGTCTCTTACCCTGTCTCCATTCTTATCTCACCTAGGACATGAGGAATGCAACCCTCACCCTGAATTCTGAGCCAAAATATTACCCTATTGAAGTTCTGTTGAAAAACCAAAATCAGGAGCTGCCTGAGGATGTGAACCCTGCCAAAAAGGAGGTGAGTGACTAAAGGAGCTGTGTCTACTGTGAGCGGAGCTCGTCGTCAGGAAAGCGCCCGTCTCCGTCCATGGCCTAGGACACTCTGGCACTTTGTAGGCCCCTCAGATCACATCTGAGCTACCCAGTAGCTCAAGACAAAAACCGGGGACTCTTTTTTTTCACCCCCCACATCGGCCCATCAGCTCGCCTCTGTCCACTCCTCCCCGTCTCTCTGCTGTCCAGCCACCACGGACTACTCCAGTAGCCCCCCAACTGGCTTCCAGCCCTGTCCCTACGATCAGCTCCCCCCGTAACAGCCCATAGGCTTTTAAAACAGACAACACTATTCTGTTTAAAACATCTCAAATGGCTTCCCACCGCAAATAGAAAAGAATCCAGAATCCTCTCTACGGCCTCCGTGGCTCTTCACAACCTGGCCCGCGCCCGCCTCTCTGATGTCATCTCATGTACCACTGCCCCCTTCACTTCCCACCCTCCAGCCACAGGCTTCCCTTTCACACACACTCGTCCAGCCTTGGAGCCTTTACACCGCCGGAAAAAGCTTTCTTCTCTCAGATCATCACAGAGCCAGCTCCTCCTCATGGCTCAGGTCCTGCCTCCAACGCTACCTCCCCCGGAAGGCCCTCCCTGACTGCCCTAACACTGCTTAAGAGCAAGGACCTTCTCTGTCTTGTTCACCACCACGTTCTCCACTTTTCAGCACCTAAAACCGTGCCTGGCAGAATGTATGCACTCTTGAAGTTTTGGTGGAATGAAATAGCATTTTGATGTTGAATGAATTCACTTATTTTCCCCTCAAAGGAGTGGATTTGGGAAGGGTCTCTGGGTTTTCCGCAATGTCTTAGCTAACTAACTCTTAAGGATCTGGACTACAACTTTCTTGAAAACAGAAGCCGTATCTTAGTACTTTTACTCAGACAGCAGCTATCCAGAAAGCATCAATAAATAAATGTTAGGAGAATTTTATGCTCTGAACAAGATTCACTTGATCGTGCATTCAAAAATGTCTGGATAAAAAATGGTAGATCAGGGCATGGAACAAGGAAACCCAGCACTCTATTTCGTTCTCCATGCAGCCAAAACCTCATGTCTAGAATTCATCATATATAACCCAATTCTTGTTCTTCCGGCCAGAAACTGGTGCCAGATGGGACCAGAAGAGCAGCAAATCCGGTCAGCTTCTGCTCAGGCCAAAATGGGACTCCATAACCCCAGAACCCTCCAATTAATAATTCAAGTCCATTCCAGACTTTCTGAAAAATCCCTTCTCCTTCCCCCTTCAAAGACGGTCTCTCGGCTCTACCCTCCCCCGCTCTGTTGGTGTTGATGGGTGCCATGCCTTCCTCCTAACTAGAGACTTTGTTTTCTCTCCTAGAATTACCTCTCTGAACAGGATTTTATTTCTGTGTTTGGCATCACAAGAGGGCAATTTGCTGCTCTGCCTGGCTGGAAGCAGCTCCAAATGAAGAAAGAAAAGGGGCTTTTCTAAGGCAAGAAGCTATATGCCTATTGCAAGACCACAGAAGAGAGCAGACAGTCCCAATAACAGGAAAGAATTTATCTACCAACTTTTGCCTAATAGCCAGCTACTTAGATACAGTAAGGTCTGCAAATCACAGCACGTTCTCCATCTTTCTCACCCCTGCATTCCGTAGTTATATACCTAAAATGTTAACCACTTACTTTTTGATTTTTGTGGCCTTCCGGCTAAGGTCTCAGCAGAAAGCACCACAACTGCATGAATCCAGAAAAGTCAGAGAAAAAAAACAACTGAGTTTAAAGTGTTTCATAATGGGGCTAGGATGTAAGGTTGTTTTAAATTCTAAGATCCGTGTTTGCAAAATCTATTTAACCCACCAATCACTGAAGTTATTCCCATATATACCCCAAGGGCAAAATCCAAATGCCCAGATCTGTACGTGCCAGAGATTTTTAACTCTTCAAATAAAGATATCTGTATGAGCAAATGGGAGTTCTTTTCAGTATTTGGGGTTTGCCGGTTATGGTAATTATTTTGTGATGCTGGTGGGGTGCCTGGGTGGCTCAGTCGTTAAGCGTCTGCCTTCGGCTCAGGGCGTGATCCCAGAGTCCTTGGGATCAAGCCCCACATCGGGCTCCCTGCTCTGCTGGAAGCCTGCTTCTTCCTCTCCCACTCCCCCTGCTTGTGTTCCCTCTCTCGCTGGCTATGTCTCTGTCAAATAAATAAATAAAATCCTTAAAAAAATTTTTTTTTGTGATGCTGGGAGAAACGTCTCGGTACTGGGGTAGTAAAGAGGCGCTGCTGAGTTCTCTGGATAACTGGACCACTGTAAGTCCTGTTTCTGGCACAAGAATGTCAACATCTGCCTTACAGCTGTCCGGGAAACCTCAGTCCCCACCCATCTCTACCCCATTATCCAAAAGAGAAACAGGGCCATGTGTTATTAATTTCAGTAACAAGGCCAGAACCAGTGTGCACACCACTGCAGAGAGCCTTCAAAGCACATCACAGACAGCAACAAATGAGCCCCATTTTCCAGACAGCTCAAAGTTAGTGTCAACCACTCCCAAGGAATCCGTGTGACAGAAGTAACATAACGGAGGACGTTCCAGGGTAGAAGCACCATCCAAAGCGTCACAAAGTGAAAGCAGAACAAGGGTGCCGGGTCACAGAAGCAGTGAGATCAATGGAGTTCAACATATTAGGGCCACCATGATCGATCTCAGTTGAAGGAAGTAGCAGCACAAGTGCTTACGCCCGTCCTCCCGGATCCTCGGCCCCTTCAATGAGGCCCACCTGCTGTTCTCAACAACTTGGCACAAGTAAGGCACAAAAAAGCTAAACCCAGCATTACACAAACAAGGAAAAGATTCTACTCTTCTTTATTATATAGCAATTTTATTTGATAACTACCCATCGAGTCTATCGTTACTTTATAAACGCCGATGAAAAACAACTTCAGGGTTTGAAGAGGCTTAGGAAATCACTTCTTTTCATAATGATACCCAGAGCCGAGAAGACACATCTCCTTCGGGGCCAAGTCTCTAGAACCTACTCAGCTTCTGCTGCCTCTTCGCCTTCTCCACACTCAAACCGCACAAAGTCGACGACAGATACCCCTTGAGGCTGCACATACTGTCCCAGCGTGATGGAGGGATCCAGCAAGTACGGCTGGGACAGCATCTTGGTTTCTGCCTCTCCCCCAGGCTCATCATCCAAAGAGCCAACAGAGAGAGGGGCCATGCCCACCACATGCTGCCCGAGGCGGCGGCCAAGATCTTCCAGGCCTGCTTTGCGCTCAGACGTCTCGCAGACGACCAGGGCCCCGTACTTCCCCAGCACCAGGTTGTGAAGCGACGGGCTGTGCATCGCTCCGTGGACGTAAGAGCCAACGTAGAACCCAGCTGGCACCTTCACCCATGCAGCTCGTTTAAGAGTCATGTTTTCTCCCAGTTTCCCTATAAAAAAGCAAAAACAAGTAACACCCTTCCAGAATATGACACCTGTGGCGGTACCAAAATATGCATAGAAATGGCCGAGGCTGGGAGACGGTCCTCTCTCCCCACATTTACAGTGAGTATGCTGTAAGATGGATAGGTACCATTCGCCATTTATGAAGAGGAAAATGTACGTGGGAGGAGAGGGCAGGGGTGGGAGAAATAAAGAATACCTTTATGGAACACCAACAATGTGCGACACTGGTATTTAAAAACATAGGCTATGGGGTCACACAGACCCTGGACTCAGGGCTCAGTTCTGCCCCTTACAGCTACATGACCTTAGGCAAGTGACATAACCCCATCTGCGAATTTATCAAGCCTTAGTTTCCTCCTCCACAACATGGAGATGATACCACTTAAAATAACCTGAAAGCAGGGTTCTTAGCAGACATAAAGTAACATATGGAAGCGCACTTAATTACATTATCTAGCACAGGGCGCGCTCAAATGCTGGCCATCGTTACTATGTTAAACTTAGGCTTCAAAAGCTCAAGCTACCCTCCCAGGCTCACACAGCTAATACATGCCAGAGCTGGAAGAAAACCTCCATCGCACTCCAAAGCAATTAAGTGTTTTCCTTCCCTGAAATTACCATCCCTCCCGAAAATCACCGTAGCTGACACAGACAACTCTTCGTCATCCACTGTAGCAGGAAAAAGTCCACAACTAAGAGCCCCAGAAAACCCAAAACCCCAAACCATCAGATAGTTTCAACTTCCTCTCATCAAAAATAAAAAATTTCAGTGGCATTTTTAAGATTTTATTTATTTATTTGAAAGGGAGAGGGAGCGCGAGCAGGAGAAGGGGCAGAGGGAAAAGCAGGCTCCACGCTGAGCAGGGAGCCCGATGAAGGACTCTACCCCAGAACCCTGGGATCGTGACCTGAGTGGAAGGCAGACGCTTAACCTGCGGAGCCACCCAGGTGCCTCTAGAGTTGTTTTTAAGAACCAAAAATAATTCCAGGTTTCCCTGTCTCCTCAGGATGCTATCCTCTCTAACATAAGTCCAAATAAGCCAAAAGGTAGGAAAGGGGTTAGGAGACCCCAAAAGGGATCTAGGTAAATATCCCTGCATTAGCCATAGTTATATCGAAAAGTCTTAACGGGAGAGAAATCAAAACAAATCTTCAAACAACTCAAAGCATCTCAACAACAGTTAATTCTCAGAAATTGACAAAGCTGAAACACCCAGTTCTTCCAGAATTTCTTAATAAGTCCCATTCACAGCTGTCTGCCTGGTTTCTCAGCCATGACTCACTAAGACATCATACATATTTCAAGATAACCTGATAAAAACAGAATTGATGCCTTGACTGGAAACGTCAGATGAGCAGTAAATTCCCAGCAAGCTCCAACCCAGCCCTACTCCCCTCCTTCCATCAAGGACACGTAGGAAGAAAGCAAAATCCCCACCAGTTCTGGCACAACGAGCCAGATGTGGTTCCTGTAGCCAGTGGTTCTGAAACAATAAACCTTCACAAATTCACGATCAGATTTTTCAAAAAAAAGAGATCAAATTCCTATATACGACACCTCCAAATATTCCTGGATTGCTTTCTGAAGAAGGTGAGATGACTTCTGATGTAGCATGTCTCCCACGGCATATAGAGAGGTAGTTAACTAGAAGTCAAAGGCCATCCCTGCCTAAAGACATGCTTTGGTCAGCCTGCAGAGTGCGGAAAATGATTTTAATTAACTGCAAACATCTAAAATCTGAAATTTTTACACACAAAGCTAAATTCTTTTGAAGGAATTTAAAAATTCTGACAACACCGGGGCCCCAAGCTAACAACTGGCGAGAGCTAGGAAACAGTTTCCCTCAGCAGAGTGCGAGCTTCTCAGGGAGCCTACTGCTCACTAGTGTCTAGCTCACAACACAACCCACTTCTCACATTCATATTATCTGATCCTTGTGGGCACATGAGCTTGCAATTCCTGATCTACGTATGGAGGAATATCAAAGATACCAGGAGGTCTAGTTCTTAATTTCCAGTTCCCACAGTCCTTACAAATACTCACCAATCGCTAAGGCTAGCTGATCCTTGAGACAGCCCTCTCTCTCAGGCCCAACCGGAAGTTCAGAGAGCTCAGAGGAATTCAAGAAGCCCTAAGTACACACAAAAAAACCAACAAATCAGTTCTGTCCTACTTAAATTACCAAGAGACTAGGCAAAAATCATGTTTCTCAAAAAATGATTTAAGATAACTAAGTATAAATGAATGTTTTGGGGCTTTTTTAAAGATTTATTTATTTCAGAGAGAGAGCATGCATGTGCCTGCACAAGGGAGGGGCAAAGGGAGAGGAAGAGACTCTCAAGCAGACTCCCCACGGAGCACAGAGCCCAACGCCAGGCTTGATCCCAGGACCCTGACATCATGACCTGAGCTGAAACCAAGAGTCAAACACTTAACCGACTGAGCCACCCAGGCATCTCTAAATGAATGTCTTCATTAAGCCAAAGATGTTACAAATTGGTAACAGTTCCGTTTTTATAAGTATTTTATTCTATCACTGCACTACCCCCAATTCCATCTCAATCCCATCCTCTGGTTTAACTTCTTAAACTATAGTTTCTAAGCAATCAGGAACGGTATTTTCCAACAATCATAAAATGTTAAAGCTAAAAGACTGGTTGAATAAACCATGGCACAGCCACATAATGGAAAACTACGCAGCTGCAAAAAAGAAAACAAAACAAAGATCTGTATGAACTGCTACAGAGTATTTCCAGATTATATTACTAAATTAAAAAAAGCAAATTAAAAGAGTACATATATAGGGCCAACTGCATCGGGCTCCGTGCTCAGCAGGGAGTCTGCTGGAGATTCTCTCTCCCCTTCTGCCTTTACCCCTTCTCCTATGTGCGCACACTCTCTCTCAAATAATAAATCCTTAAAAAAAAAAAAAAAAAGAGTACGTACATATACCATCATTTGTGTAAGAAAGAAGTATTTACATAAATATGCTATTTTTGCAAAAAAGATTTAAAGGATACCCCAAACCAATGAAACTGGTTATCTACAGGAGTGGACAAGAATAAGGTAGAAAGGAGAGAAGAAGTGAGACGTGTGTGTGTGTGTGTGTGTGTGTGTGTGTGTGTGTGTGTGTGTGTGTATTACAGCTTCAACTTTCAGAATCTTGTTAATGTTTTACATATTCAAAATCAAAATTAGATTAACAAGAATTTGGGGGTCAGGGGCGCCTGGGTGGCACAGCGGTTAAGCGTCTGCCTTCGGCTCAGGGCGTGATCCCGGCGTTACGGGATCGAGCCCCACGTCAGGCTCCTCCGCTATGAGCCTGCTTCTTCCTCTCCCACTCCCCCTGCTTGTGTTCCCTCTCTCGCTGGCTGTCTCTATCTCTGTCAAATAAATAAATAAAATCTTTAAAAAAAAAAAAAAAAAAAAAGAATTTGGGGGTAAAACCAAAATTAAACGCACAGAAACGTTAAGACTCTAACTGTATTTCAAATGAATAATTTAACTTCACAGAAGGGGGAAAAAAACTAATCCGAGTAACTTTCAATACAGTCCTTTGACCACACAACTTCAGTGGGAAGACAAAAAAGACATCAAAGAAATCTTGAACTCCTTAATAGGTTTGTTCTTTGCAGTGGTCAGGTATAGTCACTAAACATTTCAGTGTGTATTAGAACAATGAGAACATAAGTAAACACGGAAGTTGCTAAGAGCCAGTGTACCAACCGTGGGAGAAGGAAGATACAAATATAGAATCAGGGAAGAAAAGGAAGAACCCTGGGATGCAGGATTAGAACTGAAACACACACACACTTCCTGCATCTGTCTGCTGAAAGAGCAGAGCAGCAATGACATCTCAGTAGAAATAAGCGTGCCTAATTTCCACATCTTGGTTTCTAAAAACTATTCCCCCATTAAAAAGGATCAGGACTCCTTGGAGAAGGGGCTAATTCCATGGGTGGTGCAAGGAAAGGATGACATAGGCCCAGAGCATCTTGTTATGCTAAAAAGTAAAGAAATACTCGAAAATAATCATTACAAAAAGTCAACAAAGCCAGCTTACACTGGTCAAATCCAGGAATAATTTGAGCATCAAACTGAATAATGGATTGTAGGGTGAATTATAACATACTGTATAAAATAAGAATCCGTGAGGCAATGCCAGTACTAAGTAAAGCACTCAACATAGGGAGAAGAGAAGTCTCTTTCTTACAGTAGAATGCCAACTAATAAAACTAACACATGTAAAAGAAATTTTAAGAGTTAAAAGAGTAACCACTATGCAACTCTCATAGTAATAACTGATCCTGACAAAAGTCATCGATAGATGCTCATAATTTCAGGTAAAAATTTTTTGGGGAACTGGACACTTACACAGTCTCAAAGCATCCCCCATACAGATTACATGTTAATTACAAAGAGGAACAGAAAAACTTTACGTGGAAAAATCTGGAAGATACTACCCTGAGCAAGAAGAGACCAAAATTAACATCACCAGGGATGAGGGGGTGACTCAGTTGAGCATCCAACTCTTGATTCCAGCTCAGGTCGTCATCTCAGGGTTGTGGGATCAAGCCCCAGGGCAGGCTCCACACTCAGTGCAGAGGCCGCTTGAGATTCTCTCTCCTTCTCCCTCTGCCCCTCCCACACTCACTCCGGCGTAAGCTCGCACTCACTCTCCCTCTCTCTCTAAAATTAATTAATTAATTAATTTAAAATCTTTAAAAATTGACATCATCAGACGTGCCTGGGTGGTTCAGTCGGTTAAGTGTCTGCCTACAGCTCAGGTCATGATCCAGAGATCCTGGGATCCAGCCCTGCGTTGGGCTCCCTCCTCAGTTTCTCCCTCTCACTCTGCCCTTCCCTCTGCTCGCGCTCTCTCTCTAGCTTGCTCTCTCTCTCAAGTAAATAAATAAAATCTTTTTAAAAAAAAAAGAACCAGTTAACTGTAAAATACAGTTAAAATGGAGAGAAACAGGGGCACCTGGATGGCTCAGTCAGTAAGCGACCAACTCTTGATTTTGGCTCTGGTCATGATCCAGAGGTCCTGGGATCCAGCCCTGTGTTGGGCTCCCTGCTCAGTGGGGAGTCTCCTTTTCCCTCTTCCTCTGCCCCTCTCCCTGCTTGTGTGCTGTCTCTCACTCTCCCTCTCTCAAATAAATAAAATCTTTTTAAAAATAATAAAAAAATTAGGGCGCCTGGGTAGCGCAGTCGTTAAAGCGTCTGCCTTCGGCTCAGGGCGTGATCCCGGCGTTCCGGGATCGAGTCCCACATCGGGCTCCTCCGCTAGGAGACTGCTTCTTCCTCTCTCACTCGCCTGCTGTGTTCCCTCTCTCGCTGGCTGTCTCTCTGTCACATAAATAAATAAAAATCTAAAAAATAATAATAATAATAATA
This sequence comes from Ursus maritimus, assembly GCF_017311325.1. NCBI lineage: Eukaryota > Metazoa > Chordata > Mammalia > Carnivora > Ursidae > Ursus > Ursus maritimus. Next base: position 1,850,457 of record NW_024424564.1, on the reverse strand, counting down.
ATAATAATAATAAAATTAAAATTAACATCATCAATAATGGGACCAACGGTCATTACATGCCTCCTGATATGATATCCTGAAAAAAATACACGATAATTTATTTAATATTCATGCTCAAAACCCATACTCTGTGAAGAAACATCAGACAAACCCAAATTGAAGAACATTATACAATACTGTTTTCTACTCCTCAAAAATGTCAATGCGGGGCACCTGACTGGCTCAGTCAGAACAGCATGTAACTCTTGATCTCCCAGCTGTAACTTCAAGCCCCACCTTGGGTGTGGAGATTATTTAAAAATAAAATATTAAAAAAAAAAAAAAAGGTCAATGTAATGAAAGACAAAGAAAGGCTGAGAAACAAAGACAGGACACTAAACAAACATGACAACAATGGCAACACATGATACTGGACTGGATCCTGGATCAGAAGAAAAAGTGCCAGCTGGTAAAATATGAATATATATCATATATTATATAAATAAAAATGTATCAGCGTTAAAATTCTGGAATGTGATTACTGTACTGTGGTTACATAGGAGAATGTTAGGAGATATCCTATTCAAGGGAATAAGGGCCTGAAGTCTGCAAATAATGTGCAAAAAAATTTTTTAAATAGTAATGGGACACCTGGCTGGCTCAGTTGGTTGGGCATGCAACTCTTGATCTTGGGGTTGTGAGTTCCAGCCCCACGTTGGGAGTAGAGTTTACTTAATACAAAGAAGGAAAGAAAAGAAAAGAAAAAGATGAGAGCTTCTAGTTCAAGTGCTTCATCTACTCAATATAATTCCAAAAACTAATCTCCACATTGTTTTCCATATAATCACTATTTAATGCCAGTAATAATTAACATTTACCACAAGCTCTCAAGAAAAGAATAGGAGAAAAAAAATAGTACTGAAAACCAAAAAAAAAAAAAAAACCTACTCTGAGTAGTTGGTTTGTTTTTACCATGACAATCAGGATGAATCAGAGGCAGACTAATATAATCCCGTCCTGGTGCTCCTATGGACACGAATATGCTTCTTTTCCTGAACTGTGCCTTCTCCAATATCTGTATTTACAAATCCTTTCTTCAGAAAGAGAGAGAGAGAGAGAGAGAGAGAGAGAAAGAAAGAAAGAAAGAAAGAAAGAAAGAAAGAAAGAAAGAAAGAAAGAGAGAGAGAAAGGGAGAAAAGGGGAAAGGGAAGAAAAGAAAAATCCTTCCCTCAGGCCATTCTAGATTTCTGAATACAAAGCTTCACCTGCTTGGGTTGCCTGGGTGGCTCAGTCAATTAAGTTTCCAGCTCTTGATTTCAGCTCAGGTCTTGTTGTGGGATTGAGCCTGGAACCAAGCTGTACCCCTACCCCCCACCCCAGGGAGCCTGGAGCCCTGCATAGGGCCCCCGCCCTTGGCGGGGTGTCTACTTGCGATTCTCTCCCTCTCCCTACCCCCTCTCCCCAACTCGTGCACACACTCTCACTCTCTCTAGAATGGATAGGTCTTTTTTTTAAAAAAAAGAAAAGCAGGGAGCCTGGATGGCTCAGATGGTTAAGCGTCTGCCTTCGGATCAGGTCATGATCCCAGGCTCCTGGGATCAAGCCCCACGCCAGGCTCCCAGCTCAGTGGGGAGTCTGCTTCTCCCTCTCCCTCTCTTCCTACTCATGCTCTCTCTCTGTATCTCTCTGTATCAAATGAATGAACGAACGAACGAACGAAAGAAAAAAGCTTAGCTTCACCTGATCTGACAGACTCTACCCCACTGGCATTCATTCATTCATTCAACAGATTTAACAAGCCCCAACCAAATGCTGCACCCACTCCTCTTTCACCAAAAACACAGTAGTGAAAAGACAAATTCTCTGCCTCACGAAGCTCACATTCTATTGGGGAAGACAAACAACATATAAATAAGTAAAAACATAATAAATATATAGTATTATAACAAAAGTATTTCAATGAAGCAAAATACGAGGATAGAGCAACACGAAGGATACTCCTCTCCAAAGAGATAACATTTAAGCAGGGACATGAAATAAGGGAGTAAGACATAGAATGTCTGAAAAAAGGGAACAAACAGCAAACACCCTAAGAAAGGGGTGTGTGTGTAAACCCAGCATATTGAAAGACAATCCCAAAACTCACTTTACTGTATGTGGAGAGTTGATCCTTTAGGTTCTGACAATGCAACAGGGTTCCCAGGGCGACTTGCTGGACCAACTGTTGAAATTTTAAATTTCTGGAAACAAAGTCTGTCTCACAGTTTACCTGGTGGGAACAAATTGACGTTGCTGTATAGGCTGTTGATGGACAGTTTGCAGAAGTGCCTTAAAGCTAGAGAGTAAACCAACGTACAGCAGAACCAGCTGCAGACTCCACAAAACAGAAATAAGTGACCCTGGCACTGAAGGCTGCAGTTCCTCTCCTAGCTTGAGGCCAGAAACTGAATGCAGTGTCCTGCTCTGCCAGTGAGTTAGCAATGACCCGCAGCACACTCAAAAGATGGTTCCATAATGTCCCCAACGGACTCACTACACGTTCACCACTTGCCTGTGGCTGCAGGCCAGCATCCCCCCATTCTCCAGCCTCCTCCAACACCAAACCACTTCTGCTATCAGCGTGCTTATCTCCTTTTCTCACCCTAATTCACACCTGATTCTTCACCAGTTGAGGCCCTGAAACCTCCTCTAAAACAGCTACATGCTATCCATCAACTCATTAATATAATTCCTAGCTTTAAAATCTAACTGTTCCAGGAAACACTCAGTGGCAGGGTATAAGGCTACAGGAAGTCACATTTAGAACTACAGGTTTGCCCCACTATCCGAAAGTAGTGTTCCTATGAAATCTTTCGTAAGCCAAAATGGCATAAAGCGAAAAATCAATTACTATTAATTCATATGCACACGGATGCACAAAATAAATCTACCTAAAGCACAGACGCTCACAAAGTCCAAAGCTATGGAGGCTTGATGCCGAGATGCTGAGTGTGGGGGGGTGCCATAGTTTGACGGGGCAATTCTTCCTGCTGGGATGCCCCCTGCCTCTATAACGACTCAGTCCAAAACCAACGCTGAGTGCTATTTTCACTTTTTGCCTTTTTTCATAAAAGAGAAAGTACTCTTTGGATTTCTTTTGGTTAACAAAAAGCAAACACAGGTACAAATGTAGGTCTTCAGTAAAAGCAAAGTGTATAACTCGAACTTTCGAAAAGTGGGGAATAACTGTAATCTTTCTGACTTCTAGGTCTTTAATCGTCAACATACCTGGGCATTCCTGTACTGAAGTGAATTCACAATAACTGTGGTCTCACCGGCTTGATTCCAACAACCTTTTGCGGTTCTCAAACACCTCTTTAAGAATGCAAAGGGACAACCACAAAGCTTTCCACCCAAGCGACAGCTGTTTCTGGTTATCTAGAATTCCGACAACTCACCTCTACTAACACAGTTGTGTTCCCTTCCTGCAGTAGCCCAATCAGACCTTCCTTAGTCTTCCTGCCATGGAGTTTGGCAGCTCTGCTCCAGCCTTCCTTCTGGGCCTGTTTGTGGAGCCAGCTCTCTGCCTATAAATTAAAAATAGGGCAGATGACAAAGTCATAGAATTTAGAACTGAACGGAGCTCTAAAGTATGTTCAGGTTCCCTAATTCTTTCTGCTTCTCTTCAGTCTTATAATGGAAACTAAAGCAATCTCTCATTTACTGGCAGGCTACCACTGAACGCCAAATGCCAGGCATTGTGCCTGGTGCTTTGGATAAATTTAATCTTCACAACAACCCTATGGAGCACACAGTAGTATTTTTATTATATAGACAAGAACAATGCAACTCTGAAAGATGAAGGTGTCCAAGATCACCGGGTTAGTGTGAGGGCACCACAGTATAAATCCTCGTAGGTCTGACACAGGGCCTTTGGGCTCCAAGCAGCAGGAAACAGCACAGCAGTCGTACTTGGAATAGAGTTTGTTAACCATGGGATCCTGAGTTAATGGCTTCTGGAGTCAAAACACAGTCAAAGGGTGAGGTTGTCACTTAACTCGGAATCCTATCCAGAGTTCTACAGTTATGGGTCCCCGGGGCAGCAGGTCTGATTTACTGCTCCCCAGCAGCCCCTCCCTGAGAGACCGAGGTCGGGGCCTAGTACCGGGCACTGCTCTCCTCGCCCTCCCCCCCCACACACCTGTTTGAGATCCCCGCCACAAGTCTCCAGCGCTTTCCTGCAGTTTACAAAGGAGTAGCCTGTTTTTCGCCGCAGCTTCATAAGAAGCTCCTTGCTGGAGGCCGAGGAAGACAGCCAGGGCCCAGTGTGAAATGTGTGCCACGACTGAGGCGACTGAAGCAGAAGGGGTCCCACCTGCAGAGGTAAGAAGAAAGGGGTGAGAAGCAGGAAGCAGCCAGGAGCTCCGGCGGGTGGAGAGCACGTCGGCAGGGAGGCCACCTTAGTGGACACTGGGGCTCCCGGGGTGGGGGAAGGCAACAGTGGCCACTCAGAGAAAATAACGGCGGGGCGGGGTGGGGTGGGATGGAGTCGAACGGAGGACGGAGGAAGGGAAGGCTGCGTTCCGAGCGACGGGAGATCTGCAAGGAAGGCGGGACGGTGGGAGACCCAGAGCCCTCACCGGGCAGCTCCCGGCCCACCCGACCAGGTAGAGGCGCAAGGAGCGCAGCAGCGACATGTCTCCGGCCCCAGAGTACACTGCTGCCCGCCGGCGCACGGTTGAGACCACAGGCCTACGGCGCGGCGGCAGGGCCAAACCTCTCCACCGCAAAGCGCCAAGCGAGGACGGCGCCGCCTGCCGGCCGGGGTGCACACTCACCGCTTCTACTTGGCTTTCGGAGACTGTATTTCACAAGGGAATTACACCCCTACCCCCACCCAGCCGTAGGTAAAATAACAGAAACCATGAGACAAAGTCGTCGCAAAGTTACAATTCAAAACATGTGGCAACATTTTATGTTTTTTTATTTCCGTTCATCTTTCATAGTCATTATTCATTTAGGACTCACGACAAACTTGTGAAGTAGGCGGGTGGGTTCAGAAATTTGGCTAAGGGCTCCTGGGGAGGTAGGGGTGGAGTCCTTTCAACAAACCCTGTAAATATTTGTTGAATGAGCAAAGTATTTATCGAACATCTACTGTGTGCCGGGAGCTGTGCTAAGCTTCAGGGAATTAGAGGACAGTAAACCACAGCCCTGTCCTCCAAAGTAACCTAACGGTGAGAAAACAGGGAACGGACAAGTGAACGCTCAAGACAAGGAAAGTCCCATAAGATGAACAAACAGTAAAAGGGAGAAAGAAATCACATCCAAACAGAGGCTCTGTAAAAGCTTTTTTCAGGAAAGAGGCGAAGAGTAATAAAGATTTTGACAGGTAAAAATAGCCCTTCCAGGCAGGGAATCATCAAAGAGAATGAAGAGAACAGGGAATTTGGGTGTGGAAATAGGGAACAAAGAGTAGACATTTAGAATTTGGCCAGAGGTTGGACAAATACATGTAGGAAACCAGTTGAAAATGAAATAGAAGGGTAATTTGGGATCACACAGAACAGACTGAGTACCAAGCCAAGGAACTTGCTCTTGCTGTAGGCATCAGAAGCTAATCAGAGCTGATTTTGGAAGATCAAAAGAGTTTGATAAATGGTTTGAAGTGGAGAGAATGGAGGCCAGGAGTCGAGAGGAGGTGATATGTGGCCCAAGGAGTAAAAGAGAGCCTCAAGCAGAGGTACCGCAGTGGGAAGAGAAAAGAGGTGAAGACAAAACACAGTAGCAAGGAAGGACCGACAGGGTTTGGAAACCTAGAGAAAACTCAAAGATGAGAAGAACCTAGTACTTAGTGATCGTGGTTCCAGCTCCAAAAAGGATGAGGAAGCTGTAGTCCAAAGACAGCTCCGCTGCCTATCCCCAGCTTCAGGGCAGGGAGGGCTTGACCCAGTTAGAGCCATTGTCCCACCAGACTCTGTCTCCAGAAGCGAGAAGTGGGTGGTCTGAGGTTTCTTCCTTCCTAGAGCCCCCCACCCCAAGCAAAAGCTTGTGTTCTTTGGATGTGGAGATGATCTTCTTTCCCTTTAAAAAAATTCCATTAGATTCCGGCAGGGGAAAAAAAGTCCATTCTGTATTTAAAAAACAAAACAAAACAAAACAAAACAGCAGGACTGGAAGGGTTAGGGGCAGTCTCTCTATAGCCACTGTTCTCACCTCCCATTTGCCTCCCCTCCCCCTAAAAATCCTGGACACCTTCCTCACTTTGTCCTCTGAGAACGGGAACTGGGAACTTCCTTTGTGCTCTAATCCAGTGCTATTAGGGCTCTAAGATTCCTAGCAAGCAGGACATCCCTGCACCGGCCCAAGAGTATCTGGAGGGACAAAGAGGGAAGGAGGAAAGAGAGGCAAGGGAAACCCGTACTTTTCTTCCTCGTGTTCATGGCTTTGGAGATACGGCAGCTCCTTTCTTAGGACAAGGGGTTCAGAGGAGCAGAAGGGTGATGTCAAGCAGCTCTTGGCTCCCTGTGCCTGGCCCTATAGATGTTGACATTCTCATCCTCATCCCGCTGGGCCAGCTCCAGTTGGAAATGCTGGGGCAGGAGGTGCTGAAAGAAGCTCTCTGTCCCGTGCTCCTCTCTCATCTTGGAGGCCAGATAGACGGTGCCATGGGGCCCGCACAGGTGTTGGAGGGTGCCCAGCAGCAGTGGGAAGGTGGGCTCCAGGTACACGATATCAGCCCCCAGCACCAGGTCATAGTCTCCAGGGAAGACATGCTGGTCAATCCCCCAGGATAAGGCGCAGACCTGGGCCCGGGCTCCAGCTGGCACATTGGCCTGGACGTTGCCCTGGATCTGCTCTAGGGCCACGGGCAGGTCAGTGATGGTAACATCCCCCCCTGAGAGAGAGGAAGGAGGAGAAATGCAAGTCAGACGGACCAACCAAGGGGGTCTCGGCTCCTACCCAGAAGGTCCAGAGACCGGAAGGCCTAGAGGACGGTGTTTTGACAGCCAGAGTGCACACTTTGGCTTTTAGTTACCCTAACCTCCATCTCACCCGCTGCCTTGCTCATTACTCTACGTTCTACAACATCAAAGTCATCTCTGAGTTCATCTTCAACCTCTCTGCCCAACACACAACCATCAGGTGTCAGCAGAAGCCTGGGCAGGGCCAGGCTGGAGACAGGCTATGTACCCAGCCCCTATAGACCCAAAGCAAACTTCATGGATCTGGAAAGCTTCCCAGAAGACATGGCTTCAGCGAGCCTTAAAGGACAAGTAAGAGTTAGTTAGGTGGAGCTTTCCAAGCAGAGAACAGAAAGTACAAAGGCCTGGGGGCGAGAGCAACGCATATTCAAGGAAGGCTGAACCTTAGGGGATGTGGAAGGAAGGAGAAAAGTATCAAGACCAGAGAATAATGATGACAAGCTGAAGAGACTCAGGCTTGATCCTGAGGGGGATAGTTATTATAGGTAGAAGCGGAGGGTGAAGATAATCAGATCAGCACCTCGGAAAGCTTCATTCATGCAAGAAATACACGTAGTGAGCACGTAAGTTCTGGCAGTACAGTGGCGAGCAAGACACGCTAGGCACCGCGAACTCATCATGGTCAGGACGACTGTTACAGACACAGGAAGTACTAAGAATTCATTCATTCATTCATTCATTCGTTCATTCCTATTTATTATGTGCCTCTATGCCAGGTGCTGAGAATACAGCAGTGAACCAATCAGACAAGACTCCCTCCCCTCATAGGGATTATGGTCTAGTGGCAAAAAATGGACAACAAACAAAACAAATCAAAGAAAGTACATTGTACATCAGATGCTATGGTGAAGAATTAAGCAGAGAAGGGGGATGGGGCGGGGAATGTAATTTTAAATTGAGTGGTTAGGAAAAGCCTCCTTCAACAGATTATGTTTGGGCAAAGACCTGAAAGAAATGATGCAGCAAACCATGTGGACCTCTCAGGCTAAATGTACCAAATAAGGGATTAACGAGTGCAAAGGCCTTGAGGCAGGAAAATGCCAGCAGGTGTAAGAAAGAGCAGGAAGGCAAGGGGCTGGAGCAGAGTCTGCGTGAGATGCTCCCGCTCCCTCTGCCGCTCCCGCTCCCTCTGCCCCTCCCCCTGCTCTCTAAAATAAATAAGTAAACAAATAAATAAAAATCTTTGAAATAAACAAATGAATAAAAGGATCACTCTGGCTGCTGTGATGAGAAAGAACCGCAGAGGGGCAAGGTCAAAGGCGAAGAGACCAGTTAGGAGGTGGGTCAGTGACCCAGGTGAGAGGTGATACTCGTTTGAATGAGGGCAGAAGCCACATCTAAGAAATGCTCAGATCCTAGGGGCGCCTGGGTGGCTCAGTCGTTAAGCACCTGCCTTCGGCTCAGGGTGTGATCCCTGTGTTCTGGGATCGAGCCCCACATCAGGCTCCTCTTCTGGGAGCCTGCTTCTTCCTCCCCCACTCCCCCTCCCTCTCTTGCTGGCGGTCTCTCTCTCTCTATCAAATAAATAAATAAAATGTAAAAAAAAAGAAAAAAGAAAAAAAAGAAATGTTCAGATCCTGAATGATTCTGAGGGTACAGTCAACAGGATTTGCTGACAGACAGGACACGAAATACTAGAGAGAGACATGTGTGACCTGACTAACTAGAAGACCAACTTGCTATTTACTCGGAGAGGAAGGCTGTAGGAGGAGCGGGCCTGGACCGGAAGATCACGAGTTCCCGTCTAAGTGTGAGATGCCCAGCAGACAACCGCATGAAGATACCGGGTAGGTAGGACGTTCCACAAACACATCTGGAGATGGAAATGGGAGTTACAGGGTCATGAGCGCATAAAGGGCATTTAAAGCCATGAGGTGATGGGACTGCTTGGGAGTATAGACAGAAAAGGGAAGGGGTCAAAGGACTACTCCTGAGCCCTGGGGCACTCAAACTTCCAGCGGTCAAGACGAAAAGGAACCAACAAAGGAGACTGGAAAAGAGTGCCAGTGAGGTGGGCAGAAAGCAGAGTTGTGGTACCCGGGAAATGAAGGAGGCATTTCAAGGAGGAGGGAGAGTCAAATGCTGCAAAGTCAAGTAAAGTGGGCTCATAACCGACTCCTGGAATTGGAAATGAAGCTCACCACCTTGACTGCTGCAACTGGGGGCAGGAATGTGCAATGGATTGCAGGAAGAGTAAGACAGGTCCTACAAAGAGGATTAACTCTCTGAGGAGTTTTGTTGTAAAGCAGAACAGAGAAATGGGGTGGTAACTAAAAGGGTATGTAGGACAACAGATTTTTCTAAGAGAAAATATAGTGTATTTAGATGTATATAGGGGTGTGTGTGTCTACATAGAATGTTCCAGAGAAAAGGAAAAACTGATAATGGGGGGGGCGGTACTGGGGATGGGGAGGAGGTTTGCTGGAACAATGTCTTTGAGTAGATGAGAAGGTTCGGGGTCTTGCGACAAGTGGAGGGCTTAACCTTCACTAGGAGCTCAGTGTGTTTACCCGGGGTAACAGGAGAGAAGGCAGCGCTTAAAACAGAGACAGCTGAGTAGACATTGCGTTAGGAACGTGTGAACATTTTCTTTAAGAAAATAGAAGCAATCAGAAGAGATGGGCAACAAAGTCATCAGCTGAGGGTAAGACAGGGGAGGAGGCATGTAGAGGTCTGAAAGGCAAGAAGGTAAGAAACAGATGTGTGGGAGAGTGAAGAACACGTGGACAAGGGAAGTGTAATAGACTAGCTGGGCAGCAACTAAAGACGTGCCTAAGGTTAATAACAAAAATTCAGAATGAAACCGGTCAGCTTAGGAGGGCCTAAGCTAGCTTGGAGGTGGGGATATCAAAGAGGCCTTCCCTTGGAAGTGGAGTTTGAACTGAGCACTGAAGGATACATATGCGCTAACCAGGTGGCCCAAGGATTCCAGGCAGAGAGTACAGTCTGTATGAAGGCTCCACGATGGGAACATCAAGACAGACTTGAGGCACTGAGAGAAGGGTAACAGACAGCACAAGGAGCACAAGAAGGGAGGAAGAGGCACAGAAAGAGGCCAGAGAGGGAGGCAGAACCTTGGAGGCAAAGGTATTGGTAAAGGTATTGGTTTGAGCTTGAAAGAACAAGAAGTCATTGAAAGATGAGAGTCAGAGGTGATGACAACTGCATCTTGAAAATATCACTCTGCAGGGTAGAGTGGGCAGAGGTCTGGCGGGGGCAAGGAGTCAAAGCAGGAAGACAAGTTTGCCTAAATGCAGTTGTGCAGGCAGGTGATCACAGTGGCATGGACTGGGGAGCCCTCAGTGCCGATGGAGAAATGTGAGATTCAAGAGATTTTTAGAAGATAAAATCCGTAGGACTTGAGTAACGGCTATGGGGGTGAGAAAAAGGGATGTTACAAAGGTAATATCCAGGTTTCCCACTGGGTGGATGATAGTTTGATTCACCGAGATGGGGAAGCCTGAAGGAGAAACAGCCTGGGTGCAGGAAGAACACAAGATCTAGTTTCGGCATGCTCACCTTCCCATAGAAAAGCTTGAAGACACTTGTGAAAACCCAGGGAGCAGACAGTGGGGGAAATATTAAAGGACACGTGATCCACAGGTCTGACTGACAGCCTGGATGTGAGCGGGTGAGGGCAAGGGACAAGATGACACTCAGATATCTTACTTGGCAACTGGGTTGAGGGCAAAGGAGGAGAAGCCAGTCTTTGAGCAAATGGAAGTAGGTGTTCCCATCCATACTACACACTTTTCTCCCATTTTAGCATAACTGCACACCTCTCCTCTGCTTTTCCTTCGTGGAAAATTGCTTTTAACACTTCCTTGATTCTTTGTGAGCCTGCTGTGTTCGCACTGTTCACCTTCTCATCTGACAGTGCTTCTCTTTGAATTCCCAGGGAGTCAAGGGAGACATAGCCAGAGCATGTCCGCTGGCTCTGAGAATACATCACCGTAATCCCAGTCCCGTAACATCCTCTCCCACCTTCCCCACTAGACCAGAAGCTCCTCGGGAACAGGCAAGCTGTCTCACTCACTGTTGTATCCCAATACCTGGCATGATAGAAGACTCCAAATAGATATTGACTGAATGAGTACAAGAATGAATGCCTGCCTCTGGGAAGACTTCCCTGAATGTGACCTAGCTGTGTTCCCATAAACAAAGATATTTGCATTACTAGGGAGATGACATCATATGTGTTTTAAATGAGCGTTTTGGCTGTGAGGTTTTGCCTGCCCATTAAATTATAAAGTGAAGCACTGTTTCCTTTGTAGTTCTGGATCCTTAAAAAAAGTGAAGCAACATTTTCCTTACCTTTTCCTTTCCCAAGTCTGCGGTGCCTAATTCCTACCCCACTTCCCCCACAAAAACACCCTAACCCTCAAAAATTCATGCTTGTTTCTCCCAAGCAGTCAAAAACCTTAAAAATCTAATATCTACTCATATTAAAGTTATAAAGCACTCCTCAGGTTTAATACATGCAGATTGCTCCCCCTACAGAATGCCCCCAAAGATGCGTTTTGACAAAATACCATGTCGAAAGCAAAGGCGGTTTTAAGTGACAGCATTATTCATGAAATCACAAAGAGCAAAAAGGTAGAAAAAACTCCTTCTACTAAGGCCTGCCCGGTTTTTATTTCCTGCCCCAAATCAACTACCCTGGGTGTTTTCTCTGGCACACAGAAAGAGGTACACACACACACACACACACACACACACACACACACGGTTTGTTAAAGAGTCTGGTCTGGTCGCAAATCACTCCCCTCTCCGCCAAGATCCCCACGATGCCCGTCCCTGCGCCTAGTTCGATCACTTTCTTGCCTCGGAAATCCACATTTTGACTTTCAAAATAGTTGCACAGGCTCAGAGCCTACGGGGGGGAAAAAGGGAGAGAGAGAAAAAGACTGTCGCGGGGATGGTTCCATATGGCAGAAGGAGAGTCCGGGGTCCGGACCTCCCAGGGACCCTCGCCCAGAGCCGCCCACTCCTCACCGCGTCCCACACGCGCGCCGCCACCCCAAGGCGGGACCCGAAGTTCTGTGTGATGCTCAGCACGTGCCCACAGAAACAGAACCGGCTCTTCTCCGAGTAAGAGTCCGCGAAGAGGCCGACTTCCCGCGGGAACACGGATTCGGGCTCTGATTCACGATCTGGGCAGGGGTCCGCCATCTGGCTGAGAGCACGCGGACCCCGGGGCCAGCGCCGGTATCCCGGATCTGGGACGGGGTGGGGGTGTCGGGCCGCGGGTCTTCTGGGCTTCTCCGTGGCACCGAGCCCCGCCTCCCCGAGTTTGCCCTCCTCCCTTCAGTTTGACTTCCTGGAGGTGGGATGAGGAGCTGTCCCTCCCGCTCCGGTCCCCAGCGCACTCCCAACGGGGCTCACGTCGGACCACGCGGGGCCGACCCGGCCGACAGGTCTGAGACCGGGGGAGAAGGGAGAGGAGTGAGGATTTTACTGTAAGAAGCGGGGTCCTGGGACTCCTCTCACCTGCGGGGTGCACAGGTACCTGCAACTAGGATAGTAACCCAGACCACGCAGAAGCGGGCTAACGAAAGAGGTAGGGTGCCAGGTCTGGCCTTGCCGGTCCAGCCGGAGACCCGCGCCTCGAAGGCCCCCCTCCCACTCCGGCCGCAGCCCACCGTCCTCGCCCAGGTAGCTGAGTACACTTTAAGAGGCGGGGTCTGCTCACAACGTGCCTGATTGCGTCATTATCGTGCGCCTCGGGCGTTGGTCTCCACGTGGGCTCAGTG
>NW_024424564.1:1803662-1837750 GCF_017311325.1 Ursus maritimus | reverse complement strand
CCCCCCCCCCCCCCCCCCCCCCCCCCCCCCCCCCCGCCACTCACTACCGCCACGAAGCTCACGCACCCTGCAGGGCGGCCAAGATCCCCACGATGCCCGTCCCTGCGCCTAGTTCGATCACTTTCTTGCCTCGGAAATCCACATTTTGACTTTCAAAATAGTTGCACAGGCTCAGAGCCTACGGGGGGGAAAAAGGGAGAGAGAGAAAAAGACTGTCGCGGGGATGGTTCCATATGGCAGAAGGAGAGTCCGGGGTCCGGACCTCCCAGGGACCCTCGCCCAGAGCCGCCCACTCCTCACCGCGTCCCACACGCGCGCCGCCACCCCAAGGCGGGACCCGAAGTTCTGTGTGATGCTCAGCACGTGCCCACAGAAACAGAACCGGCTCTTCTCCGAGTAAGAGTCCGCGAAGAGGCCGACTTCCCGCGGGAACACGGATTCGGGCTCTGATTCACGATCTGGGCAGGGGTCCGCCATCTGGCTGAGAGCACGCGGACCCCGGGGCCAGCGCCGGTATCCCGGATCTGGGACGGGGTGGGGGTGTCGGGCCGCGGGTCTTCTGGGCTTCTCCGTGGCACCGAGCCCCGCCTCCCCGAGTTTGCCCTCCTCCCTTCAGTTTGACTTCCTGGAGGTGGGATGAGGAGCTGTCCCTCCCGCTCCGGTCCCCAGCGCACTCCCAACGGGGCTCACGTCGGACCACGCGGGGCCGACCCGGCCGACAGGTCTGAGACCGGGGGAGAAGGGAGAGGAGTGAGGATTTTACTGTAAGAAGCGGGGTCCTGGGACTCCTCTCACCTGCGGGGTGCACAGGTACCTGCAACTAGGATAGTAACCCAGACCACGCAGAAGCGGGCTAACGAAAGAGGTAGGGTGCCAGGTCTGGCCTTGCCGGTCCAGCCGGAGACCCGCGCCTCGAAGGCCCCCCTCCCACTCCGGCCGCAGCCCACCGTCCTCGCCCAGGTAGCTGAGTACACTTTAAGAGGCGGGGTCTGCTCACAACGTGCCTGATTGCGTCATTATCGTGCGCCTCGGGCGTTGGTCTCCACGTGGGCTCAGTGGAGAAACCCGGGACTGGGGATCATGGCGGGAGCCGAGGCTGGGGACGCGGCAGGAGCGGAGGCGCCGCAGCCCCAGAAGCGCTACTATCGGCAACGTGCTCACTCCAACCCCATGGCTGATCACACGCTGCGCTAGTGAGTGAGCAGGGCAGGGGGGCGGGAGCAGAGGAAGGCAAAGGAGGGCGGAATGTTCGCAGCAGCCCACAGCAGTCCGGAAGGGCTGTTGCTCTGGCACTGCCGGCAGGGTCTCAGATGGACCGGGGAGGGTCGGCTGGGTGACGTCAGCTTTAGAGGTGGGACGGGGAGATTTGGGGAGGGCGGAGATGGAGGTTTGGGAGGGGGCGTGGCGTTCTGCCGGAAGTCTCGGTAGCGGTGCAAGTCTGGGAAGAGAGAGTAACTTAGACTGGAGTGTTGCTGGCGAAATGTCGTTTCCACCTTTCGGTTTCGTTGATCGGATTTAATAAAAAGACAGACACACAAATCCCGCCCACACCTTAGTCCGTCCTCTTCCCACAGAGCACATAAACAGAGTAAGGTCCCAGTGCCTTGGGCAGCCAATCTCTGGGGGAAGGGGAATTCGTGACCCAGAAAGGAGAGCTGTCTGACCAGAGTCACATTAACTCCTAGAAGTGAGGATGGGCAGGTCAGCAATCATGAGGCTCATGATGGGCCTATGATTCACACTGGGGGTTAAGGGTGGTTTCCAGTGTGTCTCCTAGAGACCGCAGGGCCCACTGTTACAGAATTTTTGAGAATCGCTCTTCCCATTTACCTCCCACCCTTACCCATCCGCCCACACACATGTACTACCACTTCTGCAATGTCTTGACCAACCCTCTCATGTCTTCTCTCCAATAGCCCTGTGAAGCCTGAAGAGATGGACTGGTCTGAGCTGTACCCAGAGTTCTTCGCTCCACTGACTCAAAATAAGAGCCACGATGACCCAAAGGATAAGAAAGAAAGGAGAGCTCAGGCCCAAGTGGAGTTTGCAGACATAGGCTGTGGCTATGGTGGCCTGTTAGGTAACACTCTGGCCTGTTCTCTAGGGCAAGGAGAGGCGATTTCCTGGTTCTGCTACCTCAGCAGGTTTGGTGGGGGCCATAGTTGGCCTTTTCCCTTCGGACCAGACACCAGTGCTGTGACGTCAGTGTGGAGAGCCTCTATTTTCCCTGCACCCTGGGTCTGGCCTTTGTCCTGGAGAAGGGAGGGTGTTGTCTCAAATGCCTCTTAGACCTTGGGTTGTCCTGTCTGGCTCCACCCCTGGTCTCAGTCCCTACTTGAGGCATTTCACCTGCAAGGTGCCGGGTCAGTGAGCGGGTCAGCACAAGCGTCAGAGATTAGTCACTGTAGCCAGTGATCCTGAACTGTCTTTCTGAGGGATTCCACCACACTCCCTCTCCTCCCCCTCCTTCACCAGAACCCATTGTTTCTGCTCTACTCTCATGTTTTCAAGTTCCTCTTGTATTGTCTGTATTGTCCCAGCCCTGCATGCCAGGCCAGTTGTCTATTTTTAGATCTTCCCATAGAGGTAACAGCATGACAGAGAGAGGAAAAACATGGTACTTGGGGGCAGAAAAGCTCAGTTCAAGTTCCAGTTCTGCCTCTTCCTAGCTCTGTAACCTTGGGCATTTTTGACTTCAGTATCCTCATCTTCTCAATTTACCACAGAGTGTCAGAAGGATTAACTGAGACAATGTGTGAAACACTGAAAACTGTGAAGCACTTGCAAATATACATGTATTCCCAGGCCCTCCCCCTCCAGTCCAGTGACAGTCTTTGGATCTAAGCCTAACCCTAACTTCAACCCTCTTCTCCAACATAGAACCAGCCATCCAGGTATCTCTCTGTCCGCACTTGCCATTCCTGATTTTGGTAGTTGCGGATTGACACTTCCTTTCCTTTCTTGACCCCTTTTCACTTCCTGCAAGTATGAGGTTGATGATTCCATTCCTATTTCTGTGTCCAGTGGAACTGTCACCGTTGTTCCCAGACACACTGATTCTGGGTCTGGAGATCCGGGTGAAAGTCTCAGACTATGTACAAGACCGGATTCGGGCCCTTCGAGCAGCTCCTGGAGGTGGCTTCCAGAACATCGCCTGTCTCCGTAGCAATGCCATGAAACACCTTCCTAACTTCTTCCGCAAGGGCCAGGTGGGGAGGGGCCCCAGTGGGTTAGGCTGGTAGGCAGGTGGGGCATTGAAGCCAGGCTCTCAACCCTATCGATGCGTGTCTGTCTCCCAGCTGACAAAGATGTTCTTCCTCTTCCCCGACCCACATTTCAAGCGGACGAAGCACAAGTGGCGAATCATCAGTCCCACGCTGCTGGCAGAATATGCCTACGTGCTTAGAGTCGGGGTGAGTCGGAGTGGGAGAGAGGGGGGGCGAGTGGCCTATTCAGAGACCTTCCGCTAAGAATTCAGTGGGGGTGCATTTAGGACTCACACCACCACTCCCACCGTCTCCCTGTTCGACTGCATGCGGCCCCCCCTCTCGGGCGGTCTTCCCTCCGCAGGGGCTGGTATACACCATCACTGATGTGCTGGAGCTACATGACTGGATGTGCACCCATTTTGAAAGGCACCCGCTGTTTGAGCGTGTGTCCCTGGAGGAACTGGTAAGTAGGGGGTCTGGGGGGAGGTGTAAAGATCAGGCCTTTCCCAGAGTGGTTCTGTACTCTTTGAATCCATCTCAGTGCCAGGAGGATGGGATGGGAGTCTCAGGGCCAGGGGCCATCTGAAAGGTGGGCAAGGACTTATTGGACCCTTCCTTTTCCCAGAGTGAAGATCCCATTGTGGGACATCTGGGCACGTCAACCGAGGAGGGAAAGAAAGTCTTACGCAACGGAGGCAAGAATTTCCCAGCCATCTTCCGAAGAATACAGGATCCCACCTTCCAGGCAGTGACCCCCAATCCCACCCCCCTTGGCCACTGACGGCCTGCCTTGCCTTAGCTTGACCCCTGGACCTTCCCAGCTAAGACTGCCAGGGCCGAGAGGCAACAGTCTGTCAAAGAAGTTGGGGAACTGCTCAGGCCAGAAGCCTGGGGTTCACAACTGACCTCTCATCTTCTTGCCCGTCTACCACGAATAGAAAGCAAAAGAAGCTAACTGGGCAGGTCAAAAGACCTTGGACCGGAGGGGTTGTTTGGAAGGGTGTGGGGTCTTGCTCTTCCTTAGCACTTCCTTCTCCTGGGATCTCTCCTCAGCTGGAGTGAGGAATGCAATTCTCCACTGTCCATCTAAACTGCTTGCTAGACTCAAATCGCCTGTCCACTTGTGTTTACTTTGCAGTCCAGGGGATAACGTGTATACGTGTGCACACGTCCGTGCTGCTATTTCTCGGGAAGGGCTAGAGCATGTATCACGTGCCTTCTCCCATCCCCCATCCCCTCCCTGCCTGAGTCAGGAATCTGCTGTCTTTATTGTTGCTGTCTCTGGAGAGTCCTGGGTTGGGGTGGTGGAGACCCTCTCCTTTTTCATGTTGACCTTCGATTCCAGAACTTCAGAGCTAACTGACTGGCACAGAGCCCAGTGGGGGCAGGGTGGGGGACTGAGGAGCAGAAAACTAAACTGCAGGATTCTGAGGCTTAAAGCAAAAATGGGCTGCTGACTAGAAATCCCCCCCCCCCCCCCCCCCGCCAAAGAGGACTGAGTCAGCTGGAGATTCTGGGCACTCACGTAGCCCTTGATCCATCCAGGAGCCCAGAGAAATCTCTGAACTTTTCTAATTTGCAAAAGGTTCATTTTGTTTCTGCTTCTGAGCCCTAGGTTCCCATGGCTGGAAGGACGGGGTTTGTTGACCTAAAAGACCACCCCCCCCCTTCCCAAGAAACAAAGATGAATGCTCCTGGAGTCATTTTAACCCATTAACTCACCCACCATCGGCCCAGTGTCAGGTACAGGAGGAGGGGAAGATGTGCTAGTGCCAGAAAGTTCTGCTTACCTATGGAGAAGGCACAGCCCCATAAGCCAAGAATATGGAGACAGCTACAGCTGTGCCCCTTCCCTTCCTGAAGGAGCTGAAGGATGGGGAATCCCTGAGGATGGTCCCAAGGGGGCCTGGCTCCCTGGGAAGTGGGAATACTAAGGACTGACTCTGTACCTCCATATCCTAAACCTCACCAAAGACCCTTTACCAGGAAGAGAGTCCAGGGCTGCTGGACTAGGGCACCTGCCCAGAAGGGGAAACTAAGGTAGACCCTTCCCAAGAGGGTCATTGCAACATGAGACCCAAGAGAGTTGCCAGGCAACCCCAGCCCCGCCTACTGTGCCTGGGTGCTAATCCCCAGCTCCACCACTCAGGGGAGGGGATTGGCTGAGGAGCTCGAAGGGGGGCGTCGCCACTACCTCTCTCAAAGGTTAAATAGGGGTTCAAGCAAGGACGCAAGATGCCTGGGAGAAGTGCTCTCCTTGAGTCCCCTGAACCAGACCATGACCCAGACCCTCAAGCTCGCCTCCAGGGTGTTCCATCGCGTCCACTGTGCTCCCAAGCTGGGCACCTCACTGGGCTGCAGAGGCTCCGACTCAGCGCCCCGGAGCTTGGCGGACATCCCAGGCCCCTCCACGCCCGTCTTCCTTGCTGAACTTTTCTGCAAGGGGGGTCTGTCGCGGCTACATGAGCTGCAGGTAGAGGGGGACGTTCCTGGGAGTGGAATGCTGGGGAAACTGGCTTTAACGACACCAGAAAGGACAGTCTAGTGCAGAAAGGAGGAGGAGGGCCAGTGACAACAGATTCCCACGAATTAGAAAAGTTGGGGCTGCGGGCGGTGGTTCGACCCGCTCGGAGTCCATCCCACATCCAGCAGAAGAGTGTGCTCAAAAAGCGCTTTCTCGCTGTGCCGAAGTCGGGGCTAGGTAGGTCCAGAACCAGCGCGCGGGAGGCGGAAACGCACAGTACCTTCCCCGCGCCTCCGACTTAAAGCTACAGGCGCTCCTCTTCAGTTACTGGGCGTTCGTTCTGAGATAGTCCACATGAGGAGTCGTCAGGGTTTTCTTCGCCTTGGCTCAGCCCAGGTGACCTAAGAGAGGTTCAGAATGTATGCTTTGTGCAAAGTTCCTCCGCTTTGCCCATCACACTCAAACTTCCTAGGGATGGGAAGTGGGGGAAAGAAAAGGAGGAAGGGTTTGCAGCATCAGGGCTATATACTAGCTGGGAGCCTGTGAAGAAACAGAAGATCCCTCTTGCAATGCCCAGCCAACATCCTTGACGTCGGCACGGACCAAGCTGGAAGTCCCTGGCCAGGGTCTCCAGTGTCCACCGTGCCCGTTCTCCCAGGTGCAAGGCGTTGCGCGCTTCGGGCCCGTGTGGTTGGCCAGCTTTGGGACGGTGCGCACTGTGTACGTGGCGGCCCCTACACTCATCGAGCAGCTCTTGCGACAGGAGGGGCCCCGGCCCGAGCGCTGCAGCTTCTCACCCTGGACAGAGCACCGTCGCCGCCGCCAGCGGGCTTGCGGGCTGCTCACCGCGTGAGTCCTCTCTGGCCCCAAAGCCCAAACGCCCGGCTGCGTCCCTCTCCTGTGGCTGGTCTGGAAACAGTCTGTCCCGGGGTGTGGAGGGAGGTTGGCCTTTTCCCCCAACCGTCTGGCAAAGTGGGCTTCCCACCCCAGCCTGTTTCGCCCAGGCTCAGGTAGAACCCCGCCCCACAAAGCGAGTTGTCCCCCACCCATCTCCCTGTCTTTTGAGTCCGGAATCCTGGAAATCCGCGGACGGGGCGAAGGTACCAGGACCTAGATGGAATTTAAGATTCCGTGACTCAAGTTACCCAGGAACCCAGGCCCCCCGGGCCAGGAAATGAGTAACGAGGAGGGGGGACCGAAAGCAGGCGCAAGTAGGAGCAGGTTTTTGTACCCCAAGGAAGCAGCCGCAATCCTTTTCCTGGCCACCCCAGCCAAACACGCTCCATCTCCTCTGCAGCCAGCCCCGTCGGGCCGCCTCCATACACCCCCATCCGCTCTGATGCGCCCCCTCTCTGCACACCCGCAGGGAAGGCGAAGAATGGCAGAGGCTCCGCAGCCTCCTGGCCCCGCTGCTCCTCCGGCCTCAGGCGGCTGCCCGCTTTGCCGGAACCCTGGACAATGTGGTCCATGACCTTGTGCGGCGACTGCGGCACCAACGGGGACGCGGTGCTGGGCCGCCCACCCTGGTTCGGGACGTGGCAGGAGAGTTTTACAAGTTTGGACTAGAAGGTGGGTCCCAAGACAGGGGCAAGCGTGGGAGGCACCCGCCTGGTCTCCCCGTGCCCTGACAGCGCCCCCTCCCGCCCAGGCATAGCCGCGGTGCTCCTGGGTTCCCGCCTGGGCTGCCTGGAGGCCGAAGTGCCTCCGGACACAGAGACCTTCATCCGCGCGGTGGGATCGGTGTTTGTGTCCACGCTGTTGACCATGGCGATGCCCAGCTGGCTTCACCGCCTCGTGCCGGGACCCTGGGGCCGCCTCTGCCGAGACTGGGACCAGATGTTTGCATTCGGTAAGGCACGGAAACGAAGTGGGGATAGGGGACATAAAGCTGTTCAGGGACGGTGAGGCATCCCTGTACCTTCTCCCCCGCACAGCCCAGCAGCACGTGGAGAGGCGAGAGGCTGAGGTAGCCTTGAGGAGCAAGGGAAAGCCTGAGCAGGACATGGGATCTGGGGCACACCTGACCTACTTCCTGTTCCGGGAAGAGTTGCCTGCTGCGTCCATCCTGGGCAATGTGACGGAGCTGCTACTGGCTGGAGTGGACACAGTAAGGTTCTTCTCCATGTTGGGAGCCCCACTTCCAGAGCTTAGCCTCTCCGGTTTCAGGGGCCACTTTGCTGCTGCAGGGGATCCACTATGACCCTTTTGGCCGGCTTGGCTTAACACCTCCTGAGCTCCAGACTGCCTCATATTCTGCCCCCTTTACTGGGTGTCCACTCTCAACAATTCTGAGGCTCTCACCTGTCCTCTCAGGTATCCAACACACTCTCCTGGGCTCTGTATGAACTCTCTCGGCACCCCGAAGTCCAGACAGCACTCCACTCTGAGATCACAGCTGCCCTGGGACCTGGCTGCAATGCCCACCCCTCAGCTACTGCTCTATCCCAGCTGCCCCTGCTGAAAGCAGTGGTCAAGGAAGTGCTAAGGTGATGGGATGGGAAAGAGAAGCTAAAGAAAATGTTGAGAAGGGCTGGGGAAGCAGATAGTGAATGGGAGCGGGGAGAGTGAGCAGAAGAAAATGGTACCGGCTCCTAGCCAAGAATGGGTTTGGACGTAGGAGGCTTGGGGACGAGAGGGAGGCTACATCCCCCAGTCTCACCTTGCTGTTTTCCTCTTGTTCGGCAAACCAGACTGTACCCTGTGGTACCTGGAAATTCCCGTGTCCCAGACAAAGACATTCGTGTGGGTGACTATATTATCCCCAAAAACGTGAGTAGAGCCTATGGGCCCCTTTTATTAAGCCATCCCTCACAATATTGGGCCCCATTGTCTTCTCAAACACTCCATATAAGCCCTTCACCTTCCCTTTGGCATGAATGCCTCTCTCTGGGATGTTATGGGTCAGTGGAGTAATCATGCCAAAGTAGCCCCAGAAAACTTACCCCATCACCAACCAGAGCCTGCTTTTGCTCCAATCTATATATCCTCTTTTCCATGTCCCTCCCTGCATTCGTGGGCCCAAACTGACAAGTTTATGTTCCTTCCCCATCAGACGCTGGTCACGCTGTGTCATTATGCCACCTCAAGGGACCCTGGCCAGTTCCCAGAGCCAAATTCTTTTCGTCCAGCTCGATGGCTGGGGACAGGTGCAGCCCCTCACCCGTTTGCCTCTCTCCCCTTTGGCTTCGGCAAGCGCAGCTGCATGGGGAGACGCCTGGCAGAGCTTGAGCTGCAGCTGGCTTTGGCTCAGGTGAGTGATCTAGACATACCTTCCCCAGACATGAGAGACCCTAACCCTCTAAAGCGGTGAGCTCGTCTACAAGCATAGCAAAATACATGACTTGGTAAACCTAATCCTCTGAAATATAGCAATCCTGTTTTAAGTCTAGAGGGTGAGCAAGAATATTTGGACTATTTTTCCCCCTGCCATAATCCCTTAAGGAATTCCCTACTGACAACAGGTGCCATTTCAATATCGACCAACCTAACACTAATAATACCCTTTACCCATCAAACCCACCATTGTAGACCCCTCCCAAAGTGAGGGGCCTTCTTCCTCCCTTTCCAGATCTTGACCCACTTTGAGGTGAAGCCTGAGCCAGGTGCTGCCCCAATCCGACCCATGACCCGGACTGTCCTGGTACCCGAGAGGAGCATCAACCTACAGTTTGTGGACAGATAGTCCCGTGGAAGGAGGCTATCATCATCACCCTTTCTCTCATTGTAGGGATTTATTAGGCACAAGACCAAGAGATGTGTATTCCCCCCGAGAACTGTCTATTTGACCAGACTGATTAGAAGGACCCTGGCAAACTGCTTGAGGCAGCCCTGACCAAGGTGTGGAATACACCTTGGCCTGACCCATCAGGCCCTAAGAAAACCATGGTCCTTCTGCCTACTCAGCTTTTCTCCTGGTCTTATCATATGCATCCTTCAAGGGCCAGCTCAGATCTTAACTAATAGTGTTGAGTGGCCTGAGGAAGGATTCAACCACTGTCCTTTTGGGGCTTCCACAGTGTTCAGGAGCTGCTGGGTAAGCACTTATCAGCACATGAGCTGAGTAATTATGCATCTGGTCTGCACCTGGTTGGTCTTCTCTCCTTGCATGTGAGCTCTTTGAGAGGAGGAATGAGACCTTTATTCAGTTTTTATATCCCCTGCCAAGGCCTGTCCCTGATTGGATGGTGCTATACAGGTTCTCAGATTGAGTCTGGACCATGTGGCAGAAGGGACAAGCAGCTTCCCAGGCTCTGTCTACTCGCCTTCTTCCTCATCTTATCCCTAGGAAGGCGAGTCTGCCCTCACCTGGTTTATGACGTTTTAAAACTCTCCTTGACTCTCTGGTCACTATTAGGGGTTGGCTTGTCCCACCATTTAGTTCCTGGGCAGAGACATCTTTGGACCTATACCTGCCTAAGCCTTCCTTTTGTATATTGGAAATTTTTCATATTCATAGTTTTGAAATAAAAGAATCAAATGTTCCATCCTTGGTTTTTTATTTACTTCTCTTCCACTTCTACTTCCTATAATCCTGGAGGCAAGACCCTCACCCAAATCCCCTACTTTGATTCCTCTGGTCCTGGGAGTGACCTCCATAACCATGGGAGGTCTAGACACCTGGGAGAGTGGTTTGCATCACAAAACCAACACGTTTCTGTCTGTACTGGGAAGAGCCAGAGTCTGGCTCCCTGTAAGAGATTAAGGGGGTGGTGGTGAAAAGCAACAGCCTAATGCCAAGGGTTAGGCTGTAAAAATGGGTTGAGGAGCTAGGGATTTGCTAGATATGGCCAGAGGCAACTGACTCTTTGGTGGAAGTGCTTTTGGAACCTGGACTGCCAGGACCAAAGGATATCTGCCCTCTCTAGAGAAGTTGCTCCGAGGTAATTTCCTTCAGAGAAAGACAGGGATACATGCACAGAAGTGAAGTCAGACAGACAGGATGAAAGCTGAGTGTGGGGGTGGCCAGAAGCCCCGGGCACTGAGGCAGAAGGGGGGAGGGCAGAAAGAGCCTCTGTTTCCCTGAGTCAGCATTCTCTGGCCCCCCAGAGGCTGGGCACAGTTCTCCCCTTGTGATGTATACAGATTAACTCATCTGCCATACAAATAAATCTCTCAGCACACTCCCCGCAGCCCCTCCCTAGCCTAGATTACCCTCCCCACGTCAGGACTTGCCCCCCTGCCTCCGGCTCCTCTCCATTCCAATTAGCTGGATGGAGATGGAGACACTTCCTCCTCCTCCTCCTCCACCAGCTCAACCCCCTGCCCTAGACGGGGCTCCCTGACCACAGACACTGTTTGCCACCAGGCCTTCTGAGGGCATCTATTTTTGTAAGATCTACAGTATAGCTGAGGCCTTGTGCAGAGACCAAGGTTTGTGTGCCTTTACTGCCCCACCTCTCAACTCTACTGTATTGTGTCCGCCCCCACTCCCCTATCACTAAGCTTAACTTGAACCTAAGTGACCTGATTTTTAGCAGATCCGAACTTTGAGGGAGAATAAAGCCCGGCTTTCTCTCACATTCTTTCCCCTGGAATCAGTGATGAGAATTCTGTACACCCACATTCCTCACTGGGCAATTATGACTGATCTACTTGAGGGTAGCAGTTCCCATCATCCCATTGTGACCAGAATCTCTTTAAGTTGGATAAGGGAAGAAGTGACCATACTGATTGCTGGTCCCAACCCCCATACCAAGCAAGACTGCCAATGGTACCGAAAGGCAGGGAAACATACTGCCTGGCTTGGCCTAGTTTTAGGACCCAGAGTGCAACTGGAGAGGGTGTGTTTGTGTATGTCTGTTCTTCCATGGAGGGCCATAATGAGGGATAGTCCGGGTTTGGCAGAAGAA
Source organism: Ursus maritimus (assembly GCF_017311325.1). Lineage (NCBI taxonomy): Eukaryota > Metazoa > Chordata > Mammalia > Carnivora > Ursidae > Ursus > Ursus maritimus. The sequence continues at coordinate 1,826,228 of NW_024424564.1, read as the reverse complement.
ACCCCACCTGTGTCATACCTACCTGTCATATTTGCCAGGATAGGTACTAGTAGTCACTCTGATTTGCTGTCTCCCTTCTGGCCCCCACCAGCTATTTTGTGAACAGCAAATCAGGGAAGTCTGGCCCTTCTGCCTTCCCAGGTGGAGAATATGGAGGGTTGTCTCTCTAGGGAAACAATATCCCACTGGGAAAAAAAAAAAAATGGGGCACTTGGCCTCTGTCCCCTCTTTTAGATCTCCTCAGAGGTTAGAGGTGATACACCTCAATACTTCCAGGTGACTCAAACCTGAGTCTAGCTTCAATGCGAACATTCCCAGGCAAGTCTGGGTGCCAGCACCATGGACAGCAGCCAAGACCCTCTTTTAGAGAAGGACGGGGGAAGACCATTTCCAGGGCAAGGATGTGTGACCTTTAGTAGAGAAGCATTTCCCACAAAACATCCCCAGGGAGGAGGCAGAGCAGAACCTTCCTGAGAAAAGGACAATAGGAAAGGCATCTGGATCTGACTTAACAATGTATGAAGTAATTATTTTAATTGCTGATGAATAGTTCATTTAAAAGACACCATCATTCATATAATACACAGCCCCAAGGCCTCAGAAGAAAGGGAGCAGGCCTCAGGCTGACCCACATTTTAACCAGTCCTTCCCAAACCCTTTCTCTATAAACAACAGCGCTCTACACTGCTGTCTCCAGACACAATACCTTCCAGTTAATACCACTAGCTGGGGCACAGGATCAGACCTGTGACCCTGAACTGCCATAGGAATAGCTTAAGCTGGGGTTGGAGATTCATAACATTGGGACCTTCTGTCTGTCTCACTGCAAATGACTCCAAATTCATTTCACACCACTTCCCTGGGTGAGCACATTATCTGAGAAGGACTAATAGAACCCACAAGTTCCCCAAAGCAAGAAGGATAATTCCATCCTTCCCCAGCCCCCAGCGTTTAGGGGGCTGGGGGAGCTCTCATTTTTGCAAATAGCCACCATCCTTCACATTTGCAATATCTATTTCCCCTCATATTTCCATTTCTATTATAACACTCAACACAAATCCCCAAGGCTCTGTGCAGCTCCAGATGAAAAACACATTCTGGGATTTGTTAACCAGCTACTATTTGAAATAAATGGACCACCAACTAGTCTAGAAATCTTTTTACGCCATTACTAATTTTCTTTGCAATGGCATTCAACCTGTCCCTCATTTATCCTCATTCCAACCCTATGAGGTAGACAGGAAAACCATGGCGGAGAGATTTTTTTTTTTCTAAATCATACAACTTTCAGGTGGCAGGTCCACCCCTTAGACACTTCTGAGCACTGCCACCTAGCAGCCACTGTGAATTATTCGCCAGCAAGTGGGAGTTACACCTCCAACTCAGAACCCACTGCTGCATTTGGGATTTGCAACCTCTGCAAAGAAACCTCCCCACACCTCCCAACCCTCCAGAAAAACCCCAGATGAGAAAGGAGTCTCCACGTGCATATAAATGATTCTTTATGCCCTCCCCCCATGCAATGGGGGGTGGAGCAGGGGGAGGTCCCCCCCGCCCTCATGCAGGGAACGGGAGGTCAATGTATACTAGTCTTATTGCCAGCTGCCCTGTGGCCATGGGGTGGGGAGTGGGGGGGTCTACAACCCCTTTCTTCTGGCATTGGTCCCCCTTCACCAAGTCACCATGGTGGAGCTGGGGGGCTGGAGGCCCTAGGAGCTGAGGTAAGGACGGTTCTCTAGGGAAGAAAAGATGCTCTCCCCACCTGCCCACTGGTTGCCCCAGGATGAGTGTGAGGAGCTATCGGTGGGGGCTGGAATGTCATCCAGGTGTCTCTACCCAGTGGGTAGTAGAGGCCAGACAATGTCTCCAGCTTGAGGCTGCCCACAGAGATCCTCAGTGGTGGGGGCAGTGTGCCCCAAACACCTTGTCCAGGTGGTACCTCCAGCAGCCATGACAGCTTATCTCTGGCCGATGCATCGATTCAAGATCCCTGCTCCTGGAGTTCAGTTTCAGACCGTGGTGACCCTCATGACAACCTCTCGGCCAGAATGGGAACTGGAACGGGCATCTGGTGGCCGCAGCTGTCCAAGGAGGTGCAGGATTGTGTAACCACAGCGCTGAGGCAAGAGCGTCCGCATGCGCTGGGCAGCCGGGGGGCGGCTGGTGGCCCCAGAGGGGGGGCCCGTCCGTGAGGTCCTGGGGCCCGGCTTCCCTGCCGTCCCTCCCCCTGCATCTCCTCCTATGTCCTTGGTCTTGTCATAATTCAGGACCTTCCATTGCTGGTTCACTGCCTGCCAGCGCTTGAAGATGCGGTAGACAGAGGAGCCTTCATGGACGATGAGGCCTGAGTGAAAAGGATAAGAAATCCAGGGTCACCTGCTGCCCAGACCTAGGTACTTAAGCAAGTATTTCTCCAGAGTGAGGAGATGGGGTCTGTAAAAGGCCTGAAGAAGCAGGGAAGGGAGAGGCACCAAGAGAGACCTAAAGGCTCCCAATGGTAGAAAATGTGGCTGTGGAGCTGAGGGAATGGCAGGGAAAGTTAACTGTGTGAGTTGGAAGAAAACACTGAGCAGGTAAGGGGGAGAGGTGCCCTCACCTATGCAGACGACATCCATGAAGCCGTACATGCCGTAGCAGATCTGAAAGAGCAGATCCTGCCGCTGCCACTTGGCTGACGGGCTGAGTGAGGACCAGATGAGCCAGGAGATGCTGGCAACGAGGAAGAGAGAGCCCAGAACTATGGCTGCAATCTGGACCTTCTCGATGACCGTCAGGGAGATGGCCTGCCACTGTGCGGGAGAAAGGGCTCCAAAAAGTCACAGAAAGAGAAGGAGGGCCAGGTGATGAGTGGCCCTGAAGAGGAAGATGCTCCCGAGCCTTCCTGAAACCTTTCAGGCAGGATTAACGATCTGTCTCCTCTGTGCCCTGATCACACCTAGTACGAAGCACTCTTCACACTGTTTGAGACCATTTGCCTGTCTTATTTTAGAAAGGCAGGATCGGGCAAGTGCTCTGAAAGCAGACCGCGTAGGTTTGAATTCCAAATACTAATGCCATCACTTACGGGCTGCGTAGCTGTGGGCAAGTTTTTAAATCTCTTTGAGCATCGGTATCTTTACCTTTAAAATGGAGATAATAATGGCACAGACTAATAGGGTTATTATGAAGGTCAAACGAGTTACTATACACCAGGAGTGTAACACATAGAAAACACTACATTTGCTATCATCTTCATCTTTTGCTGCTTTTTTTTTTTTTTTTTTTGCTGTCTCAGTGCCTAAAACAGTGCCTGGAATAGGCGGCACCCAACAAATGTGAATAAATGAAGGAAGGGAGGATTTAGAGGCAGACAGGAGATTGTGATAATGGTGGGGAGAGCTAACTTTGAGGAAAGATGAAACGGATAAACAGGCTCCCTGGAGAGTCCCTGATTCTGACCGCTGAAAGGCCCTTGCCCCCGTCTGGAACTTCTCTCTTTGCACCTCACCTGCAGTGGGTTCTTGGTGCTGATCGCCAGGACCTGGTACTTGAAGTAGCAGAGCTCACAGCTCCAGGAGCCCCTCTCACTGATCCAGCGGATGAGGCAGGGCTGGTGTGTGCAGCGCACTGAGCCGTCGCAGCGGCAGGGGCTCAGGAGCTCCCCCTGGAGGAAGAGTGAGGAGGGTCCCTGTCAGCTGTCACCACCCACCCCACTCCTCCCCACTCCAAGAGAGGCAAACCTCTCCAGGTCGGTCATTCTCCAACGTTAAGAAAAAAAAAAAAAAAAACAAACCTCAGGCCTTTCACCCAAAATAGGGCAAGAGGCTAAGGCCACAGCAAAAAAGAAAAAAGAGCTCAACGTAAACTTCCCTGACCAAATAGATATAGGCTAAAAAAAAATGGGGTGGGGGGAATGACTAGGTCTCCTCCTTTCCTAAAATTTGGGGAGGCTGCTATTTAAGGCTTCCCAAATGGAAAGCTACCCCTTAGGATCTGGAGGGACGGGAGGGTCAGAGCTTCTGAGCCATGCCTTCCTCCTCCTTCCCATCGCTGTGAAGTATTTTGCACATGTGGTGCAGACTGGGATGGGTTCTTGTCCTCAGTTTCCAGATATCAAAAAGAGGGGAGAGATCCTGGGTGTGGGAACGGAGTGTGTCGCCCTTTAATCAAGGAATAATTTCTCATGACACAGGTACACCCCCTCCACCCCCCAGCACTATCCCGGGACAACTTTGTCCATAACATTTAAACAAAGAGTACTCTTTGGAATGAAATGGAAAGTTACGGAATGGGAAGTGAAGAAAAGTGCCCCACGGAGAGAAATACTGAGTGAGGCAAGGCCCCTCCCTTCAAAGGGGGAGCAGAAGCACTCTGCCCACCTCCGAGTGAATAGGCCCCTCTCACCCTACGGAGACCCGGGGGTGCGAGAAGTGGGGCAGAAAGGCTGTCCCCGTTAGTAGGTGAAGAGATTTTGAGCCCTCCCAGGAGAAAGCCCCACCCTTTCCCTGGGAACCCCTGACCCCCCTCCACGCCAAACGTGCGCTCCCGGACTCTCCAGCCAGCCCCCCTCCCCCAGCCGCACCCGGTACCCACTCTGGGTCCTGGGTCCCGCCCAGCCTCCTCAGGCCCCGCCCCCTGTTCGCGGTCGGCCAGGGCGCCCCAGGTGCGCGCCCCCACCCCTCCCCACCCGGCCGGGTACCCAGGCCTGACCTGCTCCGGGCCCTGGAAGCAGATTCGGCACTGGGGGGTTCGGAGCCCGCTGTCCAGGCTGCTGCTGAGCGACAGGGCGTCCAGCGCGCCCGGGGGCGGCGGCGGCGGTGCGGGCGGCGGCGGGGGTCCGGCCCGCGGTTCCTTGTCGCCGGCCAGGCCCCGGGCCCGCGGCTCCGACCCGTAGTACTCCTCTTCGTCGCCGTCGCCGTCCCGGGTCGAGCAGCCGACGAAGGGCGCCCAGCCGCAGCCGCCTCCCCCGCCCCCCCGAGGCTGCGGCTCGGCCCGGGGCCGCCCCCCGCCCGTCAGCACCAGCAGCTTCAGCTCGTTCAGGAACATGCGGAGCCGAGACTTGAGCATCGTCCGGGCGCCGGGGGGCGGGAGGCGGCGTGCAAGGGGGGCTCTCGGGCGGCGGGGGTAAGGGAGAGGACAAGGCCGGGAAGGGGGCGCGCGCTGGAGAGCCGAGCCGGGCCGGGGTCTTCGGGGCCTGAGAGCGCCGTTTACTGCTGCCACAGCCGGGGTTCCGGGGCTTGCGGGGCCGAGAGGGCTGGTGGCCCGGGGGCGGCGGGGCGGGCAGCCATGGCCGGGACAGGGGGCGGGGAGGGGGGGCTCAAGGTGCCGCGCCCCACGGGTCCGGGTCTGGAGCGGGCCGGGCCCCCGGGGTTACGCGCCCCGGTCCTCCTGCGGCGGGGCCGCCCCCCATCGCCGTCCTGTTGGCCCCAGTCCCGCTCAGGTTCCCGGCTCCAGCTCGGCTCGGCCCGTGCGCTCGGCGGTGGCAAATGGCGGCTCCTTCCGGCGGCGGCGGCGGCGGCGGCGGAGACCCCCCCGGAGCGGCGGGCGGGCGGGGCGGGCGGGGCGGGAGCCGGGGAGCCGGTGAGGGATGGAGGGAGGGGCGGGGCGGGGAGCGGGAGAGGAGAAGTGGCCGCGGCTGCGCATCCCCGCCCTGCCCCGCACGAGCAGGTGTCCCCAGAGGCGGGGGCGAGTGTGCGAGCCCGGGGGAGGGTGGAGGGAGGGGAGTGGCCAAGGAAGGGGGGTGTGCACACGGGTAGGAGAATAGGTGTGTTAATGGGGGTCGGGGGGAGGGGTGGTGAGCGGGTGAGGATGTAAGGTGAGTGGTCAAAGACACAGGTGCACCAGGGAGGGAGAAGCTTGTGCAAGATGGGAGTGTGCAAAGAAAGAGCTATGCCAGGGCCTGAGGTGCGAGGAAGGTGAGCAAGAGATGCACTTAAGCAATAAACACGGAAAAGTGTGCACGGTGTGGAACAGTAGAAAACAGATAAATGTGTAAGGGATGCAATCGGATTGTATGAAAAACAGAAGTGTGTAATTGTAATGTGTGAGGGAGGTGAGTGAGCAAGGGAGACAAGAGTGCTAAAGGATGAGAGTGTCTTTCCTGGTGCTCTCTCCTGCCTCACCACACTACATTGAAGTGAATACTACACACACACACACACACACACACTCAGCTCTTCGGTTTTGCTTTTACAGAGGCCTTGACCCTGAGAACCAGTTCTACCCCCTCATCACATTATTTCTGCCTTACACTTTTATCCTCCCTCTCCAATGCTGAGGGAAAAGGGATTCCAGAGGAGCCCTTTGGGTCAAACACACTGGAAAAAAATTAATTAGTAAAAGAGTAATTAACAGGAGAAGGGAGGGTATGGAACCAGGGACAGACTGCCAAACTAAGTCTCCTCAATAAAAGTGATTAAGGAGAGTAATGCTTTATGAAGTATTCAAATGTTTTGGATGGATGAATGAATGAATCACAAAGAGGGCTGGAACCCAAGGCAACACCGAGGATGACTTTTATTCTGAAGACAGTAAGCTGTGGAAGGTGAAGCTGAAGTGGACCCTGCTGGTGTAGGAAAGAAGTTTGACAAACTCACTTTGCCTGCCAGAAGGTTTATAAACCAACCAGTCCCAGCAAGACAGCCAATAAAACATTCACCTCAGAAGCCCCTTAGCCAGTTTAGACCTTGAGGTTTTTCTTTCCAGTGTCCCAGCTGCCCTTGTCAACAAGGGGCCAGACCTACAACTATCAGAATGCAAAGAGGGGGAATCTGTACTGACCTGTATTCCCTTTTGCCCTGGAGCATGGTTTATATTCATCTCCAGCCTCAGCTCTTACATCCTCCCCTAGATGGTTAAGGAGAATAGAAGTTAAGGTGGAAGGAGTGGCAGGCACCTGGGTGGCTCAGTCGGTTAAGTGGCCGCCTTCAGTTCAGGTCGCAATCCCAAGGTCCTGTGCCTGGCTCGCTGCTCTGCAGGGAGTCTGCTTCTCCCTCTGCCCCTTCCCCCGTGTTCTCGCTCTCTTTTTCTCAAATAAATAAAATCTTTTTTTAAAGGATTTTATTTATTTATTTGACAGAGAGAGGCAGCGGGAGAGGGAACGCAAGCAGGGGTAGTGGGAGAGGGAGAAGCAGGCTGAACAGGGGCGGGGCTCAATCCCAGGACCCTGGGATCATGACCAGAGCGAAGGCAGACACTTAACGACTGAGCCACCCAGGTGCCCTGTAAATAAAATCTTTTTTTAAAAAAGGGTGGAAGGAGTGGCAAATAGAGTTATAAAATGGTTTCAGATTTTAGACAATTTTTCACAAATGAGATAATGATCCCTTTCCTCCTTATTCCCATTCCCCTAAAGGGTTAGGAGATAATAATAATAATAATAATAATAATAATAATAATAATAATAGTTGGACCCAGTAACCAGTAAGACAAGGAAAGTCAGAGAAACCTGTCTGTTGTCTACCTAAGTGTCTGTGAGCAGAGGCTATTTAGAAAAGTCTGTGTTCTGGGCAGGAGCAAGGGCTAAGAAAGTTTGCACTGGAGAAAAGAGGGGGGCAGAATGACCCCAAACAAGGAGTCACAGGGTTTGTGGAAGAGCACAAATCATTTTCGTGCAATGCCGTGGTCCGAGGTGGTGGCGGTGGCGGTGGTGGAGGTAACTTCCCTGCACATGCTCATTCCTGTATTTATCCATCTATATATAATGTGTAAAGTATACACACATACATACTCATATACAGACACACATATATCATAGCATCTCAGTGTTGGAAAGAACCTTAAAGGTTAAGTATTCCTGTCTCTTTCTCATTGATAACTTCTCTGCCAGAAAGCACTATTTTAATACTACCAGGAAGGGGTGGAAGTTAGAAGAGGGGAGGACGTTACCCTGACACTCTTCCTGTTGGATTACTGTATTAATCTACCCTCCATCAATCCTTTAATCCTAGTTTTGCCCTCAAATGGGTATTGTCTACTGTTTTATACAACCACACTGTTGACTACATCTTTACAGACAGCCTCACCACTACTTTAAAGGGCTAGTGACTGAGACACCCAAAAAACCCCGCATGCACACAGGAAGCAAGCACTCAGTAGAAATGTGTTGAATGAGTGAATGAATGAAACAAAGACACAAATGAGAATATGTTTTCCCATGGCGGTGAAGCAGGAAGGCGACAGCCCCCATCCCGTCCCATCCTCCCGATCCCAGACCACCATATAGAGAGTGAGAGACGTGTAGTGTGTAGCGAGACTGGAGAAGCGCTCAGGCTCGGCCTGCAGCCCTGAGTTGGGATCTGGGTGGCCCAGGTTGCCATGGCACCGCATTGGACTCCACCCTCTCTCGTCTCCCCCACCCCCACCCCCCCTCCGCCAGGGTCTTGCAGTCAGTCACGTGCCCCGCCGCGTAACCACACCTCTGCTTCTCAGAGCTAAGTCAAGCGGTCACGTGTGATAGCAACAGATCACGTGGCCGCCATCTCCGCCTCCGCCCCTTTCCCCTCCCCGCCCCCTTCCCAGTCAAAGCCTCTCCCGGCTACCCCTCTGCGCATGAGTGGCTCGTCACGTGCCCCGAACGTCCGGCTTTCGCCCCGCCCCGCCAGTTTCCGCGCGCCTCTTTGGCAGCTGGTCACATGGTGAGGGTGGGGGTAAGGGGGCCGCTCTAGCTTGCGGCCTGTGTCTATGGTCGGGCCCGTAGCGTCCAGCTGCTCCGGACAGAGCTCGAGTGTATGGCGCCGCAAGGTCTGGCTCCGGGGCCCCGATAACGGGCCGCCCCCGCAGCTCCCGGCACGGAGTAAGGTAAGCATAGTCCCTTCCCAGGAATGGGGACCGTTTTCGCCCTCCACGGCTGCCTACGCGGGCAAGTTATGGAAGGGTCGCTCGAGGGCGGGAAGTGGGGCAGGGTGTAATTTGTTCCTTTGTGATCATATGGAGGTGTAATTTTAGGGACTGGATGTCGGGTCTTCGATGCAGGGGGTGTGTCTTGTGAGATAGAACCTTGTGTGGGGCGCGATGGTCCGTCCCAAAGGAAAAGGAATTTTTTATTTTAGGGCTTCACGTGGCTGGAGGGGTTGGGGTCAGAGTCATTGTGTTACCTGAGGGGCCAACCTCATGGAAGATTGGGGAAGGGGCGGGATGGTGGTGGTGGTGTCTTTGTGATGTCTTTTTTGGGAGTCACTTTATTGCTGCAGGCTCATACCATCAGAACTCTGGAAGGGATTTTCGGTGGCAGGCGTCTTTGTGATTGTAGGGTCTCCTCTGATCTGAGAATGGCTACTCCTCGATATGAGCCAGTGGCTGAGATTGGTGTTGGTGCCTATGGAACGGTATACAAGGCCCGCGATCCTCACAGCGGCCACTTCGTGGCCCTCAAGAGCGTAAGAGTCCCTAATGGAGGAGGTGCTGGAGGGGGCCTTCCCATCAGCACAGTTCGTGAGGTGGCCTTACTGCGGCGGCTGGAGGCTTTTGAGCATCCCAACGTCGTCCGGTGAGAAGGTGGAGGGTTAGGAGTGGGTCATAAAGGGGAAAAGACAACGTATAGGTGGGGAGTGGTGGTCAGGAGAGAAGTGGGGATCCTGAGGAAATAGGGGAGGCCGTGTTGGGTCCAAAGGGATTGATCAGTGAGTGACCATTTGTTCTGGCCAGGCTGATGGATGTCTGTGCCACCGCCCGAACTGACCGGGAGACCAAAGTGACTCTGGTGTTTGAGCACGTGGACCAAGACCTGAGGACATATCTGGACAAGGCACCCCCACCAGGCTTGCCAGTGGAGACCATCAAGGTGAGTAGGGCGGGTAGACACGGAGAAGTACCTTGAGACCTTTGTAGTAGAGCCTGTTGTGATTTCAGGGATGGTGCCTACTTTCCAGTTCCTCTGATCCTCCCCCTTCCAAACCAGGATCTGATGCGCCAGTTTCTAAGAGGCCTCGATTTCCTTCATGCCAACTGCATCGTTCACCGAGACCTGAAGCCAGAGAACATTCTCGTGACCAGTGGTGGGACAGTCAAGCTAGCTGACTTTGGCCTGGCCAGAATCTACAGCTACCAGATGGCACTTACACCTGTGGTCAGTAGAAAGATGGGGGTAGGAGAGTGGTTGACCACAGCAGTTGAGAAGTCACGCGCTTTGTGACTTTAGTCGAGTGGTTGTGGTTCATGGTAACCCATAGGGTCTTCATCTGCTTATTCCCCTTAGGTTGTTACACTCTGGTACCGTGCTCCAGAAGTTCTTCTGCAGTCTACATACGCAACACCCGTGGACATGTGGAGTGTTGGCTGTATCTTCGCAGAGATGTTTCGTCGAAAGTATGGGACCCAAGTATCCTGATCTCTCTTGAGTTTCCCAAATCTCGTAGTCATAAATTACATCCATTCTTTGGCCATTCTTTCACTTAAGTATTACTGACCGTTTTTGTTCCTAACCAAAAACTCTGCAATGTCCTGGAATTAGGAACTTCACATTCCTCTATTCTCTATATCCTCTGAGCCAGTAACAGTAATTATTCCAGTACTGTATCTTTGAAAAAGACTTTATCTGTGTTTTTCTCACCTTAGGCCCCTCTTCTGTGGAAACTCTGAAGCTGACCAGTTAGGCAAAATCTTTGAGTAAGTGACCAGCATGGGGAAAGGAACTTTGCATTCTGAGTCTTCTTTCTTCTGAGCCCTGGATGGCAGTTGGCTCTGCCCCTGGAGATGGGGGCTGAAGAAGGACCCTCTTGACCAGAGCTCTCCTGTTCCCCACAGCCTGATCGGGCTGCCCCCAGAGGATGACTGGCCCCGAGATGTGTCTCTGCCTCGAGGAGCCTTTTCCCCCAGAGGGCCCCGCCCAGTGCAGTCAGTGGTACCTGAGTTGGAGGAGTCTGGAGCACAACTGCTGCTGGTACTGGGCATGGGCTTGGGGTTGGGTTTGGGCCCGGGGCGAGGTTGGCGTGGGAATGAAAGCAGTATAAAAGGACCCAGGTTGTCCTGGTTACTAAGACTTGGGTGGTGGATGGGCTGGTTTTTATTACTTTGAATAAGCCCACCACAAAGAGGGATATAGAAAATAGCCCGTCTTGGGTATTGTTGGGGATGAACAAGTCTTTTTCTTTTCTTTTTTTTTTTTTGTCTTCACGGTCTTTTGATCTTTGCCTCCCCTTCTCAGGAGATGCTGACTTTTAACCCACACAAGCGAATCTCTGCCTTCCGAGCCCTGCAGCACTCTTATCTACAAAAGGCAGAAGGTAACCCAGAGTGAGCAGTGGAGTGGCTGCAACAGTACCAACAGAAGAGAAGCTGTCATTTCCCTTCTTTTGAACACTTAACTGGAGAGTCCCCCAGTTGAGTAAGGCCATTTCAGCCTTCATCGCTAAGGCTGTGGAAACAACTCCTCCCACTTTTTACTGCCTTAATGACATTCCCCTCCTCCCCCTCCTTTTGAGGCTTATCCTCCTTCTGCCCCCTTATTTTCATACACCAAGGCGATGTCCCTGTTCTTCCCTTTCCTATCTTGATACTGGGATCTTTTTTATACAGGAAAAACAAAACAAAGAAATATGGTCTTTTTTTTTTTTCCTTTTTTCTTTTAAATGTTTCTTCTTCTGATGGGCTTTGCCATTTGGGGATTTGGAAAAACCATTTGGAAGATGGAACTTTCCTATAGAATCTTAAAAGATTCTCCCTAGGTCACAGGGCCTATGTAGGCAAGCAGAGCCCCTCAACTGGCAAGAGAAGAAAAGGCACTTAAGTTGTTTCTTTGAATTTGGAGTTTAAATGGTTTTTATTTTTATATTCATTGAACTTCCCCAAACTGGGTCCTGCTTATTATAAGAAAGAGTTCTTGGCGGTTTTTCCCCCTGGTTCCATCCCTGATTTACCTTTGGATCCAGGCCAGGATGTGCTGAGGTCTGCCGTGTGGAAGGGAAAAGTGGGGAAACAGAGCCAGGAATGACTCCAACCCCCATACCATTTCATGCACTCCCAGGAGGTTCCCATATCCACTTAGGGAGAGAGGGAGGAAGTTGTTCTTTATTCCTGATGACCTTGCCCCCACTAAACACGTCAAGGCATACAGCCTGGCTGTTCAGTCACTTTGGGGGATGTGGCAAAGGGCCTTTCCTTTTTCTCAAACAAAAAGGGCTACAGACCCTAGGTGTTCCCTAAGGGAGGAAGAAAAGCTTAGGGAGAATAGAGAGCAGGCGAGAAGTCAGAAGGATCTAGAGCCTTATAGAAAGGCACTGGGGTTAGCTCGAGGATCCTTCTGATTCCGAAATCTCATTGCTAGCCAAACACCAAGAATCTGTAAAAAGCAAAGGGAAAGAGATTATCAGCAGTTCTGAATCTCTGGAGCTAAGAGAAAGGGTACGTATGAGAGAACTGAAGAATGTTACCTCTGTAAAGCTAAAGAAGAGTCCAACACCCCCCAGGATTTTCAGGGCTTCGTCTGAATGCTTCAGAAACTTTTCTCCACACATCTGGCATGTGGAGCTCCGGCTCTTACAGATCTGAGGATAAAACATGTACGTGTGTATTTAGAGGGTGCAGAGTTGCTAAGCTGCTCTATCCTAACACCTGTGGTGAAGGGCCCCAGAAATTATTTATTAGTTTCTGCTCAGTATCCTACAGATTGAAATCTCACTTGACTAATTCTCTAACCTTCGTATCCATACCTCCCTCCCCCTACCAGCACATGGCCCCAGTGCAAGAGAGCTGCTAGAGAGAGACAGTCACATTCAAACTCTTAAATCTGCCAATTTGGGCATTGTCCTTGACCAGCTTTCCTGCCGTCCCACCCCACCTCTACATCAACTCACTGCAGTGCAGAAAGCATAATCCTGTTGGTACAGGGTTGTAAGGTTGAACAAGCCACAACAATCAAAACTTCTTTCCAGTTCGTCCCGGGTCTTGTTGCTCATGACCCACCAAGAAGCATTGATGACATCTGTCTAGAGAACATAGGCAGAGGGAAATTACTGGATGCTGCTAACCTTCAGAATGCTTACATCCTGATCTTAGTTCAGGTGCCTCAATTTCCCTATTGCAGCAAAGTCAGTCATCCCCTCAGAAACAAAGGTGTATTATACTGAAAACAATAAAAATCCACCTCAGGTTCTTCTGGAAAATACTCATGGAAAATTACCCAGACTTCCCAGAGGAAGCAAATGACTGAAGAGTCTGGAAGCAGCGGGCCTATTAAGAGGTCCAGACTGAGGGGAGGGAATTAGAGGGTAGAGGGGAAAAAAGCAAGTACTTGAGAGGGCATGCACTTACCTGTTTACTTCGGTTAATGGCCAGACATGAGCAAGAGATTCCAAACTGGAAGATGAAGACCAAACCAAGGATGATCATGTACTGAGAGGAAGAGTTACGGGGAAAAGTGCTAGATTCCTTTATGTCGCACCTACAATAACCATCTGTGTCATCTGCTCATAGAACTTACATGGCCATGTTGGCTGAAAACAAAATCATCAGCTCTTGTTTCATGAAGTATGGTATAGGGCAGGGCCAGGAGACATGTCCCCAAGATCCCTCAAATACCCCTTCTCTTGAACATTCCTAGCCAATTCAGCCCTCTCCAAGAGCCCCACTACCCCCATCACTTAAGGATACAAAGAACAGCAGTACTTGGTGGTGGTTGACAGCACCCACCAGGCCAGCCACGGCGATGAGAAGAAGGAAGACTCCCACAGCAATGACTCCTCCGATGATGTGGATGCTGGACACCAGACCCAGACCCTTACCCCAAGCAGCCACTCCAATGAGCAACAAGCCGACCAGCTACAGGGAACAGAGCAGGTTACATCTCAAAAGAACTCTAGTGTGCAGCACAGCCAAAAGCCACACGGGGTCTGGGACAAAAAAAGCTGAGTGCACTGTGTGCACGAAGGAGAAGGAGGAGGTGTGTGCGCCCACCAGAGGTCAGAATGGCTGGGAGGGGAGTGGGGGCAGCAGGGGTAGTAGAGTCTATGAATATAAAAAGAAACTTTAGCTTCATCCATCGCTTCTATTTTGGGAGAAACAAAGTCACAGGAGGGCGGGATGGGCCTTTATGCTCACAGCCCTCAGTTCATCTCCCCCACCCCCAGACAAACCCTCTGGTCGCCGGAAGTCTCCCCTCTTCCCACGGAAGTCCCCTGGAATTCCCTCTTCGCCGGAAGTTCTCGGGAATCTTCCCGGAACCCCCAGTACACCCCTCTTCCCACCGGAAGTCCCCTAGAGATTCTCCCCACTCCTCTTTCCGCCCTGAAGCTTCCCCCATTTCCAAAACCTCACCATGTAGACCACGTTGAGAGCGCACAGCGCATTCTTGGAGCAGGCAAAGCCACCGCAAACCATCTCCCCAGCTTTGGGGACCCAAGTGGTCCCAAGGACTTGGGGGGAGGGTCTTGGGGACCGTCTTCTTGGACCCCGACAGCTTCTGTCTCTTTAAATCGAGCCCAGCCAAACCCAATCCTCTGCGCCTGCACTGTCCCACCCCTGCCTCTGGATTGGCGAAACTCGGGGCTAATCCAGGACGTCGGTGGCCTGAATGCCAATCAGTCTGCATTGCGTCACTGACCCGCCTGCCGGCCCCTCCTTTAGGTTCTTTATTGGCTGAAACTTAAAACTGGGGGTAGGGCTTCCACAGATTCTCATAGGGACCAGAGCCCAAACTTCAAAACCCCGGATTGAAAGCGGAGCTTTCTGTGGTCGCAGCTGGAAGAGAGCTAATCCGAGGGAGGAGGCTCAAGAGCTATCCAGTGGAGGACGGAGAAGGTGCGGTTTCTAGGGGAGAGTGAAAGGGCTCCTCCCCTCGAGGGCGCGCCCTTCCCCGCCCCTTTCCCCTCGTCCTGCAGTGATCTCATGATGACGCCATTGTTTGTTGTTATTGCATCACACTCGGGAACACCCAGAGGAGCAAAACATTGAGCTCTTTAGCCCGGCCACGGAGGCCCTGGGTTGGGCACACAAATATCCAACAAATCGTTACGCATTTGCAGGTGTGTCCACTAGTATACATACCCTCTTCTATATCCTCTCCTAACTGGGTGTGCACATGCTAGAAATTCAGTGTGAGAAAACAGCTGCCTCGAGCAAGGGCATTCCCGTAGATGACAAAGCCACAAGCACAGACATGCGTGTGCTCCGTATCTTCAGAGCGCGTGCCTGATCCAGGGCTTGCAAATTAATTAATTAATTAATTAATTAATTAAAAAGCCAAAGGGAGGGGTCTGGAATATGAATAAATATGAGGGGAAGGAGAAGTCTCCACATTTTCACTCTGGGGATGGGCGTAAAGGTTGATCGATATGCTTATTATTGAATAAATGTTTTTCATGAAGATGGGAAAAGGCATAATTCCTCTTATCCCCAAGAGAAACAGTCGTACTGGAGAAGCAGTACAGTCTAACTGCCAGTCAGATTGCATGGGTTCCAGTTTTGCCGCTTACTTGCTGCCTAACCTTTGGCTCTCTGTGGCTGTTTCCTCGTCTGTAAGTAGAGATAAATAACAATACACCTGCTTCTTGGGTTGTTGTGAGAATTGAATGAGTTCATATATGCAGAATGCTTAGGACAGTACCTGGCACATAGTCAACATTCAGTGTTAGTTTTTTTGTCAGGCTATTTTATAAGTTCCAGTGGGTAATCCCAGCCCCCAATTCCCTTATCTCCAGCTATACAAATAGTCACATAGTTATAATCCCCTATCCTTCAGAAATTAATATCAAGAATATATGTAGGAGAAGAGACATTTGGCAGGGCCACAAAGGTTTGAGCCCTGAAACAAAGTGATTAGATCAAATTAGCCACTTCCCACCCCCACACACCCCTGCATCTTCATGCTGTCCTTTAATTCCTCATCCCCCTCTTCTCTTTCAGGTACTAAATCAAGGGCAAGACAGTGGTATTAGGGGTAAGGGGAACTGGCTGACAGTCATCTGGACTGGGCGGTACAGTGAAAAAGAGTATCAGAGTTGAAATCAGAAGACCTAAACTCACAGGGGTGCCTGGCTGGCTCACAGGGGTGCCTGGCTGGCTCAGTCAGGGGAGCGTGCAACACTTGATCTCAGGGTGGTGAGTTGGAGCCTGACAGTGGGTGTAGAGATTACTTTCTTAAAAATCTTAAAAAAAAAAAAAAAAGACCTAGACCCATAGATTTGTTTCACCTCTTACTGGCCTCTCTGAGCTTTGGCTTCCTTTCCTGTGCCTCTCGGGCCTGTTATAAAGACCATCTATTTGAAAGTGTGTCGTAAACTATTGTTATAGACAATTATTATGAAATTAATTGAGAGAGCATGGTGGTTTTGTCTGGTTCAAGTCGCTGTTCTCCTCCATAACCTGTTCTCCCATAACTACCTGGCAGGAGGTGGTTACAGCGGGGCAGCTGACTGAGGAAGGGTGATGGAGCAAGACGTAGGTATACGAGCTCTTTGGATGTGGTGGGTACAGAGTGGGCGGCGAGTACCATTGCGAGCTGGAATGCAGGGCTGTTGGGGTGAGAGACCAAGTGTGTATACATTCCTGTCAGAGTTTGAGCATAAATCTGTAGGTCACCAAGTGTTTGGGATTGCACCTGGGGCCTGGCTTGGCACAGTTTCCTAGCACCAACACCCATCTTAATTAGCCACCTCCCACAGGAGGCCCTAGGATGCTTGTTACAGTCTCTCCATCCACCTGGCTGAGGAATCATAGCAGGGGCTGGCTGGCAGAGCTCATGGGCCAACGCTAGAGGGGGTGGGAGGTGCAGCAGGTAGTGCTGTCCCAGGCTGTGGGTTTGAAACTCACCAGTCAGGAAGTGAGGCCGACAGACGGAAGGGCGGGCAGGAGCGGGGAGTTCTGGGGCACAGCAGAAGGGGCCTTCTGGTGTTTGGGGACTACGGGGCCATGGGCTTCAAGGCCAGAGGTTGCTGTTAGCCTGGCAAGACAGGTCTGGGCAACATGCATGCCCAGAGGCAGTTGGCTGTCGCTGCAGTGAGAGCAGAAGTCAGACGACACGAGGTGGCCAAGCAGTCTCTAAGCCGCCTCAGGAAGCTGACAGAGAGGGTGGGCAATCCTGAACTTCGGGACAGCATCCAGGCCTCACTGGACAGTGTGCGAGGTAAGAGAAGGGTTAGCTCCCAGCTTGGGTGTATCGGGGACCAGCAAGGGCATAGAAGGGCTTGCTGTGTCATACATCACCTCCCAATCAGCCACTTCCTAGTCCTCTAGATGGAGCTGGGACTCGGGAGAAGAATTCATTTGGACAGGATGGAAAAAAGATATGGGAGGTGGCGTTCTTCCTCTTTCCCCAACTCTGCTCCTTCTCCCAGGGGATCAAAATACAAGTCACTGCTGAGCTGACCTTCTTGGCAATGGAGAAGTGGGTGAGCATGGGGAAGAGAGGCCGTGACGGACCCATAGTAGACGTGGACCCTGCCTGGGGAGTCCAGGGCAGGAAGCAGTGTGGGGCAGGAGGTTCTGGGACTGGACCGCGTGTTCATTCCCAGGACCCACAAAGGATTAGTGACCTCTTGTTCTCCAGCTGTAGAGAGAAACACACACACACTCTGAAATACACCATGCAGAGACTCTCAGGCTCCCAGGCACACACTACCACACATACTGTATGCTTTGAATAGCCAAAGTGTAAAGAAGTCCCCAGGACTCTTTTCGGTCCCCTCTCTTCCCCATGCTCCTGTTCCTGTCCTTCCCCCCACCCTCAACACACACACCTTCCGCTCTCCCTCCTTAGTGGCATTAGAGCAAGTGATGACAACACAGGGAGGAAGTGCCGCCATGGCAACACCATCCGCCACATCCTCTGCCCAGCCCACCTTCAGTCCCCTGGCGGGGCCCTGGCAGGAACAGCTTCTCTCTGTCCACAGGGCCCCACCACGAGTGGACCTGAAAGTCATCTCCAGCCTACTCTCCTCTCGTTTACCTTGAAGGTGGCAAGGAGCTAACAAAAGCCAGCTATGTTGTTCTTGAAAGGTGTCTGGGAGAAGTACATCTTTCATCCTAGCCTGGTCTCCCAGCCATTCCAGTCTTAGCTGCCCACCTGGGTTGGGGTGGGGGTTCAAGAGACCATTCTTTCCATCAGGGACCCCTCCTGCCAGACCTCTCTGACGGTAGAGGCCACCAGACCATAACTTGGGGAAGGAACATTTGATTCGGGTTCCTAAGGGGATAGTCTGATCCCTTCCCATTGCCTTTCTAAGGCTAGTGCCCCTCTCACCTCCTGTCTCCACCCTTTGCCAAGAACAATGGCTGTCACCTTTCCTACAGCCTCAGTGGGTGGAGAGGCAGACCTAGGGGGAGTGGCCCCAAAGGGCCTCCTAGGGAGGAACACCAAGCCCCACCCCTGTAGAAAAAAAAAAGAGGGAGGAAAAAGGTTTAGTCCTGATGGAGCAGCTCTGCTTAGCTCTGGAGGAGGGAGTGAGGAGGAGTGGAGGCTGAAATCTCCCAGAAGACTCCACTCTTCATAAGTGATTTGTTCCACTCCTTCTCTAAGAGCCAGGATTCTGTTCCCACTGAATATAAAGGAAAACTGAGGCCACTGTAGGAAGGAAGGAAAATTAAGGCAGAATTAGCAAATCTCCTTCACCCTCTCAGAAAATTGGGCTACTGAAAGGTCCCCTGTCCTGCGAATGGTGTCATCCTGGGGTGCGGTAGAGAGGGGACTGCTGACCTCAGGACAGGACCCTAGAGGGATTGGGTACAGGTCTCAGGAAAACAAAGGGCATCCACCATCCTGGTACCACCCCCCCTCACCCCCTACCAGGCCAAGCACGCTGCTGGCTCCTGCCTCCAAGAGCCGCCCACGACAGCACTTATTATAGTCAGCTGCGTCAGGAGGGTGGGACGCCGGATTAGGGGAATGCTGAGACTCCCTGAGTCCGGGGAGGGGTCTCCAAGCCTGCGTGAAGGCCTCCCACCACTCTGGCGCATCCCTGACAGGTCCCAGCCTCCGTTCCCCATTGGCCTAACCCCTTCAACCTTCCCCCCAGGGTAGAAGACAGTGAGTCTTGAACTCCAGGGTCCCTAGAAGGGTGGTGGACACAGAGCAGACAGACGTTTTCCATTCTATCTCCTCTTTAACCTTCTAAAAGAGCTCCACCCTGGAAACCTCAGGAGACCGAATGGGAACCCAAAAGAGGCCGGCTCCCACCTCAACTGAAGGGGTCCTTGTAAATTCAGGGGTACTAAATACCCCACATGTGGGTAACCAGATTCGAGGATGGTGCCTCCGTTAACCCCCAATCCCCTGGCAGGTCCCCCCACCCACCATATACACCGATTCTCCTCTCTGCTTATCCCCGCTGATTCTGAGGCACTCTTGGAGCTACGGTTGCTATGGAGACTGGATGCATTTTGGTATGGGGGGTGTCAATCTGTAGACATATTCCTTCCTTCCACCTCAAGCTGAAGCCTTTGACTCACTTTTTGGCCTGGGCTCCTGGAGCCCTCGGATCTCTCCCCTCCTAAGGCACCCCCCTCCTTTCTACCCTGCTAAGTTCCATGTTTGTCCCCATCCCCAGGGAGCACTTTCCAAGTTCACTTTGGGACAGTTGGGCTCAAGTCATGGCCCCATCAATATATTGTGTGTGGGGGTGGGGTGGGGTGGGCAGGGCGGCTGGGTGATGGGAAAAAGAATTCGTGCAATTACCTGGGAGAGACAAGGGGTCCTGGGAATGGGATTTCAGGACTCCCCATTTCCCCACTTCAACTTCCCCAGAATTGGCAGCGATCCCTAAATTCGCTCCGTTTTCCCTACGGACTGTCCACCTGTGTACTGATTTTTACCCTTCTCCCTAAATGCCACACCCAACAGTCGCGCTCCCTAACCGTGGTGTGCTAGGGGAGGGGGCTAAATTGTTGGAGTAGGTGAGTCCAAGTTCTAGGAAATCCAGCCCAGGATTTGGGAGGGAAATCCAGTCCTGGATTTTGCACCGCCTTCTCAGACTACCGAGCTGGTGGAGAGAAGGTGGGGGGGAGATAGGGTGGGGGGGGGGCCGCCTCCTCCTCAATGTGAGGGAAGCGCCCGGACACAGCGCGCATCCGGACCGAGCCGAGCCCCGGCGAGCCCCCTGGACCCTTCGCCCGGATCTCACGCCCCTTCCTTCCCAGACCCCAGACCCGTGGGTTTCCACCCCCTAAGTCTTCCCTCCTTCCTCCCCCGCCGGCGCCTGTATCTCCATCCCCAGCATCCTCCCCGCGCCCCTGCGAATCCCCCGCACGACCAGCCCATTAGCTTCCCACCTTCCTACAGATCCCTTCTCCGACCCCCATCCACGGCCCCTGTCCCCCTGAGTCCCCATTCCCCGCCCCTCCCTCCCCCGCACCGGTTCTTCCTCTCCCCCAGCCTCGGGTCCCTCTTTTCTGCCCTCTTTTCCTCCCTCTCCCCTATTTGCCCCCACAACTGTCCTCCCCGCCCTCCTCCGCCCATCTCGGCGCCCCCACCCAGGCCGGGGCGCAAGGTCCGGCGCGCCTCCCTGGAGCAGCACCAAGGTCCCGGGGCTCCAACGGGGTGGGGGCGCAGGGCGGGGAGCATGGGGAGGGGGCGCCCCGTGTGATGGGAGGGGGGCGCAAGCGGAGGCGGCGGAGGCGGCGGCGACAGCGGAGCCGGGCTGGGGGCTCAACGGGGTCCGGGGGCTGGGGGCAGCGAGCAGGGCGGCCCCATGGCCGGGCCCCCCTGAGGCAGTCCGGGGGAGTCCCCTCCCCTCCCCAGCTCGGGGGTCTCGGGGCCCCATGAGCCGGGGCGCGGGCGCGCTTCAGCGCCGGACAACGACCTACCTCATCTCGCTGACCCTGGTCAAGCTCGAGTCGGTGCCTCCGCCGCCGCCTTCTCCGTCTGCGGCCGCAGCCGGCGCCCCCGGGACCAGAGGTGCGGAGACCGGGGATCCTGGCAGCCCCCGAGGCGCGGAGGAGCCGGGCAAGAAGCGGCACGAGCGTCTCTTCCACCGGCAGGATGCGCTGTGGATCAGCACGAGCAGCGCGGGCGCCGGGGGCGCCGAGCCCCCCACCCTGTCCCCGGCTCCGGCCAGTCCGGCCCGCCCGGTCTCCCCCGCTCCCGGCCGCCGCCTCTCCCTTTGGGCCGCCCCTCCGGGGCCCCCGCTCTCCGGGGGGCTGAGCCCTGACCCCAAGCCCGGGGGCGCCCCCACCTCCCGGCGCCCCTTGCTCAGCAGCCCGAGCTGGGGGGGCCCGGAACCTGAAGGCCGGGCGGGCGGCGGCGTCCCAGGCTCGTCCTCCCCGCACCCCGGCACCGGCAGTCGGAGGCTCAAGGTGGCGCCTCCTCCGCCGGCTCCCAAGCCTTGCAAGACCGTAACCACGAGTGGCGCCAAAGCCGGCGGGGGCAAGGGCGCTGGTAGCCGCCTGTCATGGCCCGAAAGCGAAGGCAAGCCCAGGGTCAAGGGGTCAAAGAGCAGCGCCGGGACTGGAGCTTCTGCCGCCGCTGCCGGGGGAGGAGGAGCGGCAGCCGCGACCTCTGGTGGGGTCGGGGCTGGGTCGGGAGCCCGAGGGAAGCTGTCCCCTCGGAAAGGCAAGAGTAAGACCTTGGACAACAGTGACTTGCACCCGGGACCGCCTGCTGGCTCTCCTCCTCCGCTAACCCTCCCAGCAACCCCGGCTCCAGCCGCTACTGTCACCGCCGCCTCCGCGCAGCCCACTGGGCCTGCACCTCCAATCACTCTGGAGCCTCCAGCTCCAGGGCTGAAACGGGGCCGGGAGGGGGGCCGAGCATCCACTCGAGATCGCAAGATGCTCAAGTTTATCAGCGGCATCTTCACCAAGAGCACAGGGGGGCCTCCTGGCTCCGGGCCCCCTCCTGGACCCCCGGGCCTGTCTTCTGGCAGCGGGTCCAGGGAGCTGCTGGGCGCAGAGCTCCGCGCCTCCCCTAGTGAGTAGGACCAGGGCCTGAGAACAGGGAGGGGAGGGTACTGGAATGTTCAGCTTGGGGTGGAGGAGAGGTGTGCAGGACTGAACTAGGGAAGCTTCTCTCTTGGGTGGGTGAATGAACCAAATTCGCTCCCCTGCCAAGGACAGGGGCAAAGACTAAGAGGTCCTGAAAGAGGGTGGGTAGCTACATTGTGCCAAATGAGAGATTACTTGATTTCAGAGGGACTCAGAAAGCTTCAGAGCTTTCTGGGAAAATAATGCCCTTGGTCAGAGTGACTGTAGGAAATTATCCCCAGAGAAGCCCCAGACCCCACTTCTAGCCTCAGCTGGACTCTGGGAGCAGGGGAACAGAGCTTTGCCTTGCCCAGATTATATTAAAGGTGAAGGGGATGAGGAAGCCTCAGTTTCTCCTGAGCACTTGGGTCAGGTGGCATGAGAGTGACCTTGCAGGCAGCTCCTCACCAGGGATAGGTCTTCCCTGGGCTGAGACCAGGCTAGTGAGGCAGCAGGGAGGGACTCTTGTTTCTTTCCGTGCAGTGAGGGTGGATTGGGCTGTACGGGAGTGCGTGGGGGCTGGAACGTGATGAATACTTGAATGTGAAGTGAGAGGGGGCGGATAGGAGGCTTCACTTCCCCACTGCCCACCCTGGCCCCACAGCAGCGTTGAAACCCCCAGGGGGCTGCCCAGGAGTGACTCAGGGGGGACGGAACCGCTGCAAAGGCAATTCTTACCCCCGGAGACTTGGGAGGGGGTAC
>NW_024424564.1:1779664-1803652 GCF_017311325.1 Ursus maritimus | reverse complement strand
CGAGAAGGTACTGTTTTTTTCGGGGGGAGGGGGAGTGTCTTTCTTTTTTCCGGAAGAAAGAGGCTAGGGACTCTTGGTGCGGCTCACACTCCCCGGAGGGGAGGCGGGTTCCGAGCGGGGGCGGCCCCCGGGGTTTGGCTCTGGAGCGGGTGGGAGCAGATGGCTCCGGATCCCAGAGTTCCCGCCGCAGCTGCGGCGCCCCGGGAACGTCCGGCCAGTGTCAGGCGCGGGGGCTGGACCCGGCGGGCGGAAGGAGCAACCTACCCCCCGCCCCCAGGCCAGTGGCTTCTCTCGGCCAAGGAATGAGCCCTTCCCCACACTTGTTTCAGAGGGTGCTTGTGGGGAAGGTATGGAAGAGGGAAGCATAGGCAAGTCCAAGCTCCATTGCATGGGCTGGGGGAAGCGGTCAGGGCCACCGTGCTTTGACCTTGAAAAAGGGGAGGGATATCCCTCACCTCAGTTTCTTTCTTGTGAAGTGGAGATTGAGGAAGACCCATTCCCTCCCATGTCCCAGCCCCTCCGCCCAGGATCTCCCCTGGAATCCAAGTCAGACCGGTAGGAAGGAGACCCTCTCCTGTTCTTCCAGAGGGAAAAACCCGCCACTGTCAGAACCTTGGTCCCTGGTCTGGGGCAGACTTACGTTTGGGGATGTGCTTTAAGGGAGATGCCAACTGAAGTATTTTTGTCTAGCTGGTTCCGTTGCTAAGCAACCACTGAGCGGCAGCAACAGCTGTGGGGAGAGCGGCTAGGATAGGAGGACTGGGGACCACTCTCGAACCTAGGCTTTGCGCACAGTTCTCCAACCCAGGCAGAGTCCTGGGGGTTAAGGGAAGCTGCAAAAGGAGGAGGGGTGGCTGAGGGGTGGGGGTGCTCCTGGGCCTGGAGCAGTCTTTCTTATGGCTCCTTTCCTCTTACAGAGGCTGTGGTCAATAGCCAGGAATGGACTTTGAGCCGCTCCATTCCTGAACTGCGCCTGGTAGGTAACCTGGTCGCCGAGTCTGTATGAAAGCTGACCTCCCACCCACTGCACTCTCAACTCTCTCCCCTTCACCGCCTCCCTTCCCGCTCTCTGTGGGAATGGGGGATAGTTTGCTAGTACTCCCAAGAGTCTACCTTCACAGAACCTTCCTGAAGCTTGGTAGAGCCTTACAATTTTTTCTTCTCTAGCTTCTTTTTTTCTGTTTGTTCATGGTCCTTATCCAGGCTTCTCCTCATTTCTGGCATCTCCCCTTTAGCTCTTCATGTTCTATTGCCTAGAATTGGGTAAAACTTTCCAACCAGTGTCTAGGACTGTGACATCACCACCACCCCCCCTCCCCCCCACACACACGGTTGCTGAGAATCTTCAGCCTGTGGTGCACTTTGAGCTTGGGATCATTTCTTACTCCACTCACCTGATCTTCCCGAATGCTCTCTCCTGACCGACCATCATCCAGTCCCTGCAGGATCCTGCTTGGATGATTTCACACTGCCAGTCTCTTTGAGCTCTCGGGAATGTTCAGACCCAAACATTTGGCCTCCTCTTACATCTCACAATCTCTGCTCCACAACCTTGTTCTCAGGGTGTGCTAGGTGACGCCAGGAGTGGGAAGTCATCGCTCATCCACCGATTCTTGACCGGTTCCTACCAAGTGCTGGAGAAGACAGAAAGTGAGTTCTCAGGAGCCATAGTAAGCTCATGTTTTGGGTCAGGAATCAAGGATCAATGACTAGGCAGCTATGGAGACCAAAAGAAAGGATGAAGCCACAATAGCCAAAGTACAGGGAGCGTGGGCAAACTTGGTGACTTGTGACCTCTGACCTACTACCACTTCCACCCCTTCTGGACAGGTGACCAGCACAAGAAAGAGATGTTGGTGGATGGACAGACTCATCTGGTGTTGATCCGAGAGGAAGCTGGGGCACCTGATGCCAAGGTGAGGGGTGATGTTGGGGTGGGCAGGCTGGCTGGGGTCAGCACTGGCCAAGGGAGAAAACTCTAGTTTCCCAGACCTCCCTGGGCATAGTGTCCAGAGGAGTAGACTTGTCTGACCCCCCTTTTGCTCCCTCACCCCCCGCAAGTTCTCAGGCTGGGCAGATGCTGTCATCTTGGTCTTCAGCCTGGAGGACGAAAACAGTTTCCAGGCCGTGAGCCGTCTCCATGGGCAGCTGAGTTCCCTTAGGGGGGAAGGACGAGGAGGCCTGGCACTGGCCCTGGTGGGGACACAAGGTAAGGAGGGCCTAAGGAAGCACTGCTTTCGGGGGAGTCCTTGAGATGGCTGCTGAGGTATTGCCCAACGCAGGTGAGAGCTTGGTGAGGTGTGGAAATGGCCACCTGGATTGCAGGAACCCTCTGGAAGGAGACTGGTCTTCAAATAGGGGAATCATTAAACCAAAAAAGCTTCCCAGGGCCTGAGCAGAGAAATGAGGACCCTCCAGGAAGGAAGGGACAACTATAGGAGCAGTCTCCGGTCCTCTGAGATGTCACCTACCTTGTGTTCTCGCACTGCCATTTCCTGTCATTGCCATGGCCAACACAGAAAAATCTCAGGCTCTAGGGTGGATGGAAAACCTTCTATCTTCCCCTTGCTACAGCTGGGTCAGGCTGACACCTTTCAAAGGAACGTATCTAAAAAAGAAAACACACAAACGAAATGATGGAGAAAATACAGAGGGCAGAAAATTTTGAGTTCTCAAAGAAGTGATTCAGAGGCTCTTCAGATACCACCAGGCCCAGGAAAAGCTTTTCCAGTACCCACCTGTATTGAGCTGGCACGACTTTCTGTCGGGATGCCCACCCTGCGGGAGCCACTTGCCTCCTGACTCCTTGCTGCGGAGTGAACAGTCCACCTGTTCCCCGTGGACATTCAACCTTTTCCGAGGTGATTCCCACTCAGCTCAGGGTCCATTGGATTTGCAGGGCAGGGTGACGGGATTTGAAAGTCTCAGCCATTTCAGACCTTGTCAAGAAGTTCCACTCGCCTCTCGAGTGTTCTCTGAGGTCGCGCACACACAGAGCTCACCCCGCCTACGCACCCTGCAGCTGGGCTTGCGCGCTTGGGCCCAGCCTTCAGAGAAGAAGGGGAGATTCTCTCATAGCCTGTCTTTAGTGTGTCCAAGCCGGGACTGGAGCCAGAGGGAAGAGAAAGTAGGAAGAGTGGGGAAGCGGCGCCCTCATCCAGCCCTGCCCCTTTCCCGTCCCTTCAGACAGGATTAGTGCTTCCTCCCCTCGAGTGGTGGGCGATGCTCGTGCCAGGGCTCTGTGCGCGGATATGAAGCGCTGTAGCTACTATGAGACGTGTGCGACCTACGGGCTCAATGTGGACCGTGTCTTCCAGGAGGGTGAGTACGGTGACTCTCCTCACACGTGGGGAGCAGGGAGCTAGGGGCCTGCCATGTTTTTAGGGCGTCCAGGCGTCTCTGTGTGAGTGACAGCAACTTAGCCTGCGTGGGAGGGAGGAGGCATCAGGGAGGTCAGAGAAGGTTTGCTTAACAACCACGTGGTCTTTCTGGGCAGGATGAGCTGCCAGGACTACAGGTGGCACGAAGGCCACAGTGACAAGGAAGTTGGGGCCTATTTTATCTCCCGGGGATTTCTTAAAATTGGGCAACAAAGGGTGGTCTTGGGTATCTGCCCTGTTCATGTGTCCCTCCTCTCCCCCTTCCTTCAGTGGCCCAGAAGGTGGTGACCTTAAGAAAACAGCAACAGCTTCTGGCTGCCTGTAAGTCCCTGCCCAGCTCCCCGAGCCACTCGGCTGCTTCCACTCCTGTAGCTGGGCAGGTGAGTTGGGGTTTCAGGGTCCACAGAAGGGCTGGTAGGATGCAGAGGAGGGGCTGGTGATCCAAGAACAGGTACAGAGTACCAAGGAGGTTGGGGTGGGGGGCGCAAATGGAAATGGCAGTGACACCATTTTTTAGAGAGCTTGTTGGGCTGGAATTCAACCAGGTTTGAAACGCTGTTCGGAATGTCCTCGAGCAAGTCACCTAAACCTCCGAAGGTTTCAGGAAAAATGTATGGCCTAATACTTGCAAAATGGAAAGCATATGACAGTGAGGAGTTTTATTATGAGCGATAATGCAAACAAATGGCGATGAGATCAAGGAATGTCTGGAATTCCTCGTAACTAAATGTCACTGTAGCTTGGTGGGGTGGGGGGGTCTCAACTGTTGCTGACTCCTTTGTCCATCCCCAGGCTAGCAATGGGGGCCACACTAGCGACTACTCTTCTTCCCTCCCATCCTCACCCAATGTTGGTCACCGGGAGCTCCGAGCTGAGGCAGCTGCGGTGGCTGGATTGAGCACCCCGGGGTCCCT
The DNA here is from genome assembly GCF_017311325.1 of Ursus maritimus. NCBI lineage: Eukaryota > Metazoa > Chordata > Mammalia > Carnivora > Ursidae > Ursus > Ursus maritimus. The sequence goes on along the minus strand of NW_024424564.1, from coordinate 1,799,358 downwards.
GCATCGGGCAGCCAAGCGTAGGACCAGCCTTTTCGCGGTATTGGACATAATGACTCCCCCATCCTCTGGTTCTCTGTTACCTGCCCATCTTCCCTGGTCCCTAGACCCCGCTGTTGGGCCCCTTTTCATTGCCTTCCTTGTCCTTCCATCAGTGTATCTCTCTGTTCATTCTTAACTGATGCCAATAACCATTCCAGAATCGTCGGGGCAGTGATTCTGAGAAGCGGAGTTTGGACAGTCGGGGAGAGACAACGGGGAGTGGGCGAGCCATCCCCATCAAACAGGTGGGTGGTCCAGAGGCTGGGGGCAGGCTGGGGGTTCCTGGGCTTGACTGGCTTTTCTCCCACATGTCTCTTTCCATCCTCCAGAGCTTCCTACTGAAGCGAAGTGGCAACTCCTTGAACAAAGAATGGAAGAAGAAATACGTGACCCTGTCCAGTAATGGCTTCCTTCTCTACCACCCCAGCATTAATGTGAGTGGCAGAGATTGGCGGGGCCACACTGGCTGGCCTTGGACAAACTTCCACCTGTACCAGTCTACCTGCCTCTGACAAACATGAACGTCATTTCCGCGAAGCCCTAGTCCCGTTCTCCTAGGTTCGGCAAACATGTGTTAGGCACCCACCACATACCCATGCTGGAGAGAGGAAAGTAAAGACATCCCCCCAGGAACTTGCAGTCTAGTGGGAGAGGATGGAGGAAGGACCTTCACCTGGTCTGCCATTCAGGGAATGCTTTCTGGAGGAGATAGTACTGGGCCAGATCTGGTGAGCCCATCCCCTAGAAGCTCATCCCAACACAGTCAGCCCCCAGAGTTCCCTCTCCAGCCCCCAGAGTTCCCTCTCCCCTCTAGCCCATACTATTGGCTGCTTCCCAGCACCACCAAGGACCACAGGCTTCCTACACTCTCAACCCTGTGCCCTTCCAGGATTACATCCACAGTACCCACGGCAAAGAGATGGACTTGCTACGAACAACAGTCAAAGTCCCTGGCAAGAGGCCCCCAAGAGCCATCTCTGCTTTTGGCCCCTCGGCCAGCATCAATGGGTTGGTCAAGGACATGAGCACTGTGCAGATGGGTGAAGGTCCTGGTGAGTGGGGCTCATGACAGAGAGGCAGAAAAGGGGCCAGAGCTGCGGGATGAGGAAGGGTAGTGGGGGGGGGCTGGAACTGGATAAGCAGGAAGGTGGGTGATAAAGAGGGTCTACATCAGGAGTGGGTCCCCAGAGGGGCTCACTGAAGCTTTATCTTGTTCCTCTTCCAACAGAAGCCACCACTCCCACCCCAAGCCCAAGCCCCAGCCCCAGTTCCCTGCAGCCACCACCAGACCAGACATCCAAGAACCTGCTGAAGCCAGACCGGAATTTGGCCCGAGCCCTCAGCACCGGTCAGTGAGGACCACCCTCTGGCCACTATTTTCCGGATGTGAATGGGATTGAGGGGGGAGGGGCTTGGGGTAGAAGCTTGGAAGCTGGAATCAGTGCATGAGTGGCCACGCTGAGGGTCTCCTGGGTGCCAGGCACCAAGCTCAGCCACACTACGGTTATCATAATGGTTCACACGAGTGGGTTCTAGAGCTAAATCACCTGAACTTAAACCCTGGCTTGCCACTGGGCAAGTTACATGACCTCTCTGTGCCTCAGTTTCCTCATCTGTAAAGTGGAGATAATAGATTCTACCTCAGAGGTTGCTTTGAGGCTTAAACAAACTGCGAACACTGCCTAGCAGATAGTCAGCCATCGGTCTTTGGAGTGTCTGAGTGTGTGTGTATATACATACACAAGTGAATTGTAACAGCAATCCTCACAGCAACCTCGCCAGTCAAGATCATTATCCCCATTCTAGGGATGAAGAAACTGAGGGTCAGAAGACTAAGTGACTTGCCCAAGGTCTCAAGGGCAGTAAGTGGCAGAGCCAGGATTTGAGTGCAGGTTTGACTTTAAACCACTCGTCTGCCCACCTCCCCAGGAATGATCAAGGGGACCTCCTGGAGAGGAGGGGGACCAAAGCTAGTTCAGGGGAGGAAACAGGCTATGGAGAAATCAGGAAATCTGTGGAGGGGGGCCACTGAGGCAGCTGTGTCCCCCTCCCTAAGACTGTACCCCATCTGGAGACCTGAGCCTCCTGAGTCGGGAACCCCCTCCTTCTCCCATGGTGAAGAAGCAGAGGAGGAAAAAATTGACAACACCCTCCAAGACTGAAGGCTCGGCTGGGCAGGCTGAAGGTGAGGCCCCGGTGGGCAGTTCTCCTCCCACCATGGACCCTCACCCCCCAACTCCAAATCCCTGGCCTAGCTCCTGCAGGAGGAGGAAAAGTGCCTGAGCTGAGTGCTTGACTATTATTATCACTTTGCACATAATTTAGTGAAAAATGGATGGAGACCCCTCAGCTCCTGTCCTTCCTCCCACTCCCCAGACAATGCCTTTTACCCCAGTAGTTCCCAGTCCTGCCACTTCTGTACCCAATGACTCCCATTAGTCTGTAGCTCCTGCTTCCTCTCTTAATAACCCTCTAGTTTCTGTTCTTGTCCTCAACCCCATTTATCATCCCAGGCCCAGCACCCAGAACTCCCTGTGGCCCCCAGTGACTCAGCACCTGACTTCAGTGTCGCCCATTGACTCCTCAGCTCCCAGATTCTGTGACCACCCGGCCCCTGTTCCCGGTAGCTTCTCATGATCACCAAGCTCCCCAACAGGCCTTGACCGCAGTGGTCCCTGTTCCTGCCCTCAGTGACCTCCCCAAGCCCCTGAGACTCCTCCGAACACGCGATCCCCTTGTTCCAGGCCCGTGACTCAGTTTCTGTCCCCTTTCCCTGTGTTCACTTGGATCCTGACCATCCCTTCCCTTCCCAGAGACCTGGCTCCTCATTGGTCATGATAACTGGTCCCCACGCCCTGCTCTCTGCTGGGTGCTCAGACCCAGGTTCCAGATCTGCCTACTCTCATGGCTCTTGGCTTCCGCTCTACTCTGCTCCGGGGCCACTGACTTTAGTTCTGCTTTCTCTCCCCATCTGTCTGTCCTGCTTTGTCTCTGGCACTCTGTCACTGTTTCTCTCCATCTCTCCATCTGCCTCTCTTTTTCTCCTTTCTTGGTCTCTTTCTCTGTTCTGCTCTCCATTCTATCTCTATCTCCTTCGCTTCGGGAAACCAGCCAAGCGCAAAATGTGGAAACTAAAATCCTTTGGTAGTTTAAGAAATATTTATAAAGCAGGTAACAAGCGGGGAGCTGGGAGGGGCGCTCAGCTGGGGTGCAGAGGGGTGGGGGTGCCCCTGCCTTTCCCTGCATGTGCTCGGGCTTCCTGCTCTCCCCCACCTTCTGCTTCCCCAACCCCTCTGCCCCACTCCCAGGGGCTTGGGATGGTCATCAGGGGGGAAGGGTTTGGGGAAGGCAGCCCCTCTTTGAACTCCATCCCTCATGACCCCATCCCATCCCCCCACCCAGAGGAAAACTTCGAATTCCTGATCGTGTCCAGCACTGGTCAGACGTGGCACTTTGAGGCAGCCAGTTTTGAGGAGCGGGATGCCTGGGTCCAGGCCATCGAAAGTCAGATCCTAGCCAGTCTGCAATGCTGTGAGAGCAGCAAGGTCAAGGTAATGGGTCAGGGGTGAGGGTTGGGGGCGAGCAGAGGTGAGTGTCTTAAGAGTTTGGAGAAGGGCTCAATACCATGGAGAGTCAATACAAACCCCAACCCTTTCTGCAGCTGCGCACAGACAGCCAAAGTGAAGCGGTGGCCATCCAGGCGATCCGGAACGCCAAGGGGAACTCTATCTGCGTGGACTGCGGGGCCCCCAGTGAGCGCAAGGGGGCAGCGGAGGGGTCTGGGAGGGAGAGTGGTTCGCGGGCGTTGGCGAATGCCAGGGTGCCCATGCTGCCTGCGCGGCCGGAGCCGACCTCTGCACTCCCTCCCCAGACCCCACGTGGGCCAGTTTGAACTTGGGCGCACTCATCTGCATCGAGTGTTCTGGCATTCACCGGAACCTGGGCACACACCTGTCCCGCGTTCGCTCGCTGGACTTGGACGACTGGCCTCGGGAGCTGACCCTGGTGCTGACGGCCATTGGCAACGACATGGCCAACCGCGTGTGGGAGAGCGACACACGGGGCCGTACCAAACCCACGCGGGACTCTTCGCGGTACGTGTGACGGAAGGGGGGCGCTTAGGGTGTGCGGCTCCCGAGAGGCTTCCCTGAGTAAAGGACAGAGGTCCTGGGTGAGGGCCCCTAGAGCCCTTCCTGTTCATCCTTGGTCTTGTAGGGAGGAGCGTGAATCATGGATTCGCGCCAAGTACGAGCAGCTGCTGTTCCTGGCGCCGCTGGGCACTCCGGAGGAACCGCTGGGCCGCCAGCTGTGGGCCGCGGTGCAGGCCCAGGACGTGGCCGCCGTTCTCCTGCTTCTGGCCCATGCGCGACACGGGCCGCTCGACACCAGCGTAGAGGACCCGCAGCTTCGCTCCCCCCTTCACCTGGCAGCCGAGCTTGCCCACGTTGTCATCACGCAGCTGCTGTTGTGGGTACGTGAGTAGGGTATGGGGAAAGGGGTCTTGGAGGGCTCCAGCTGGGAAACAGCCAGGCGCGGGGGAGCCTGATATCCCCAAAAAGACCCTGGCGGCCGGCCTGGAAATTCTGGGGAGACGGCGTGCGGGTGTCGGCGGCCCTCCGGGGACGCTTGGTGACGCGGCCGTCTCTGTCCTTCTAGTACGGCGCCGACGTGGCCGCCCGCGACGCACAGGGCCACACGGCGCTGTTCTACGCCCGCCAGGCTGGAAGCCAGCTGTGCGCCGACATCCTTCTCCAGCACGGCTGCCCGGGTGAGGGCGGCAGCACCGTCACCACCCCCAGCGCAGCCACCACCCCCAGCATCACCGCCACGCCCAGCCCCCGCCGCCGGAGCAGCGCCGCCAGCATGGGCCGCGCCGACGCCCCCGTCGCGCTGGTATAGTTGCCCAACGGGAGAGACACCCCCACTCCCACACGGGCCGGGCACGACCACATCGGGTGGACCGCTGGACAGATGCACCCACTCACCTCTCCAATCCGCACCCCGCCCCACGGGAGCACTTCTTTCCCCCACGAGGGCACAGCCCCCACGCCTCCCAGAAGACACAAACTCACCTCCCTCTCCCCAACGAGGCATGGAGACCCCAGCTCAACACGCCCCCTCTCCACCGTTTCCACACTCGGATTGCTCTGGGTCTACCCGCTGGGTGTCTGCGGAAGCGGACCCCCTGTCGCGGTACCTGCTCCTGGGAGCTTGGATTTGCCCGCTCGCGCCCCCTAGGGGTGGAGGGGGGAAGACCCAGTCCTGCTTGTGCTTGACAATCCCAAGGCGGGAGCACATACCCAGGCTGGCTCCTGGGGCGACGCCACGCCAGAGGGAGGGGTTAGTAAGTGGGAGAGCTAGCCCTGGGACTTGGGGCCAATACCGGGGCCCCCACCCCTTCCATGCTAATCTCACTGCCCAGTGAAGGGGGAAGGGCAGCGAGGGGCAGGACCCCTGCTGCCCAAGGGGGTAGGGGGGTCCCCAACCCTTTCCGTGAAAGGGACCATGAGGAGTGGAAATCAGGACGTCCCCCAACACCCACCCATGGATGGAAGCTAAAGGGCCGGGGGAGCCAAGAGCCTGGGTCCCTCCTCACTACTATCTTGGGAGGGAGAAGAGATGGAGCAGAGCGGGCTAAGGGGACTAGGGAGGGACCTTGTAATTTATTGCTTTGTTCCCCAACAAGGGGGCGGGGGCGGGGAGGGCGTTTCAGGGTAGGGGAAGCCAAGGGTGGGCAGAGGGTGGGGTGGGGTGGGGGTGCTCTCGGGTTGTGAGTGTCTGTGACCGTGACTGCGTACCTGTGACTGTGCAGCGCCCGTGGTGATCTGGGGTAGGGGGCACCCCTGCAATGGGACCCCTCCCCCACTATTCTTCCTGTCCAGCCCCTCCCTCCCACTGGAGCAGCTCCAGACCCGTCCCTTTAACCCCATGATCCCCCCCAGCCTGGGCTAAGAGGATGTGAGGTGGCTGGGAGGGTTTCCAGGCCTCCTTCCCCATCCCCAGGAAGGGGTGGTGGGGGTGGATTTACCTGGCCCAGCCCTGCCTCCTTCAATCAATCCAGCCCTTGGACCGTCTGTGTCAGTGGTTTCCGGTCTTTTTTTTTTTTTTTTTTTTTTTCTCAGCTAAAATATTTTGCAAAGGACCAGGTAATTGGGGAGGGGAGAGGGATGGGGGCAGAAGGAAATGCCCTCATCTCCTCTGAGGCAGATGGTGTGAATCTTCTTCAACAGCAATTAAAGAGGAAGTGATTTTGTCTAGGGGGTGAGCTGCTGGTTTGTTCTTGAAGAGGCGGGTCAGGGAATGGACTTGGTCAAGGTGGGGAACTGGAGGTGGGAGATGGCCAGCAGAGGGTGCCCCTGCTGGGGCTGGTGGCAGGGCAACCCCGTGGTAGGCCAGATATTTCACCTTGTAGTGAAAGGAACCAGGCAGGTCGAAGCAACAGTGGGGATCCAGGGAGTTGAAAAGGCAATGACTCCCAACATGACCCCTTTTCTGGGAAGGAGCTGGGGCATGGAACTTAGAGGAGAGGAGAGGACAGGGGAGGGGGCTGCTTGGAGAAGTGAGAAGCTGGGGTAGCTTTGCTTGAGAGCAGGAACTTTGGAGTCCGAACTGATTTTGACACGGGGCCCTCCACTTCATGGCTAGGTGGCCTTGGGCAGGTTACCTTGGTGGCATCTGTTCATTGGTCATCTGGACAATATCTGTTCAGAGGCACCTGGTGAGGACTCCGACACTGGCCTTGGAGGGCAGCCCTGGGGGCCTGGTGTCGGAAGTAGAGCTCATGACAGCAGGGGCCTGGAGAGAAGAGGTGGGAAATCTCACAGCCACAGAAGTCCCTGGTGTCCGCACACTCCGTGCCCAGCTGATGTGGTAGACATCTGCCCACCTCCATGTCCTTTCAGCAGGAAGCCCACCCTGCTGTTTCTCGTGTGCAGCAGAAAGCATTTGCCCTGATAGAGGGGCTGGGTGGAGTGGTGTTGGCCAGCAGCCAATGCAGGCTGGGCACAGCCACCACGCGTCATTCAGTCAATGGCCCTGAGTCTTCTGTTAGAGCCTCTGGTAGAGGCTCAAAACCGCTCAGCCCCACAAGGACGGACAGCTGCGGGTGTGCCATCAAGCTGACAAGGTGTGCTTGCAGCAGTGGGTCCAGGTTCGATCACAGGGAGGCCCTAGTTCTCCAGGATTCTAGGCTGCCGACCGCCCAGCACAGCAGCGTGACGTAGGAAAAGGTGAGCTCGGGGATGCAGGTGCGGTGACAGGTACAGATGCAGGTGTGTAGTGTGGGAAGGCACATCAAAGGGAAGGGGGGGGCGCCTGGGTGGCTCAGTCGGTTGAGCGTCAGATTCTTGATTTCGGCTCAGGTCAGGATCTCAGGATGGTGGGATCAAGGCCTGCGTCGGGCTCCTTGATGGGTGTGGAGCTTGTTTAAGACTCTCCTCTCTCCCTCCCCTGCTGCCCCTCCACCCCCTCCCTCTCTTAAAAAAAGAAAGAAAAAGGAAGAGAGGAAAGTAGCAAAAAACACTCCCCCGGAACACCTGGCCATTCCGTTCCTCAGAGACCCTGGACTCCGCAGCCCGTCTCCACTTCACTTCTTGGTGACAAAAGTTCACTCCCTTCCTCAGAAGCTCGAGTGTGAGAGAGTTTGTGGAGGAAGCAAGGGCCCAGAGAGCATGCAATTACCCCAGGGAACCGCAGGCCCATGGGGAGTTCCTTTCATTTGCAGCCAGAGAAAGGTAGTCAGGGTGTCAGCAACCCCCACGGCAAATCCCAACACTCCGTAATCCACCGGCTGCTTTTATCATTGGCCGCATCTTTGGCCTTGTGGGAAAGGTGAAGGGTGTAGCGGATGGGATGACAAAATGTCAAGCCCTCCAGGCTGTGCACACCGGGACTCTAGAAGGAGACTCTCCAGGGGGCTGCGGGGAGCTGCTGCCCTTTTACATCCCTGCCACCTCCCCAGCTCAGCTCGGGGGTCCCCACCTGGATTCCTGCCCCCCTCCACTGTTGCCACACACCCCGCCCCCCTCCTTTTGTTTGCCTTAGCGCAGCTGGGGCAGACCAACTTTCTCCGTGGGAGTATCCCAAAAACCAAAGGAAAGCAAAAAGGAATTTCCTATTGAAAGTACCAGTGAGTCAGTCTAGCGAGGTTTCCAGAACTCGGTTTTCTGATGATCTTAAGAGTCCATCCTCATCAAACCAAAGATCGCTTTCCTGCCCCAGCCTCTCCCCACTCTCCCATTCTGAAAGATTCCACTGTAGCTTCAGATCAGCGTTTGAGATTCCTTCTAAGACTCTTGCCTCCAGGTACCCTGTAGTCCCTTCAGAACTCAGGAGCTGGTTCGTGAGAACGTACCGAGCACTTCCTGGGGGCTGGGTGCTGGGCTAAGAGCACGAGACACAGATTTTGTTCAGTACTCACAACCACCATGGGAGGCCAGTGCGATTATCCACAACTTACCCCTGAGGAAACAGCACTCGAAAAGTTAAATAACTCGTTCACAGCCCCGCTGAGTAAAGAGGGGAGTGAGGATTTGAACCCAGCATTCCGACCACATCTGCCCTTGAGGGAACGTCTCGGATCTTGCACTGGGGAAGCGTTCCTCCCCGCAAGATACCCAAATGGATCTGGGGAAGCAGGATTTCACAGGTCTACACACTCATATTTCTCCATAAAGCAGGGTAAGCATAACACGCAGAGCAAGCACCCGTCTACATTCAGAAAGAAGAGGGTTGGTCTCAGAAACTTCCTTCAACAACAACGGAATCTCGCTTTGACGTCTGGAGACCCAGGAGTTCAATGGCCTCTAGCTCACCTGGGAGCCGGTGGCATCTTCAGCAGAAAGACTGTGTATCTCAGAGATGGAGAAAAGGGAGAAAGGGGGAGGCGAGGGGCCCCGTGTCTGCATTTGGCAACAGGGAGGAGATGGAGAGACCTACCCAGACCCACTTACCCTGGGCACGGCAGGAAGCTGGCGCGGGTGGGCGGCAGCGCCCTCTCTGGGCCTGGCAGAAGTGACACGGTGTGGCAGGTGGGCGCGGGGGTGCAGGCGGCAAACAGAAGCTGCAGCACGCTGTGGGGGGGAGGGTTCAGCTGGAGGCCCCCGTGATGGGGTAACTTTGTGCTGTGCACTCGGCTTCTGGGATGTGAGGCCAGAGAGAAGGAATAGACATAGAGGAGGAAAAAGAGGGCAACACAGAACTACAAGTGTTTCAGTCCTTGGCAGGTCACTGGGCTTTGTTTCTCTGTCCTGGTCTCTTCCTGTGCACTCCAGTCCCCACTGGGGCCACCTGGGGGGGGGATGCGGAGCCCAGAACGGGATGGGAGAGTGTGCACTCCACCCTGAGGACAACACGAAGCCTCATGCCTATTAGAGCCCCCACCCCACCTACCCCCTGAGAGAAAACACTGATTGATGGATTGATGGTCCAGTTCTTTATTGAGAAACCTGTTTGTTCAAGAACATGGTGGGTGGTTCTGTACCCCACCCTTTTCAGTGGGATCATGTCAGAGGTGGTGGGCAACTTTCTCCCATTTCCTCTGAAACAGAAGCGAAGGCACCTCAACTCGGAAGCCCGGATTGCAGGGAACAGTGTGGGCAGGGAAAGGGGCAAAGAATCCCAAGCTGATCCAAGGGAAGGGGGTGGCCCTGAAGAGCAGCTCAGGTGGGGTGGGGGGGACCTGCTGAACTGCCCCACTCTTCATGCTCTCCCCACCCTCCTTCACTCAAAAGATCTCACCAATTCTCTAGGGAGGGAGGTGAAAGGAACCGACAAGTTAGGGGACTGGTATGAGGGAGCCAGGGAGAAAGGAAGGGGCAGTGGGGAGAAGCCTGGGAGAGCAAACCCCACAAGCCCGCGAGGTCTTGGGTGGCTCTGAGCAGTGGCGGCCAGGGTGGGGGCGGCGTGCTCACGCCACCGCCCCTCTACACCCCCCAGGCAGGAGGTGGCAGGAGGCGACAGAAGGCCAGGTCCACAGCTCAGCTCTACTCTGCTGTTTCGCCTTCAGGGCCTCGGGGTGCGGGTGGGGGGAGGAGGCAGGACCAGTCTAGGCAGGCTCTGGACTCCTTGGCCGATGGCAGAGGTGGTCTCAGAAGTCAAACTCCTCCAGGTCCCCGGTGCCCTCCCCGCCACCTGAGCCCCACACGCGGCGGTAATTGCTCTCCAGCTCCTTCTGCCGTTGCCGCTCTTTCTGCGCCTCCTCTGCTCCCTGCACCTGCGGGGCGGGTGAGGAGGGGTGCGGTGAGCGGGGTTGCAGGTGGTGAGCCAAGGGCTGCGCTGGAGGATGGGGGCACAGGCCGCGTGGGGAGGGCAGGGACCATACTTCGTACTTCGCAAGGGAACACCCACCCAGCCGCCAGAAATTCCAGCAGCTCAGAGGTGGCGAGGCTGGGACCGGCCAGGAGGCCCCTGGCCATGCTCTCAGCTCCGCGGTGCTAGATCCGGCCCCGGGGGTAGGCTGCCTCTCACCAAGATATTGAAGAAAATCTCCTTGAGGTTTCTTGTGTCCTCGTCGGTCAGCCAACGTGCGTCCTCCTCTGTCCCTTCTGCCCCTGGTCGCACGATTTTGATTTCAATTTTCCCTGGAAAGGAGCCGAGTGGGCAGTGAGAGGAGAGGAAGGATGGGAGCCTCTGTGCAGGGCCCTCTGCCTCCCAGGTCCCCAGCGAGGCTTCCAGTCCGCCTTGACCCAGCCCCTCCACCTCAGGCAGCAGGCCCTGCCAACAGCTCTTAAGCCAGCCAGCCCCAGGGCCCACCTTCCGCCGTGAGCCCCTCCCTCTCCAGCAGCTCTTTCACCAGCCCCTCGATTTGTTTCAGCTGTGGGTTTTCCCGGTTCATCTCGAGGACAGTCAGATCCTGATTGGGGCCTCCGTGACGGAGCCTGGTGACCCGGACCCGGACTCTGTGCTCAGGATCCTTCTCTTAGAGGGGGGACACACAGGGAGACACAAAGCAGAGCCGTGACTCCGGCTTAGGGGCCACGGCCGGTCACCCTCCCTAAGCCATCCGCTGGTTTGGGCAGTTTTGCATCACAAGCACAGAGATGAACCAGGGCCCAGAATACATCAGCGCCCTCCCCTTCGAGCCTATAAAGCTCCCTCCACCAACGCACCCCACCCCTGTTCCCTCCAGGCCAATAATTCTCTGTCTGGGCCCTACCGGAAGTGACTGTGTTTTCTGAAGTAAAAATCAGGCCACCTGGGCCAACAAAGACGTTTTGTTTTAAGAAGCAGGTGGGAAAACTGTGCTTTGGTACTCCACATGCTGGTACTCGAAAGACATTCCAATGTTTATAGAGATAGTGGGGTGGATGGTTTGAAAATAGAACATTCCATTTGGAATGTGTGATCTCATACGACCCTGTGGAAGGGAGATCAGGGGGTGCAAGAAGAAGCAATAACTTCAAGTCTGTCCAGGCAGCCGGCTTAGGAATAGCTGGGCCTGCCTATTCACACCCCACCCGCTGGGGCCTCTCCCAGCGCAAAGGGCTCACTGTTGATAACCTGCGTCCTTCCCCGCTGTGTGGTCTCCAGCACACAGGCCCAGTCGCAATCGTTCTGTTACTGTCCCTGACCACCCACTGTGCGCCAGGAGAGTGCTAGCCACTGGGGGCACAGAAGCAAGCCAGAAACCAAGACAGACATGCTTTAGAAGCTGCTTCCCAAAACGATGAATGAATAGGAGGTAACCAGGCAAAGGGACAGAGGCCGTGCGAAGAAGGCAGGAGTGAAAACAGTGTTCCAGAAAGAGGGAAGGGAGTAAGCTCCCTCAGAAGGGAAAGAACAGGACGCCCTCCAGAGTCCACAAGCTGAGGGACAAAGACAATGGGCTTGATTGCCCCTCCCTGTCTGACAGCTCTTACCTGCTGTTTGGGGGGAGGGGGGAGGCTTTTGGGGGACGACCCTCCTTTTCCTGTGCTTCTTCACCAGCTCTGGACTCTGTTTTTCTTCCAGCCTTTTGATGAGTTTGTTGAGAGTGGACGTCAGGGCCAGCATTGCGCGATCACGCTCGGATTCCTTCTTCAACCCGTCTGGGTCCAGCTCCTTCTCTGTCTGGAATGCCCAAGGCAGGAGTGGAGAGTCAAGGGTCTGGGGAGTGAAGGTCAGTGGTCCATGCTCTACAGGAGAGTGACAGCTAAGTCTCAGCCCCCTCTCTGATCCCCTTTCCCTACTGTCCCCCCCTTCGTTACGTAAACAGCCCCCTGGACGCTGTGCTTGGTTCCGTTGGGGCCCCTCGGCCAGCCCCAGCAGCAGCCGGCTGCGCAAGCGTGGGGAGCTGCGCAAGCGCGGGGAGCTGCGCGTACCTCCTGGATGATGTTCTCCAGTTCCCGCTCCATGCCGGCCTTCACCTCCGAACGGAGCCGCTCTCGATCAGCCGGGAGCAGTATCCCTTCCAGCTCCTTCTCGAACTCTCCCAGTAACTGCTGTTCGTCCTCCTCCTCCTCCTCGTCGTCCTCCTCCTCCCTCTCCTCTTCTCCCGCCTCGTTCTGATGATCCGCGTCACTCCTTCCCTTCACCTCTGCGTCCCTTTGAGGGACTTCGGCAGTATCTTCTGCAGGCCGCTCTGGGCCTCCGTGTGGCCTCCCCTGCGTGGACGGGGACCGGAAGAAAGAGGTGGACAGCTGAGGTTGCAGGGGAGACGCACGGGCGGCAGACACGCAGCGGCCGGAGTGCGGTAGCAGGGGTCTCGGGAGGGGGAAAGAAAGGGAGTCAGCTCTGCCGGGCTCACTTCAGGCCCAGGTCAGGGCTGACCCTCTGAGTGCTCCCAGCAGGGAGGCAGGGTCCCCCCCTCCCTTAAGCGGGGCCCACACCTTTTTTGTGCCACCTTTCAGCTCCTCTATCAATCGAATCAAGTCCGCAGGACTCCGGATGACTTTGACCTGCACATTGTTCTGAAAATCTGAGATGAAAGAGCAGGAGTGAACCAGTTGTGTCCTAAATTCTATTTTGATTTCCTGAGGAGAGGAGCTGAGGAGACCAAGGACAGACACGGTCCCCGCCTCCAGGAGCCACCTGTCTGGTGAGTGAGATGGGGCCGCCCCGCCCCCCGGAGAGCACTGTGAGTGGGTGACACTCGCAGGTGAGAGAGGGGATATTGACAAGCTGCTCGCGCCAGCGCTGCGGAGCCCCGCTGGCAGCTGCTCCGGGTTTTAGGGCCACATTAGAGATTCTGGGGCCACAGGCTCCTCCTCCCTGGCTACTGCTCTCCCCTTTCCACAGACACAAACCAGTTATTGTCTACTCTGTTCCAGGCACTCTGCTATGAACTACAGACTCGTTCCATTTAACCTCACAACCACCCTGTAAGGTAGGGGTATTACCCGCTGTCGGGGGTGAGGAAATTGAGGTTAAGTGAAATCACCCAGGATTACAAAGTCAGCAAGAAGAGGAACCACTGTGTCCTGCTATCTCCCTATAATAGAATGGCTGTCTGCAAATAGTATTACCTCCTATAAAAATGAATTTGATGCTGGCCTGGTGGCCCAACCTCCCCGACCAGTCTTTAGCTCCACCCCACCCCCACCCCTGCCAACCCCAGAATACATTCAACCAGTAAAGGAGACATGGAGGGTTCGCTCACCATGGGGAGGGCCCGGAGCTGGATCTGCTGCCTCAAGGTTTGGTTCCTGCTCCTGGTGAGGAGAAAAGGGCAGAGTCAAGTACGCAAGCTTGTTTATGCCTACCACACTCTTAAGGCGGTGGTTCTGGGTAGATCCTTGCCTCCCTAGGCAGGGGTAGGTCATCTCGTGATGACCTCAGCTCGCCCAGGGCCAGCCTCATCAGAGAAGTGGCCAGGAAGCTGGCTCTCACCTCAGCCTGAGCCTCCTCCACCCCAGGGGTCCGCTCCTCTGGCTCATGAAGCATCTTCCAGAAATCCGACTCCTTACTGTCGTCCTTGGTGGGGCGTGCACCTGGGATACAGAGAACAGGGAGGAATCTGAAAGGAGGGGAGAAATGGAAGGGAGCAAGTAGGATGGGGTGCATTCTCCTTCACTACTGCTAAGGAATCAGGACCCAGAGTACTTCCTCCCCGTCCCCAACGTCAGTCCAGGACAGTAAGACCGGGGAAGGGAAGAAACGGGCGGGAGGTTTCGTGGAACAGGGGCCACAGGGTCCTACCTGCTCTCTTTGAGGGCACCGCTCCCGCCTGGGCCTCACTCCACACCTGCGGCTCCAGGTCTTGCTGCTCCTCCGTGACTTTATCTCCATACTGCCTTGAGTCTACTGAGAAACAGCGTGTGGGCAGGACGAGGCCTCGTGCCCCTGGGCTCTCAGTCCCCTATCTTCCGCCGCTCCCTGCCCGTGTCTCTTCCTCCTCTCCTTGCCCTTCTCACTACTCACCAGTTTGCCTCTGAATGTAGGCCATGTACTCCTCAGGCTGCAGGGCAGGGTGACAGAGAATGGCCTGGGGGGCGGCGCTGGGGGGAGGCCGGAGGAGGGGGTGGGGGCAGAGCCGAGGAGTCCGAATGGTCAGCACGTAAGAGCAGGACAAGGGCTCGTCCACACGATCGATGTAGTCCCCCGAAATGCCAGCCCCCTCGTCACAGAGGAACTGCCAGGACAGAGCAGGCAAACAAATAATAATTACCACTAATAACGAGCTTTTGTTCTTGGAGCCGCTGCCTGTTTTCAGCACTTACTGCGCGTCTGGTTCTGTGCATGCACTGTGTGAACGACGCTTTACAGACATTAGCTCTGTTAATTATCACAAAAACCTAGGGAGGGAGGGATTAGTACCTCAACTTTGTGGCTTAGGTTTGCTGCCGATAAGGGACTTGGTCAAGTTGACCCCTGGTAAGTGGTCAAAACAGGAAGAGAATTCAGGCAGTTTCCCTGGAGGTAACCAGCCAGTTTGTGGTTCACATCCTTGCTTTATGGAAATACAACATATATATACTTATACGTATTTGATAGCTACACATATTTACATATATACAGCTGACCCTTGAGCAAGGCAGGGGCTTAGGGACACTGACCTCCCCCACCGCAGTCAAAAATCTGCCCAGAACTTCTGAGTCCCCCACAACTTCACTACTAATAGCAAGAGCCCAAGAGATCACTTGTTACTGTGACATACAATCTACTGGAGGCAAACTGCTCATGGGGAGATGATTAGCACCATGGAGTTTTAAGCCGATACCTGCAACACTTGAACTCATCCCAGCAGCAACAGGAGGTGGCTAGGTACCAGGGTTTTACGCTGCCATGATTCAACACTGCACCCTTATGTGTGTACATTTTTCACTACTGTGAATGGCACCATATATGGTCCACAAGTCTGTGCATAAGTTTTGATAAATTTTAACTTTTATAATAGATTTGTGTATATGATAGCAAATGATAAAATAGACTACTGCCTACATATATTTCATGCATTCATGACATACCTAACTTAATTTTCTCAATATTTCTAGGCTTATGTGGTTCATCTGTGAGTTTTTTCAAATTGTCATAATTTTCCAAAATATTTACTGGAAAAAAAAAAACCCGGCTTATAAGTAGGCCCACACAGTTCAAACTTGTATTGGTCAAGGGTCAACTGCCCTTGTATGTATTTGAAATATATATATTCTTTTTGTGTGTGTATACATGTATGTGTATGTGTATGTATACGATTTAAATTCTTCTCTGCAAAAGACAATATTAAAAAAGAAGAAAAGACCTCAAGTCAGTAATTTAACCTTCTACCCTAAAACACTAGAGAAAGGAAAGCAAACTAAACCCAAAGCAAACAGAGGGAAGGAAGTAATATAGATCAGAACAAAAATAAGTGAAACAAAGAATAGAAAAACAACAGAGAAAAATCAATGAAACTAAAAGTTGTTTTGAAAAGATCAGTAAGTGACAAAACTTCAGCTAGACTTACCAAGAAAAAAAGAGAAGACTCAAATTAATACACTACTATATCAGGAGTGAAAGAGGGGACACTACCATTGACCTTACAGAAATAAAAAAGAATTGTAAAGAAATTGAACACCTACATGCCAACAAATCAGATAACTTAGATGAAATGGACAAATTTCTAGAAAGACACAACTACCAAAACTGACTCAAGAAGAAATAAGCAATATGAATAGACCCATAACAAGTAAAGAGATTGAATTAGTAATCCAGAAACTAACCACAAAGAAAAGCCTGGGCCACATGGGTCTATTGGTGAATTCTACCAAATATTTAAAAAACAATAAATACCAATCCTAATCAAACTCTTCCAGAAAAAAGGAGGGAATATTCCCCCAACTCATACTACAAAGACAGTATTATCACCCTGATACCAAATCTAGACAAACCTATCACAAGAAAAGGAAACTATAAGCCACCATCTCTTATGAATAAAGACCCCAAATTCTCAACAAAATACTAGTTAATCAAATTTAGCAACATATAAAAAGGGTTACACACCAGACCATATGGATTTATCCCAGGAGTGCAAAGTTGAGCTAACATAAACAAATCAATTAATGTAATTGATACACCCTATCAACAGAATAAAGGACAAAAACCATACGATTATCTCAGTGGATGCAGAAAAAGCAGTTGATAAGATGTGACACGTCTTCATGATTAAAACATTCAACAAACTTGAAATAGAAGAGAATTTCATTAACCTGATAAGAGGCATCTATGAAAAATCCACAGCTAACATTACACTTAATGGTGAAAAACTGAATGGTTTCCCTCTAAGATCGGGAATAAGACAAGGATGGGGCACCTGGGTAGCTCGGTTGGTTGAGTGTCCAACTCTTGATTTTTCAGCTCAGGTCATGATCTTGGGGTTGTGAGATCAAGCCCCCACGTTGGCTCCAAACTGGATGTGGAGCCTGCTTGAGATTCTCTCTCCCCCCTCCCTCTGCCCCTTCCTCCCACCCCCACCCCCAGATCTCTCTCTCTCTCAAAAAAAAAAAAAAAAAAAAAAAGGAATTAGACAAGGATGTCTGCTTGTGCCACTTCCATTCAACACTGGGCTGGAGGTTTTGACCAGGCCAATAAGGCAAGAAAACGAAATAAAAGGCATCTATATTGGAAAGAAAAAAAAATAAAACCATGTCCATTTACAGATGATTTTATATATAGAAAATCCTAGGGGCCCCTGGGTGGCTCAGTTGGTTAAGTGTCCGACTTTTGATCTTAGCTCAGGTCTTGGTCTCAGGGTCAGGAGTTCAAGCCCCACACTGGGCTGCATGCTGGGTGTAGTGCCTACAGGAAGGGAGGGAGGGAGGGAGGGAGGAAGGAAGGAGAAGGGAAGGAGAAGGGAAGGAGAAGGGAAGGGAAGGGAAGGGAACGGAAGGAAGGAGGGAGGGGAAAGGAAGGAGAGAGGGAGGAGGGGGGAGAGGGAGGAGGGGGGAGAAAGGCTGCAGGATACAGGAATCAATTGTATTTCTATACACTGCAATGAACAATTAAAAAAGAAAATAATAAAAAAAATAATTTGCAATAGCATCAAAAGAATAATTAGGAATAAATGTGGCAAAAAAAGTGCAAAACTTATACTCTGAAAGCTACAAAACATTTCTTAAAGAAGTTAAAGACTTAAATAAGTAGAAAGATATCCAAGCTCATAGAAGACTTAGTATTAATATTAAGATGGCAATCTTCCCCCAAATTGATCTTTACATTCAATGCAATCCCCATCAGAATTCCAGCTGGCTTCATTGCGGAAATTAACTGATCCTAAAATTCATATGAAAATTCAAGGGACTCCAAACAGCCAAACTAATCTGGGAGAAGAACAAAGTTGGAAAACTCACATTCATTTTAAAACTTGCTACAAAACTACAGTAATCAGGACAGTGTAGTGCTGACTTACAGACAGATACATAGACCAATGAGATAGAATTTAGAGTCCAGAAATTAACCTTTACTTTTATTATCATTTGATTTTTTGAAAGGTAATCAAGATAATTCAACGAGAATCATCTTTCAACCAATGATGGTGGGTCAACTGGATATCTACGTGCAAACAGATGAAGTTGCACCCCTACCACATACTATATACAAAAATTAACTCAAAATGGATCAAAGACCTAAATGCAAAACTGTAACATTTTCACGAGAAAATATAGGTGTAAGTCTTCCTGGCCTTACACGAGCTAATGGTTTATTTAATAGGACATCAAAGGCACAAGAAACAAAAAATAGGTGAATTGGAAGTCATCAAAATTAAAAGCTTTTGTGCTGCAAAGGACACCATCAAGAATGTGAAATGACAACCTCAAGAATGGGAGAAAATATTTGTAAATCATGTTTCTGATAAAACTTGTATCCAGAATATATAAAGAAATCTTACCACTCAATAATAAAAAGCCAAATAATGCAATTTAAAAACAGGCAAAAGGGGGCGCCTGGGTGGCACAGCGGTTGAGCGTCTGCCTTTGGCTTTATTTTTTATTTTTTATTTTATTTTATTTTTTATTTTATTTATCTTTATTTTTATTTTTATTTTTTAAAGATTTTATTTATTTATTCGACAGAGATAGAGACAGCCAGCGAGAGAGGGAACACAGGCAGGGGGAGTGGGAGAGGAAGAAGCAGGCTCACAGCAGAGGAGCCTGATGTGGGGCTCGATCCCAGAACGCCGGGATCACGCCCTGAGCCGAAGGCAGACGCTCAACCGCTGTGCCACCCAGGCGCCCCATAAATAAAATCTTTAAAAAAATAAAAAAAAAATAAAAACGGGCAAAAGATCTGAATAGACATCTGTCCAAAGAAGATACACAACTTGCTAATAGTAAAGCACATGAAAAGAGGCACCACATCTTTTATCACCAGGGAACTGCAAATCAAAACCACAATGAAATGCCACTTCACACTCACTAGGATGGCTGGAGTTTAAAAGATAAAAGCCACTGCTGGTGAGGATGTGGAGAAACCCTCATATACTACGAGTGGGATTCTAAGATGGTGCTACTGCTTTGGGAAAAGTCTGGCAGTTTCTCCAAAAGTCTACCGTTACGATCCAGCAGCTCTACTCCTTGGTATCTACCAAGAGAAATGACAACCTACGTGCACATAAAATCTTGTTCACAAATGTGAAAAGCAGCACTGCTCCTAAAACTAAAAAGACATAACCCAAATGTCTACCAAGTGATAAATGGATGACCAGGATGTGGAACAGTACTTGGCAATAACACGCAAGAAAGTACGGGTGCATGCTGCCCATGGGTGATCCTTGAAAACACGGTAAGTGAAAGAAGCCAGACACAAAGGTCACACATTGTATGATCCCAGTCACATGAAATGTCTAGGAGAGGCAAATCTGTAGAGACAGAAAGATGAGACCTTGTCTAGAGGTCTAGAGTGGAGGGTGTGGTCAAGGGGACAGTTTGAGGGAGAGTAACTGCCAAAGAGTAGGGACTTTCTTTTAGGGGGACGAAGACGTTCTGAGAGTAATTCTGGTGATGGCGGCACAACTCTGAATACACACACACCACTGAACTGCACACTGAATTGTATGGCATGTGAGTCATATCTTTATAAAACTCTTATTGAAAGAAATACTACATAACTTCTTACTCGGCTGAAAGCAAAGGTGGCATGATCAAGATAAAATGAAAGAAAATAAAAGCAAGAAAGGGGAGAAAAACAGAACAGATAGAACAAAAGAGAGCATAAAATAAAATGTCAGAAGTAAATCCAAATATATATATATATATATATAT
>NW_024424564.1:1732093-1779650 GCF_017311325.1 Ursus maritimus | reverse complement strand
ATAAAAGTAAAAGGATGAAAAAATACAGCAAACAACTCAATAAAAGCTGTTATACAGTTCTATTACCACACAAGAGACTGTAAGTAAAAAAAAATTAAGACAAAGAAGGTCAATTCATAATGTTAAAAGTTCAACTTATGAGGAAGATAATTTAAAATTTTTTAAAAAGATTTTATTTATTTATTTGACAGAGAGAGAGACAGCCAGCGAGAGAGGGAACACAAGCAGGGGGAGTGGGAGAGGAAGAAGCAGGCTCCCAGCGGAGGAGCCTGATGTGGGGCTCGATCCCATAGCGCAGGGATCACTCCCTGAGCCGAAGGCAGCCGCTTAATGACTGCGCCACCCAGGCGCCCCAAGATCATTTAAATTGTATGTAATTCTTTATTTTCCTTATTGTTGGTCTCTCCCCACTACAGCAGGAATTTTTGTCTTTTTTGTTCACCAAAATATCTCTAGTAACTACAACAGCGCCTGGCATGTAGAAGCCCTTAAACATTTGTTGAAGAAATTAATACACTGCCCCCAAATACATAAAGCAACAATAGACAGAATGATAATGAATAAATTTAAAGAATAAGGAATAACAGACAAATCAATAATTATAGTGGAAGACAAACCAGTAAAGATACCAATGATTTGAACAGCATAAGTAGTAATGATAACCTGAAAGACATACAGGAGACACCATACCTGACACAGAGCACACATTCTTTTCCAGCACAAAGAAACATTCAGAGAAACTGACGTATACTGAACCATTCAACAAGTCTTAACAAATTTAAAGGACTCAAATAGTACAACAATCAAATAACCTCTGTAATTACGAGATATATAAGAAAATCAGGGAAACATGAAGATATTGAATATTTGGTAATAAGGAACTACTGTTAATTCTTTGGTCTGATATGGTATTGTAGTTATGTTTTAAAGAGCTTTTTTAAAAAAAGATTTATTTACTTATTTGAGAGAGGAGAGAATGAGCGTGTGAGGAGGGGAGGGGCAGAGGGAGAGGGAGAGACACAATCTCAAGCAGATTCCATGCTCAGTGGAGATCATGACCCGAGCTGAAACCAAGAGTTGGACGCTTAACTGACTGAGCCACCCAGGGGTCCGTACAAGAGCTTTAACCTTATAGGGATAAATACAGAAATATTTATGGATGAAGTGATGTCTGTAATTTACTTCGAAGTAGTCTGGGAATGGAGGTGGTAGTGGAGGGAGGTGGGCAAAAAGACAGGTAAAATGAGACCGGCCATATTTGTTGAAACTAGATGATCACAGGGGGTCATTGGACAATTATCTCTGATTTTATATGTTTCTAACTTTCTAAAATAAAGGTTTTATAAGGACACCCTTAAATGTATATAATCCGTACCCAGCACTTACACTTTCAAGATATATTGACATGAATGTATGTATAATGTAATAATCTTTTGTAATAACAACCAAAAATGGAGGGAAACTATTTACTCAGTATAGCAATGATGACAAAATGATGGAACAGTCATCCAGTGGAATAATATATAGATGTAAAAACAAAAAATAAAGCTCTAGATGTAAGGCCATTGAAAGATCTCTAAGAATTATCGTCAAGATATATAAAACCAAAATGCAGAATGTGTGTTTAATATACTATATGTTGCATATAAAAAAAGAGAAAAAGAAATAAGATTCTCTAGTCATAACTGCTTGTGAACCGCAACGGCTGGAAGTGCACACCAAACACTAAGAGCAAGGTGACCTGGTGGGGAAGGCACCATGGGAACTGGGCAGCCGGGAGGTAAGTTTGGGAGGGGAATTTTCCTTGCACAAAAATTCCTATATTTCCTGGGTTTTGAATCATGGGAAAGTATTGTCTGTTTGAAATTTAGATAAAGATACAAATCAAAGCCACAATGAGATACCACCTCACACCAGTCAGACTGGCTAAAATTAACAAGTTAGGAAACAACAGATGTTGGCGAGGATGTGGAGAAAGGGGAACCTCTTACACCGCTGGTGGGAATGCAAGCTGGTGCAGCCACTCTGGAAAACAGTATGGAGGTTCCTCAAAAAGTTGAAAATAGAGCTACCCTACGACCCAGCAATTGTACTACTGGGTATTTACCCCAAAGATACAAATGTAATGATCTGAAGGGGCATATGCATCCCAATGTTTATAGCAGCAATGTCCACAATAGCCAAACTATGGAAAGAGCCCAGATGTCCATCGATAGATGAATGGATAAAGAAGATGTGGTGTAGACATACAATGGAACACTACTCAGCCATCAAATCATGAGACTTTGCCATTTGCAACGACATGGATGGAACTAGAGGGTATTGTGCTAAGTGAAATAAATTAATCAGAGAAAGACAATTATCATACGATCTCACTCATATGTGGAATTTAAGAAACAAACCAGAGGATCATAGGGGAAGAGAGGGAAAAATAAAACAAGACAAAATTAGAGAGGGAGACAAACCATGAGAGACTCTTAATCATAGGAAACAAACTGAGGGTTGCTGGAGGGGAGAGGGTTGAAAAAAAAAAAGAAATTTAGATAAAGAAATTTAAAATAGCCATAAAAACTTATAATAACTAAAGTAGTGCTTGGAGAGAAATTTATAAGAAATATTCATAAAAAAGGAAAAGCTGAAAATGAAGGAGTTATGCATTCATTTCAAGAAGTTAAAAATGGAATGGTAAAATAAACAAGAAAGCAGAAGGAAGGAAAATAAAGAGTGGACATTAATAAAATAGAAGACAGATGCAACACAGAAACTCAACAGAGCCAAAATAGTTGGTTCCCCAAAAAGAGTAATACAACTGACCAACCTCTGGTGAGAATGACCAGTAACGAAGGAGGCAAAACCCCCGAGGAATGGAAAGAGGGACTTGATCACAGATGCTACAGGGGTTAAAAAGATAATAGAAGGGTATCATGAACAACTTCATGACAGTAAATCTGAAAAATTAGATGAAATGGATAAATTCCTAAAAAATACACCTTACTACAACTGACACAAAGAAATAGAAAACTGAATATTCCTAAAATTACTAAAGAAAATCAAGTTGAAATCTTCCCACAATGAAAATGCAGACCAACATGATTTTCCAGGTGAATTCTGCCAAACGCTCAAGGAATAAAAAATTACAATCTTGAGGCACCTGGGTGGCTCAGTCAGTTAAGTGTCTGACTCTTGATCTCAGATCAGATCTTGATCTCAGCGTCGTGAGTTCAAGCCCCAGGCTGGTGTGGAGCCTACTTAAAAAAAAAAAAAAACTGCAATCTTAAACATTCTTCGGAGTATAGAAAAATCGAGAACATTTTTGTACTCATCTTTTGAGGAGTTACCAAAATGTAATAAGGACAGTACTAGAAGGAAAAACTACAGGTCAGTATCTCTCAAGAGACATATACAGAGTCCTTTAAAAAGCAGCAAACTGAATCCAGCAAGATCTAAAAAGAATAGTCAAGAATAACACATGTGACCAAACTGGGTTCGTCTTAGGAATGCAAAATTGGCTTAACATTAGAAAATCAATAAATCGTTAAAATTTCAAATGAAAGTTTGGCTTAATATTAGGGTATCAAGTACGCTAGTTTAAATCAGTTTCATATTAATAAATTCTTGAAAGAATGACCAGTTCTTAGGAATCAGTGAAATGAGAATTAAATTCATCATGTGATACCATCACACACCCAATACATGAGTAGACATGTGAAAGTCTGGTAATATATATAGGCCAGGATATGGAATGTTGGGAAGTCATACTGCAGTAAGAATATGCATGGGAACCAAAACTTAGGAAAACACTCTGCAATGGCAAATAAAGCAGAACAGGGGCCCACCTTCATATCCTGTGACCCAGCAACTGTACGCCCAGGCAAAATTCTCCTTCAAGAGACTCTTGCACATTACATTAGGAGATACTTAAAAGAATGTCTAGCAGCAGGTTTTGGTAACAGCAGAAAACTGGGAGTAACCCAAACGTCCATGAAAGGTAATCTGGATGAAAAGAGGATGACGGACTATACAGAGGAATACGCTGCAGGCCTTTAGGCGAGCGCACTGCGGCTCCCGCCCTTGATGGGGCTGAATCTCAAACGCAGTACTGAGCAAAAGAAACAAACTCCAGATTTCGCTGTGTGCACTCTGCATGTTTTCACTCAATATGATGATGCCATTTGTACGAAGTTCAGAAGAAGGCGGCTAAATTAAATGAGATGCATACACAGATGGCAAAACTCGAGAGAAAAGCAAACGGATTCTCCTGATAAAGTTAGGATAGCTGGTAGCTCTGTGGTAAAGGGAGAGGGAGGGATGTGGTGTAGGGGGCACAGAGGAGCTTCTAAGGTACGGTCAGCATTCTTCCATAACCTAAGGCTATTAGGTGACTATTTCCTTTATTCATCCTTACACAACAGACGCATGTTTCATCCCATTTTATGTATTGTGGTATATTTCACAATATTTTTTAAATGCGATTAGGAAAAAAAGGACCTCAACATTAAGGTACAAGAGGAATATAAGAGGAATAATCTACCACGAAGATATCACAATTCTGAATTTATATGCGTCTACCACCGCCTCAAAATACATGAAGGAAAAATTGCCAAATCCACCATCACAGTGAAAATTTTAATACACCTCTTTCAATATTTGGCCACCTGGACAAAATAAAATTAGTAGAAAACTTGACCAATACAATTAGTTTTGAACTGAATAGAGAACACACCCTCTTTCAAGCACACCCAGACCATTTTTTAAAGTTCAACAGAGAAAGTCGATAATTACCAACGAATCACTGACACAACAGCATAAAATGAGAAATCAATAGCAATTATATAAAAACAACAAAAATAAAATGCAACTGTTTGGAAATATAATAAGCATAAATCTAAAATAAGTTCTCAAGCAAAGTGCAAGTAACGGTGAAAAT
Source organism: Ursus maritimus (assembly GCF_017311325.1). Taxonomy (NCBI): domain Eukaryota; kingdom Metazoa; phylum Chordata; class Mammalia; order Carnivora; family Ursidae; genus Ursus; species Ursus maritimus. The sequence goes on along the minus strand of NW_024424564.1, from coordinate 1,774,723 downwards.
GGGAAACACTGCACATCAAAAGCTGAGGGATGCAACACACATGGAGTGAACTGGACAGCCTTCTCCATGCATGATTAGGGAAGGAGAAAGCTGACTGAAGCATCCCACAATTCCTATTATGGACAAAGGGACAATCTATTATACAAAGAGTTCTTATAGGTTTAGAAGAAAAAGAGCAACAATCCCTTAGAAAAATGAGCAAAGAACTTGGATGGTTGAAAGAAGAGTAAAGGCTGAAAGAGAAATGGCTCTTAAATAGGAGTAAGATTTTTACCTTTTCCTAAGATAAACGCAAGCTAAAATCATACTAAGAAATCACTGTTTATCTGATGCCTATTTGATGACTGGCCAAAATCCACAAGTTTAAAAATACACTGGGTTGGCAGAGCTGTAGGGGAACTGGCATTCTCATACATTGCTGGAGGGAGAGTAATTTACCTAAGCGGGTAACTTGGCAGTACGTACCAAAATCACACAAGTCTACTTCCAGGAATTTAACCTACATACACTCTGCAGGTACAAGGCTATTCACAGCAGCACCTGGTGTTAGTAAGAGTTAAAACCACCTAAATGTCCATCAACAGGAACGACTTAGCCAAATGACAGCACAGTGTATAAGAGAATAAGAGCAACTATAGGGGCGCCTGGGTGGCTCCGTCGTTAAGCGTCTGCCTTCAGCTCAGGGTGTGATCCCGGGCATTCTGGGATCGAGCCCCACATCGGGCTCCTCCACTGGGAGCCCGCTTCTTCCTCTCACACTCCCCTGCTATGTTCCCTCTCTTGCTGGCTGTCTGTCAAATAAATAAATAAAATCTTTAAAAAAAAAAGAGCAACTATAAAAAAGAGCAAGAGTAGAGCGCTTGGGTGGCTCAGTCGGTTAAGCATCCTACTCTTGATTTCAGCTCAGGTCATGATCCCGGGGTCCTGGGATCGAGCCCCGCATCCAGCTCCGTGCCCTGCAGGGAGTCTGCCTGAGGATTCTCTCTCTCCCTCTCCCTCTGCCCCTCCCCCTTCTTGCACTTTCTCTCTCTCTCAAATAAATAAATCTTTTAAAAAATAAAAATAAGAAAGAACAAGAGGGTGATGGGCAAAATGGGTGAAGGGAGCCAAAAGGTACAAGCTTCCAGTTATAAAATAAGTAAGTTAAGGGGAGGTACCGCATGGCGATGATAGCTAGTGACACCATACCACATATTTGGAAGTTGCCAAGAGAGTAGATCGTACAAGTTCTCATCCCAGGAAAAAAAATGTGTAACTGTATGGTTGACAGATGTTAACTAGACTTATTGTGGTGATCACTTTACAATACATTAAACACTGAAACATTATATTATATTATATACCTGAAACTAATATAATGTTATAGGTCAGTTATACCTCAATAAAAAGACAGACAAAAAGAAAAAAGAAACAGGGGCGCCTGGGTGGCCCAGCGGTTAAGCGTCTGCCTTCGGCTCAGGGCGTGATCCCGGCGTTATGGGATCGAGCCCCACATCAGGCTCCTCCGCTATGAGCCTGCTTCTTCCTCTCCCACTGCCCCTGCTGTGTTCCCTCTCTCACTGGCTGTCTCTATCTCTGTCGAATAAATAAATAAAATCTTTTAAAAAAAAAAAAGAAAAGAAAAAAGAAACAAAAAGGAAAGAAGAAAGGGACGCAGGTAGGGAGGAAGGAAGGAAGAAGGAAGGAAAAGGTAGCTATTTATATATGTATTTGGAAAAAGCTCAAAGATAAATGTTTGTACGAACATTGAAAAAAATCTCTGAGTCAGGGCACCTGGCTGGCTCAGTCAGTACAGCATGCGACTCTCGATCATGGCATTATGAATTTGAGCCCCATGTTGGGGGTAGTTTACTTACAAATAAAATCTCTGAGGAGCACCTGGGTGGCTCAGTTGGTTGAGTGCCCAACTCCTGATTTCAGCTCAAGTCATTATCTCAGGGGTGGCTCATGAGATCAAGCCTCAGATCAGCTCTGCGCTGGCTGTGGAGACTGCTTAAGATTCTCTCTCCCAGGGGTGCCTGGGTGGCTCAGCTCTTTAAGCGGCTCAGGTCATGATCCCAGGGTCCTGGGATGGAGCCCTCTATCGGGCTCCCTGCTCAGTGGGGAGCCTGCTTCTCCCTCTCCCTTTGCCTGCCGCTCCCCGTGCTTGTGCTCTCTCTCTCTCTCTCTGTCAAATAAATAAATAAAATCTTAAAAAAAAAAAGATTCTCTACCCCTCCCCAAACTCCACCCCACACATGCTCTCTAAAAAAAAAAAAAAAAAAAAAAAAACTGAGCATGTAAGAATTTCTATATTTGACCTGTGAGAATGTAATCCATTAAAAAAATTAAATACAGACTATCAGAAAGAACGAATTCTCAACATTTGCTGCAACATGGACGGCACTGGAGGAGATAATGCTAAGTGAAATAAGTCAAGCAGAGAAAGACAAATATCATATGATTTCTCTCATCTATGAAACATAAGAACTAGGATGATCAGTAGGGGAAGAAAGGGATAAAGAAAGGGGGGTAATCAGAAGGGGGAATGAAGCATGAGAGACTATAGACTCTGAGAAACAAACTGAGGGCCTCAGAGGGGTGGGCGGTGGGGGAATGGGATAGGCCGGTGATGGGTAGTAAGGAGGGCACGTATTGCATGGTGCACTGGGTGTTATACGCAACTAATGAATCATCGAACTTTATATTGGAAACTGGGGATGTACTGTATGGTGACTAACATAATAAAAAATCATTAAAAAAATAAATACAGAGTTTTCTTTAGTGTGGCCATGTGCAGAAGAATGAAACTGGACCATTTCCTTACACCATACACAAAAAGAGACTCAAAATGGATGAAAGACCTAAATGTAAGACAGGAATCTGTCAAAATCCTAGAGAAGAACACTGTCAGCAACCACTGTGACCTCGGTCACAGCAAGTTCTTGCTAGACATGTCTCCAAAGGCGAGGGAAACAAAGGCAAAAATGAACTACTGGGACTTCATCAAGATAAAAAGCTTTTCTACAGCAAAGGAAAGAGTTGACAAAACCAAAAGACAACTAACAGAATGGGAGAAAATATTTGCAAATGACCTATCAGATAAAGGGCTAGTATCCAAAATCTATAAAGAACTTATCAAACTCCACACCCAAAGAACAAATAATCCAATCAAGAAATGAGAAGACATGAACAGACATTTCTCCAGAAAAGACATACAAATGGCCAATAGACACATGAAAAATTGCTCAACATCACTTGGCATCATGCAAATACACATCAAAACCACAATGAGATACCACATCACACCAGTCAGAATGGCTAAAATTAACAAGTCAGGAAACAACAGAAGGTGGCGAGGATGCGGAAAAAGGGGAACCTTCTTACACTTTGGTAAGAATGCAAGCTGGTGAAGCTACACTGAAAAGCAGTATGGAGCTTCCTCAAAAAGTTGAAAATAGAGCTACCCTGCAACCCAACAATTGCTTTCCTGGGTATTTACCCCAAAGATACAAATGTAGTGTTTGAAGGGGCACCTGCACCCCAATATTTATAGCAGCAATGTCCACAATAGCCAAACTATAGAAAGAGCCCAGATGTCCACAGATTGATGCATGGATAAAGAAGATGTGGTAAATATATACAATGGAATACTACTCAGCCATGAAAAATGAAATCTTGCCATTTGCAACGATGTGAATGGAACTAGAGGGTATTGCGCTAAGCGAAATAAGTCAAACAGAAAAAGACAACTATATAAAATATCCCATTTACAGGGCACCTGGGTGGCTCAGTCAGTTGAGCATCTGACTCTTGATTTCAGCTCAGGTGATGATCTCGGGGTTGTGGGATTGAGCCCTACATCGGGCTCCATGCTCAGTGAAAAGTCTGCTGGAGATTCTCTCTCTCTCCTTCTCCCACTGCCCCTCCCCCCTCACATGGATAAGTAACTCTTTAAAAAAATAAAAAATAAATAAAAGATGCCACTTACAATAGCATCAAAAACTACAAGGTACTCGTACGCTTGAAACATTTGCCTACACACATAAGGCACAAATAAAAGCTACAAGGTCTCTAGAACTAACCTCACATGGGATATACAAGAGCTTTCATAGAGAAAATTAAAATCAGGCAATAAGTAAATAGAAGTATATATTATGTTCATTGGGAATGAAGAGTCAATATCATAAAATATCAATTCTCTCCAAATTAATATAAAATTCAATGTAATTCCAATTAAAATCCCCAAGAGTTTTTTCACAGAACGTGTCCAATAATATCTCAGACAGTTTTGAAGAACAAAGGAAAATGCCTATTATCAGATACCAAGACTTACTAAAAAGCTATAGTACTTAAAACAACGTGGTATTGGCATAAGAATAGACAGACTATTGAAAAAAAAGAGAAGACAAGAAGAAAATGCACATACATATGGCAACTTGATAAATGCCTGATGTGGCACTAAAAATCAGGGAGGAAAGTATGGGCTGCTCAGTAAATGATGCTGGGACAGACAGATATTCAGATGAAAAATAGGTATATTTAGGTTCCAAGCTTACATAATACATTAAATTAGATTAATTTGTTGAATTAAAGTCCAACATATGAGAAGAAAACTTCTATAATTTGAAAAATATAAATGAATAGGACCTTTCCTATTAATAAAAGGCACAAAATGTACAAACTAAGAAAAAGGTTGAAAATTTTAATATCAGAATTTTTAAAATTTTAAATTAAAAGTACATTTGAGATACTATGAACAAAAGAAAAAAACAAGCTACAGATAATGTAGATGACCAAGGAATTACATCTGAAATATATAAAGAATGCCTTCCTAACTCATTCTGTGAGGCTAACACTACCCTGATACCAAACCCAGATGAAGATATTACAAGAAAACTATAGACCAAGATCCCTTGTGAATACAAATGCAAAATTTCTTAACAAAATACTAGCAAACCAACTTCAGTAGCATACTGAAAGCATTATGTATCATGATTTACATGGGTTTTATTCCAGGAATGCAAGGATGGCTCAATATACAAAAATCAATTTGCACACTACAATACAGCACATTAACAGAATGAAGAAAAAGCCACATGATCATCTCAACTGGTGTGAACAAAGCATTGGACAAAAGTCAACACCCTTGGAATAGAAGAGAATATCCTCAACATGACAGAGGCCACAAATAAAAACCCATAGCTAACGTCATACTCAATGGTGAAAGACTGAAAGCTTTTCCACTAATATTAGGAACAAGTTAAGGATGCCCACTTTATGCCACTTCTTTATTTTTTTTTAAGATTTTATTTATTTATTTGACAGAGAGAGAGACAGCCAGCGAGAGAGGGAACACAAGCAGGGGGAGTGGGAGAGGAAGAAGCAGGCTCCCAGCGGAGGAGCCCGATGTGGGACTCGATCCCAGAACGCTGGGATCACACCCTGAGCCGAAGGCAGACGCTTAACGACCGCGCCACCCAGGCGCCCCACACTTTATGCCACTTCTATTTAACATAGTACTGGAAGTTCTAACCAGAGCAATTAGGCAAGAAAAAGAAAGGGCATCCAAATTGGAAAGGAAGAAGTAAAATCGTCTCTATTCATAGTGACATGACGTTACACATAGAAAATCCAAAAGAACCCCCCCACAAAAAAACTGTTACAGCTAATAAATGAATTCAGCAAAGTTGCAGGATATAAAATCAACCTGCAAATATCAGTTGTATTTCTGTACACTTGTAATGAACAAGCCAAAAAGGCAATTTTTAAAAAAATTTTCACTTACAATAGCATCAAAAAATAAACTACTTAGGATAAATGTATCCAAGGAGGTGAAAGACTTGCACATGGAAAACTACAAAATATTATAGAAAGAAATTATAGAAGACACAAATAAATGGAAAGACATCGTATGTTCACAGATTGGAAAACTTAACATTAAGATGGGCTAACAGACACATGAAAAAATGTTCAAAATCATTAGCCATCAGGGAAATTCAAATCAAAACCACACTAAGATACCACCTTATGCCAGTGAGAATGGCAAAAATTGACAAGGCAAGAAACAACAATTGCTGGAGAGGATGTGGAGAAAGGGGATCCCTCCTACATTGTTGGTGGGAATGCAAGTTGGTACAGCCACTCTGGAAAACAGCGTGGAGGTCCCTTAAAAAGTTAAAAATTGAGCTCCCCTATGATCCAGCCATTGCACTACTGGGTATCTGCCCCAAAGATACAGACGTAGTGAAGAGAAGGGCCATATGCACCCCACTGTTCATAGCAGCATTGTCCACAATAGCTAAATCGTGGAAGGAGCCGAGATGCCCTTCAACAGATGACTGGATTAAGAAGTTGTGGTCCATATATACAATGGAATATTACTCAGCTATCAGAAAGAACGAGTTCTCAACATTTGCTGCAACATGGACGGCACTGGAGGCAATAATGCTAAGTGAAATAAGCCAAGCAGAGAAAGACAGTTATCTTATGGTTTCTCTCATCTATGGAACATAAGAACTAGGATGATCGGTAGGGGAAGAAAGGGATAAAGAAAGGGGGGGTAATCAGAAGGGGGAATGAAGCATGAGAGACTGTGGGCTCTGAGAAACAAACTGAGGGCTTCAGAGGGGAGGGGGAGGGCACGTATTGCATGGTGCACTGGGTGTTATACGCAACTAATGAATCATCGAACTTTATATCGGAATCCGGGGATGTACTGTATGGTGACTAACATAATATAATAAAAAAACATTAAAATAAAAAAATTTTTTAAAAAAAGGTGGCAACACTACACAAAGTGATCTACATATTCGATCCCTATCAAAATCCCAATGGCCTTTTTTATAGACAGAGAAAAACCCATCTTAAAATTCATACAGAGGGGCGCCTGGGTGGCACAGCGGTTAAGCGTCTGCCTTAGGCTCAGGGCGTGATTCCGGCGTTATGGGATCAAGCCCCACATCAGGCTCCTCCACTTTGAGCCTGCTTCTTCCTCTCCCACTCCCCCTGCTTGTGTTCCCTCTCTCGCTGGCTGTTTCTATCTCTGTTGAATAAATAAATAAAATCTTTAAAAAAATAAAAATAAAAATAAAAATAAATAAAATAAAATTCATACAGAATCTCAGGGGGCCTCATATAGCCAAAACAATCTCAGAAAAAGAACATAGCTGGAAGACTCAACACTTCCTAATTTCAAAACTCACTACAAAGCCACCGCAATTGAAGCAGTGTGGTATTGGCATTAGGACAGACACACAGACCAATGGAGTAGAACAGAGCTCAGAAATAAAGCCTAACATACTTGCTCATTTGATTTTCAACAAGGGTACTAAATCATTCAAAGGGACAAGGATAGTATTTTCAACAAATGGTGCTAGAAAAACTGGATGTTTACATGCAAACAAATGAAGTTGGATCCTTATCTTACTTTGTATATAAAAATCAACTCAAGGGGTGCCTTGGTCACGCACTCGGTTAAGTGTCTGCCTCCGGCTCAGGTCATGATCTCGGGGTCCTGGGATCCAGCCCTGCATGGGGCTCCCTGCTCAGCGGGGAGCCTGCTTCCCCCTCTCCCTCTGCCCCTCCCCGCCCCACTTGTGCTCTCTCTCGCTCTCAAATAAATAAATAAAATCTTCAAAAAAAAATCAACTCAGGGGCGCCTGGGTGGCTTAGTCAATTTAGCGTCTGCCTTCGGCTCAGGTCATGATCCCAGGGTCCTGGGATCAAGTCCCCCATTGGGCTCCCTGCTTGGCAGGGAGCCTGCTTCTCCCTCTCCCTCTGCCTGCATTCCCCCTGCTTGTGCTCTCTCTCCCTCTGTCAAATAAATAAACAAAATCTTTTAAAAAATCAACTCAAAACTATAAAACTACAAAATTCTTAGAAGAAAATATCAGTAAAAATTATGACCTTGGAATAGGCAATGATTTCTTAAATATGAGGCCAAAAGCACAGGCAATAAAAGAAAAAATAGGTAAATTAGACTTCATCAGAATTAAAAACTGCTATGCACCAAAAAAACACTATTAAGAGAGTGAAAAAGCAGGGGGTGCCTGGTTGGCTCAGTTGGTAGAGCATGTGACTCTTGACCTCACGGCCGTGAGTTCAAGCCCCACATTAGGCGTGGAGCCTATTAAAAAGAGAGAGAGAGTAAAAAAGAAACCCAAAGAATGGGAGAAAATACTTGCAAATCATATATCTGATAAGCGATTAATATCCAGAATATATAAAGAACTCCCACAACTCAACAACAATAAAAAAACAAACAACTCAATTAAAAAATGGGCAAAGGATTTAAACGGACATTTCTCCAAAGAAGATAAACAAATGGCCAATAAGCATGTGGAAAGATGCTCAACATCCTTTGTCATTAGGAAAATGAAAATCAAAACCACAATGAGATACCACTTCATACCCATTAGGATGGTTATTACAAAAAACAGTAATAATAAGCGTCAGAGAGGGTGTGCATTGCTAGTGGGAATGTATACTGCAGCTACTGTGGAAAACAATTTGGCAACTCCTTAAAAAGCTAAAAAAAGAGGGCGCCTGGGTGGCACAGTCATTAAGCGTCTGGCTTCGGCTCAGGGCGTGATCCCGGGGTCCTGGGATCGAGCCCCACATCAGGCTTCTCCGCTAGGAGCCTGCTTCTTCCTCTCCCGCTCCCCCTGCTTGTGTTCCCTCTCTCGCTGGCTGTCTCTCTCTGTCAAATAAATAAATAAAATCTTAAAAAAAAAAAGCTAAAAAAAGAATTACCATAAAGTATATTTCTGTCCTAGGTAAATACCCAAAAGAATTTCGAGCAGGGACTCAAAACAGATGCTTGTACCCTAATGTTCATTGCAACATTATTCAGGATAGCCAAAAGATGGAAACACCAGAGTATCCACCCATCAGTAGATGAATAAACAAAATACATCTATACATACAATGGAATATTACTAAATGTTCCATAAAAGGAATACGCCATAAAAAGAAACAAGATTCTAATAAATACTAGGACATGGATGAACCTTGAAAACATTATGCTAAGTGAAATAAGCCAGACACACACAAAAGAACAAATATTGTGTGATTCTACTTACATGAGGTACCCAAAACAAGCAAATTTATAGAGATAGAAAGCAAAACAGAGACTGGGGGAGGGGGGAGAAATGGGTAATTATTCCTTAATGGGTATAGAGTTTGTCTGGGATGATGAAAAAGTTCTGGAAACAGATAGGGGTAACAGTTATACTACACTGTTAATGCAGTTAGTGCCACTGGATTGTACACTTAAAAATTGTTAAAATGGTAACTTCTATGTCTAGTTTACCATAACTTAAAAAAATAATAAAAATAAATGAAGAATACCTACACATTAAAAAGACATTGAAACAATGGGCAATGCACCAAATTCACCAGTAAAATACGCATTCCTGGTAACTCCGTTATTCTGCTTCTAGGTATTTCCCTCAGACAAACTCTTGCACACTCACAATGAGACCTACATCGCAGCACTGTGCGTAAGGGCATTAGAGTTGATACCCGACCATTCCTCAACAGAGGAATAGTAAGTAAACAATGAAACACAACACAGCCATTAAAATCATTCAACTAGATCTCCATGTCATGCCACAGAATGGCAAACACTGATTACTGAAAAAGCAAGTTGATACCACTAATGTGTAATTTTAAAATACAAAACAGAGGCGCCTGGGTGACTCAGTCGTTAAAGCGTCTGCCTTCGGCTCAGGGCATGATCCCGGCGTTCTGGGATCGAGCCCCACATCAGGCTTCTCCACTAGGAGCCTGCTCCTTCCTCTCGCACTCCCCCTGCTTGTGTTCCCTCTCTCCCTGGCTGTCTCTATCTCTGTCAAATAAATAAATAAAATCTTAAAAAAAAATACAAAACAATCTATATTGCCTAGGATATGCGTACGACTAATAAAAGTACAAAGCAAGCAGGGAGATGGCTGTGGTTGTTTCTGGAGAGGAGGGAGAGGGAAGAAATGAGAGGGTGGGCTTTAACTAGATCATTAGCATTTTATTCCTTTCTGATGCAAATATGGCAAGATGTTAACATCTGTTTCCCTTGGCAGTGGATTTATGGGTCTCTATGACATTATTTTCGGTAAGTTTGAAATGTTTCATAATTAGAAATTAGAAAGGGAAAAATCTTAGATCCCTGTGAAATCTTACTAATATAAGAATTGAGTTGGGGACCCAAATTTGTTTAATTCAAGATGGGTAGCCACTCCCAAACCCCACGGGGACTGCACTTTTACCAAACACCATGCACACTGCTCCTCCCCAGGAGGCATTGGGAAGACGGAACTTCACTCTGCTTGCCCTGGAGGTGGAGGTTTACTCCATCGAGAAGGCAATGAACTTGGGTGGTCTATCAGGATATCAGAACTAAAAAACGAGAAACCACCAGACAGGNTCAACTGCCTGCCACTAAAACCTCCAGACTCCCCAGCCAATGCAGCACCCTTCTATTCCCCTTATAACCCTAATAACCCCTTATAATCCGCTCAGGGTAACTGCTCCCGTGTTCCCTATCCCAGCCGTGCCCACATTCTCTTCCCCATCTTTTTCCTGTGACTCAATCTCTCCTTTCTGCCAGGTCCACCCAACAGCATTTATACATGCTCCCATCTTAAAACATGAAACAACAAAATACCACTCTCCCCAACCTCATGACCCCTCTAACTAGGGCTCGCCTTTTCTCTCTTCACACCCAGACTTCTTCAAAGCCTTCCACTTCATGGGGTGCCTGGGTGGCACAGCGGTTAAGCGTCTGCCTTCGGCTCAGGGCGTGATCCCGGCGTTGTGGGATCGAGCCCCGCATCGAGCCCCGCATCGAGCCCCGCATCGAGCCCCGCATCGAGCCCCACATCGAGCCCCGCATCGAGCCCCGCATCGAGCCCCGCATCGAGCCCCGCATCGAGCCCCGCATCGAGCCCCGCATCGAGCCCCGCATCGAGCCCCGCATCGAGCCCCGCATCGAGCCCCACATCGGGCTCCTCTGCTGTGAGCCTGCTTCTTCCTCTCCCACTCCCCCTGCTTGTGTTCCCTCTCTCGCTGGCTGTCTCTCTGTCAAGTAAATAAATAAAATCTTTAAAAAAAAAAAAAGGCTTCCACTTCTTCATCACCCCACTGAAATTGCTGTAGCAAAGACTGCCAATGACCTCTACTCAGGGGAGACTGGGAGTAGAGGACTTAGAACTTTTCATCTGGTTCCCACGCCTATGGTCTGAATTCTCATTTCCTTGTGCATGCTTTGCTTTTATTAAAATAATAATTCCCATGATCACCTACGAGCAGTTTTTCATTCTTCTCTTCCCTGAAGGTTCAGCTGCAATGGCCGCCATGGACCAGTCCCTCCTTGAGATGCGTCACTGTAACTCCTTTCTGGTCCTTCTTCTCGGCAGAGTCCCCCTTCTGCCCACGGTTTCAACAATGGCTTCCTCAACATTGTGTTTCACTTTTTTCCCCACTATATACTGTTTCTTTGGGAGGATTTTACCCAGACCATGACTCCAATCATAGCCAATATGTTGATGACTCCCAGCCCTCTGGGTTCAATTCGGATCTCTCTCCTGAGTTCCAAACCTGCAGATCCAAGAGCCTCCTCACAAATCTCTACTTGGATGCCTTCAGCCACCCAAACTGTCATACTCAAAACCAGAACCATCATTTGCCTTCACCAGACCTACTCCTCTTTCTACTATACCTAACTCAGTAACAGGAACCACCCACCATCTATCCAGTTGCTCAAGCCAGAAACCCACGAATCTTAACTCTATTGACTGTCCCCTAAATCTCACCTGAAATTCACATCTCTTCATCCCCTGGGCCACCTTCTTTTCTCACCTGGATTGCTGCAACCACTTCCTAACTGGCCTCCCACTCACCTGCTACACTCCAGCCAGAGTGAGCCTTCAAAACCAAACGCGGATGTGGCATCACTCTGCTTTCCCCCTTATTTCTCAGATTGTCTAAACTCCTCAACACAGCCCAGAGCTTCCTGACGTGTACACCTGTCCCCCAACATTTGCTCAGCCTCACCTCCCGCACTCCCTTCCTACAACTCTCTCCAGTCACCATGAATAGCTATCCATGGTCCCTTGCCTCCAGGCCTCTGGCACTTATCCTACCTTCCACCGGGAGTGCCCTCTTCCCTCCTCCCCCTCCTCTACCACTTCTGGACTAACTCCTCAGCCTTCAACTGTCAGTTCAAAGGTCATGTTCTCCAGGAAGATTCCTCTTTACCTAGACTTGGCCAGTGCCTTTATTGTGTGGCCCCCTGTGATATCTACTACACCCGTCAGACTTTATCCTGCTGGTTGTGGCTGTTTAATGTCTGTCTCCTGAGAGCAAGACTAGGTCTCTCAATCGCCATTTTATCCCCAGTTTCTATTATAGTGCTTGGCACAGGGCATATGTTCAACAGATGAGAGGAAAATGCAGTCTTTGCCCTCAGTTTTTGGTCTACTGAAGCTCAAATAATAATAAAGAAATAGGGGCTACTGGGTGGCTCAGCTGGTTAAGTGTCCGACTCCTGATCTCAACTCAAGTCTTGATCTCAGGGTTGTGAGTTCAAGCCCTGCATTGGGCTCCACACTCGGTATGGAATCTACTTAAAAACTAAAAAAAATTACAATATAATAAAGTAAGTGCTATAATAGATTATATACGTGTATAAATGCTTGTGGGTTGCTATGGTCTGAATGTTTATGGCCCCCTAAACATTATGCCCAATGTGATGGTATTAGGAAGTGGGACCTTTGGGAGGTGCTTAGGTCATAAGGGTGGAACCTTCACAAATGGGATTAATGCTCTTGTAAAAGAGGCTCCACAGAGCTCCCTAGCCCCTCCACCATGTGAGAATAAACAAGTCTGTGACCTGGAAGAAAGCCCTCACCCCACCACGCTGGCACCCTGATCTCTGACTTCCAGCTTCCAGAACTGGAAGAAAAAAAATTTCTGTTTATAAGCTACTCAGTCTGTGGTATTTTGTTCTAGCGGCCCAAACAGACTAAGCCGTGGATATATGTGGACATGGACATGTGTATATGAAATGCTGAAGAAACCTAACCAACCATCTGGGTTAGCCAAGAAAGTTCACATGAAATAAATGACATTTGAACTGGCTTATCATTCATTCAACAAATAATTTCTGGGCACCTTCTTGGTGCCAGGCAATGTTCCAGGCACTAAGGATAAAGCAGAAAATAAGACAAAGAATTTTAAAAAGAAAAGTCCCTGCCTTCCCGGAGTTTATCCTAGTCGGGGATGACCAAAAGAGATATTAAACTCAAATAAGATAATTTCAGGAAATGATACATGCTTTCGAGAATATAAAACACTGTAGGTGTTTACCAGCATGGGGGCAGAAGGCTGAGTGTGTTCTGTGTGCCTACAGTAGGGCTCCCTGTGGAGGTGTCACAGGAATATATAACCTGAATGAGGGGATGGAGCCAACCACTTGAATATCTGGGGGAAGACAGCTTTAGGCAGACGGAACACAGAGACCCATTGATTCAGAGAACAGAAAGAAGGCCAGTGGGGCAGAAACACAATGAGTATTTATATCTCCAGCCCAGACCTCATCCCTGAACTCCAGAATCACAGAGCCAACTACCACCTGGACATCACCACTGGAGGTCATTTTGACCTTCACATGTCTAACACCAACCTTGTTTCCCCTCCAAACCCATTCCTTCCCATTTTAATAAATGACAGTTGCATTGTCCCAGTTGTTCAAGCTAAAAATCCTGGAGTCATACTTGACTCCACCCCAAATTCAATCCATCAACAAATCTTATTGGCTCTACCTTCAAAATATATCCGGAATCTGAGGGGTTCCCACCACCTCCCCGGGCCACCCCAGTCTTGCTGAAGTATTTGGATCCAAGCCTTTGTGCAAGGCAGAATCACTGAAGGCTTTCTAGGACTGGACAGAGAAGTGACACTTGCCATAGTGGTGTGTTGGGAGTCAGCTCACACCAGTTCACAACAGCCAACTGGTAAATGTTCAGGAATGTTGCAAGATGGTTGCCATCACAGTGACAGCATGAATTTGGCAATGGTAGGAATATTTATACCACAGATATTGGCTAATATTACAAATCAAGGCTCCCCCCTGCACACCCCCCACTCTACCCTGGTGGTGAGAGCGTTCAACATCTACCAGAACACAACTGCATGTGAAAATCTGTATTACAGAAAGATGATTCTTGTGTGATCGGGTGTGCAATTCTGGTCTCTATGGGTGTTTCTGTTTGTGAATACACATGAGAAGCACCTGAAAAACCTTTCCCACCATTCATCTGCCTGCTTGCCTGAATACAGTTAAGGACTTCGAGATCAGGAACACCTGTTAAGAGACTGTTGGCAGTGATGCAGGTGAAAGATGAAGGTGCCAAGCACAGAAAGAAGAGTGGTCAGAGAAATCTAGAAGTCATTTACTCTGAGAGAACTAGATTCCTTTCCTTCACACCACTCCTCATTTTGTAGTCACAGACTTATTTCTGTGATCTTTTGTTAACATGTCTTCCTGTCTAGACCGTACGTTCCCTAAGGGCAGGGGCTGCATGTTTGCCCCCCATTGTACGCCCACAGCAGAGCCCAATGCCTACATCAGTACCACCTCACTGACGAGTCATTACATGAAGAAAGGAAGAGTCAGTGATGACGCTCAGGTTTCTAGCTTAGGTGATAAAGAAAGAACATGGAAAAAAGAATAGGCATGGCTGGGAGGATTTGGGAAGTGTTGACTTGAAGTTCCTTGGACTATCTAGGCAGTGGTGTCCAGCTACCAGCTGGAAATAGGAGTCTTAGAGTTTTGGGTCTGGAAGAGACCTTCTGGAGTCTAACATGCAACCCTGCCCTCTTCCCTCAGAATCTAAATTGTCAACTTCCCTGTCTTGAGACTCACCCGAACCTCGGCCTCCCGTGGCCTCCCATTGAGGTCGCACTTGGACCCATTGCCATAGGTCTGGCTGTGGTAGCGTTTCAGGCGATGCTGCTTGGAGGCCTGGGGAGGATATCAAGAAGGAAGGCGGGGGCAGAAGAAAGACAGCAAAGAGGAAGAATGGCACTTTGTCCTAATGGCCACCAAGCCCCAAGCAACATGTCAGCTAATCCTGCCCCTCCCCTTCTGGTCAGGGCTCTTAGTCTACAGCCAGGACCCCATTCTCTCCCAATCCCAGACTCCTGACACCTTGGCTGTCTCATCATCCCAGTCGAAGGCCGATTGGTAGTAGCCGAGATAGAGGACTTCACCTTTGATCTCTGAATCTACAAGAGAAACCACAGTGAAGCACCATTACTCCCTTCTAAGAGGACCAAGAGGGAAAGGGACTGGGGAGGCAGGTCACCTTCCATGCCACGGTGCTGAGGGTTTAGGGGAAATGTAAGCGTGAGTCACCTTCCATGTGGTACTGCTGGATGTGGCGTCCATAACAGAATTCATACGTCCACCAGTCCTTGGTCTGACAATAAAAAATGAACAATCAAGGGGCTAGAGTGCAGATGTCTCTGCTCGGAACCTGAATCTCTCCCGGCTCCAAGACACGTAACCTCTCAACTACTTCTCATCCCCTCTGCTTCCACACTCAATTCTCCAGATTCTCAGTGAGGAGGAAGGGCTGCTTTCCTTCTGTGACTGGGAGAAATACCGCTAGAGTATGTTTTCCACCTGTGGTCTTTCCACTCCTCCCTTTTTAAAGATTTTTTTAAAATCCTCCTTTGCCTTCCATAAAGATAAGAAATCATGGTATCCTTGAAGCACTCAGACCAGGAAAATACAGAATATTCAAATATTAATTGAACTTCTACAACATTCCTTCTACTGTTCTGGCCACTGGGGAGACAGCTGTGAACAAGATAAATTCTCTGATCTCATGGACTCACATTCCAGACCAAAATTAAATAAACTGATGATTCAGTTGGTAAGATGATTTCAGATCATGAAAAATGCCATGATGAAAATAAAATAGGATACTGGGCAGAGAGTGACAGGGTCAGGGGGTAACTTTACCAGGAAGGCTTCTCTAGGAAAGTGTCTCTCCTACCTACACTGACTCTCTTCTGGCACCTCAATCTTGGTTTAACCATCTGAGAGCTGCTATCC
Organism: Ursus maritimus; assembly: GCF_017311325.1. Lineage (NCBI taxonomy): Eukaryota > Metazoa > Chordata > Mammalia > Carnivora > Ursidae > Ursus > Ursus maritimus. The sequence goes on along the minus strand of NW_024424564.1, from coordinate 1,758,624 downwards.
TAATCCTCCTCTACATTCAGCAAGGTGTCATAAGTGGTTGCAGGATTCTTTGTTTCTCTCCTGTCTGTACAATATGTCTACTCCTCCAATGGCCTTCTTAACTCCCACAGGTCCTCTGGATCCCTCTTCATTTGCAGGCACTCTGATTCCCAGATAGCTAGCCAGCTCCCAAGCCCCCATTGCATCCTCCCCAACCCCTTTCACCTTCAGCAGGCAAGGAGCATCTTTCATTGGGCTCAACAACTCAGGGATCCCAGGCCCTCGGTAAGCAGGTGCCTCCTCCTCCCTTTCACGCTGGAAGTGAATAGCTCCAGCTGGCAGGCGACATTCATAGCGTTGTTTGTACTTAGAGGAGACAATCACCACGTCGGAAGCTTGGCTCTGGGAAAGAAGGGAGGGTCAGGGGGCAGGGAGGCAAAGAGAGGCTGTGATCAGAGAGAACAACGAGATCCCTCTGCAGATCCTGGGGAAGAGCCCGTTCAAGTCAGAATGACCAACAAGTTCTCCAGCTGTGTTTGGCGGGTGAGGGGAGAGAGCACTCCCACTTCTCCGCGGGGCGGAGTCTGGGTGCTTCGATCAGGAACTGAAGCTGACAGCGGGAAGCCCCACCCCTCCCAGTCCCTAGCCCCAAGGGAATGGGTCTCAGTCAACGAGCCTTAGGAGTCATCGTAAAACCCCTACCAACTCTTCCCGATTCTTCTTAGGCTCCCGCTGCAGACCCCACGGTTGTCCTTCTTCCTCCACCTTTTCCCCCTTTCCCTTGCCCCAGACCCTGGCCCCTCCACACCTCCTCACCTGCCCTCCCATGACAGGCAATGGCAGGATCTCGATCCCATAACGCATTTCACTCAGCTCCTCTAGGTTCAGGCTGCCGACACCGCCAGTCAGACTTGCGGGTAACAGGAGCCCCAGAAGCAGCAGCCCCAACAGACTGGACAGCAGCGTTTCCGCCGCCATCTTTCGTTCACCTTCTTACCCAGAGCAGCTCCTTCCGCCCTAAACCTGGCAGCGGCCTCACCCCGCCCATGAACGTTGCGAAGTCTCATTGGCTAAGCAGTCTGTCCCTCTCACCTACCTTGTTCCCATTTGTAAACGTGGCTCCGAAGTCCACGGGGAGGTGGACCACGACGATAAGCAAAACCACTCGCTGCTCGTGATTGGTCAGAGAGGCCAACCAATTATCGAGGACATCAGACCCCCTCCCATCCTCTCCAGTCGCCAGGGAGGCGCGGTCTAATGCGCTGGCCCTTGGAAGCAATTTTTCTGTCTTCGCCCAACTGTCATGCGCATCTCTTTTTCTCATTTTTTTAAGCCGTTTCTTGCATTGTAGACTGCCCCCGCCAGGTGGAGGATTGAGGCCGATGGGTGAGTACACGCAATACCCATGAAAGTTACTTAATACTTGTTGCAAAACAATTATGTAAAAACATTCCTCTTTTCATATACACATACAGCTTTAGGGCAATCTGGTAATTTGTGTCAAAACCTTTCTACACGATCCTATAGTTGTCCGCCAATAAAATTATCCTAAAGAAATAACGGGGGCTTCCAGTTAAAGACTGGGGGTGGGGTGGGAAGTAATTGCCGGTATTATCCTCCAGGCCCAGAAAGGAAAAGGAGACAACAGCCGCAATATTTTAGAAGCTAGAAAACAAACGGAGGAACAGAATGGCTTAGCAAACCCGAGAAATTGATTCCTAAACAAAGATATACTTTTGGAAAAACTCCTCTGGCGAATGTGACCAGTCCAAAAGAGACATCCCAAAGGTACCCTCATCAGGGTTCTCTTAATGAAATAGATGAAAGAATCCTACAAGTAAGCCCTTGGCCTACATGTCCCAGCTCTGACATGGTCCAGCCGAAAGGATCATTAGACATTTAAGGAAATCCTTTAATATACAAGAAAGAAACCAAAACAGACAAGAAGAAAAAAAAGCAATTTAGAAGAAACAGAAATTGCAAGGGAGAGGGGCGCCTGGATGGCTCAGTCTGTTAAGTGGCTGCGTCCAGCTCAGGTCATGATTTCGGGTCCTGGGATCAGGCTCCACATCGGGCTCTTAGTTCAGCGGGGAGTCTGCTTCTCCCTCTCTCCCTCTGCGATCTCTCACTCTCAAATAAATAAAATCTTTTAAAAAATAAATTGCAAGGGAGAAAAAACTTTAAAATAAAACAAACCAAAAAAAATCCATCATTAATATCCTCAGAGAGATAATATATTATATCCATAAATTAACAATAGGAAGCTATTTTAAAAAGTAATTACTATTAAGATTAGCAAAAATGAGCTCTTGGAAATCAAAACCATGATAGCAGAAATAAAAAATTCAATAGAAAGAATGGAGAATAAAATTGAAAATCAAATTTCCTCTACTTAAGAAGAAAATCAATAAAAATTAGAGGATCAGTCCAGAAGGTTGAATGTCTGAATAACGGGAGTCATAGAAAGAATAAAGAATCAGAAAGGAAGAAACAATTAAAGCAATTATTCAAAAGTATTCCCCTGAAATGAACAACTGAGACACTAAATTGTAAGGACATACTAGCAAAAACAAATCAGACCCACACCAAGATACATGATTATAGAATTTTGGAACACTGGACACAGAGAAATAATTCTAAAAGCTTCCACAGAGAAAGAACAAGTTGCATACAAAGATCAAAAATCAGAACCTGGGTGGCTCAGTTGGTTAAGCATCTGACTTCACCTCAAGTCATGATCTCAGGGTTTGGGGATCAAGCCCCACGTTGGGCTCTGCCCTTGTCATGGAGTCTACTTGTCCCTCTGCCCCCTCCTCGTGCTCTCTCTCTGAAGTAAATAAATAAAATCTTTTTTAAAAAAGCAGAACAGCATTCGGCTTACCAATTCATCCACACTGTCAGGTAGAAGACAATGAAAAAATGCCCTAAAGATTATAAAATAATTATGCTTACTATATTTAAACTTTTTAAAAATTGTATTTACTTGTCAGAGGTAGAGAGCACAAGTAGGGGGAGAGGCAAGCAAAGCAGGCAGAGGGAGAAGCAGGCTACCTGCTGAGCAAGAAGCCGGATGCGGGACTCAATCCCAGGACCCTGGGATCTTAACCTGAACTGAAGGCAGCCACTTAACCGACTGAGCCACCCAGGCATCCCAATGCTTAACATACTTAAAAAAATAAAAAAGAAAACTGAAAATACATCAGAAAACAGGAAACTATAAAAATGATCTAACATTTAAAGTAGAGTTTCTAGAAATGAAAAAATAAAGTTTTAAATTAAAAATTGAATGGATAAAGTAATTAAATAGTTTAAGAAGAAATTATTCTTCATAGAAGAATTCCAGCTAATAAATGCAGAAGGAATAATATATTGTCATAATTTTACAATTCTAATTAAATAATTAATTTAGGCAATAGTCATCAATGACTGTCAGAAACATTATGTAAGAGGCTTATAGGTGAATCAAGCCCATACCATGTACATACACTGATAAAACTTAACATCATGGAAAGAGAAACAACCAAACATTATGTGCTTCTTGATTGGATACAATAGGAAGCACAGAGCATTATCTATGGAGGATTCTTGCCAAAAAAACAAAATTCTAAATATAACTGTCAGCTTACAGGAAATATGAGAAATAGGAGAATATGTTAAACAATGCCAGGAATGTAATCAGGAATAAAATAGAATCAATGCCCCAGTTTCTTCAACAAATACATGCAAGGAAAAATTGGGAGAGGGGAGAACTGTTACATATTAAAAGAGGTTTAAGAAAGATATCAATCAGGAGGCCTGGGTGTCTCAGTTGGCTAAGCATCCAACTCTTGGTTTTGGTTCAGATCATGATCTCAGTGTGGTGAGATCAAGCCCCACTTTGGGCTCCACACTCAGCGGGGAGTCTGCTTGAGATTCTCTCCCTCTGCCCTTCTCCCTGATCATGCATTCTCTGGCTCTCTCTCTCTGTCTAGTAAACAAATAAATCTAAAAAAAGAAAAAGAAAGAAAGAAAGAAAGAAAGAAAGAAAGAAAGAAAGAAAGAAAGAAATCAACCAAATGCAATGTAGATCTTGTTTGGATCCTAAATCAAATTATCTATAGAAAGACTTTTATGAATTAATTAGGGAAATTTGGACACTGGTTGGATGTTATATAATAGCAAGGTATCATTGTTAATGTGCTGGATGCAATAATGGTGTTATAATTATGTAAAAAAATCATCCTTATCTCTTAGAGATACACACTCATGTACTTACCAATGAAACAGTATAATGTCTAGCATATGCGTTAAAATAATTCCGTGGGAAGGACAGCTGGGTGGCTCAGCCGGTTAAGTGCCTGCCTTTGGCTCAGGTCATGATCCTAAGGTCCTGGGGTTGAGTCCCACATCCAGCTCCTTGTTCAGTGGGAAACCTGCTTCTCCCTCTGCCTGCCACTCCCCCTGCTTGTGCTACTCTCTCTCTCTCTCTGATTAAATAATAATAATAAAAATAATAATAGTAATAATAATAATAATTCTGTGGGAGTCTGGGAGAAACAGTGGGGGTAGAAATGAAACAAAATAACCATATTTTATAATAGTTGAAGCAGGATAATAAGTACATGGAGACTCTTTATACTTTACTTTTGATTGCATTTAAAATTTTTCATTTAAATTTTCTTTTAAAAAACTCAAAAAGCAATTTACATTTACCTGAAAATAGAATTAATGAAATAGAAAATAGATTGGAAGAAATTATTCAGAATGAAATACAAAGCAACAAAAAGAGGAATATGAGAGAGAAAATTACAGAGAGTAAAGTGAGAAATATAACTAATTGGAGTTCAAGAAGGAGTAAAGGAGAATGAAGCAAAAATAATGGTTCAGCATTTTCCAGAACTAATGAAAGATACAAATCTACAGATTCAAAAGGACTAATGAACTTCAAGCAGAATAGATGAAAAGAAGTCTACACACAGACGTATCATAGTGAAACTGAGTAACACTAAAGAAAAACAGATCTTAAAAGCATCCTGAGTGTGGGTTTCCTGGTGTATGCATTTATTGAAATTCATTGACCTACAACATTTAAGACCTGTGCATGTAAATTTTACCACAATAAAAATAAAATTAGATGAAAAGCAACCAGAGAAACAGATTGCCTTCAAAGGAGCAGCAGTAAGATTGAGAATTGACTTCTCAATGGCAATAAAAGCCAGAAGACTGGCTGAAGATGGTATCTTCAGTGTAATGAAAGAAAATAACTCCCACTGGGAATGTTACAGCCAGTGAAAATTTATTTCAATAATGAGGACAAAATACAAATATTTTCAAATCAAACAGAAACAAACCCAGGAGGGTTTACAATCAGCGGGCTCTGGTTAAGGAAAATCCTAAAAGATGTACTTCAGGCAAAAGAACAAAGATTCTTGATGGAAGGTCTGAGATGTAAGAAGGAATGAAGTGGAGAATAGGTAAAAATCTTGAATGATCATTGGCAGTAAAAAACAATACTAATGTCTTCTGGGAGTTTAATAACTATTAAGATAGAACAAAAACATGCCAAAATAATAACATATGCATTGGGAGGTCAATGACTAAAGTTAAATTGTGCGAGTTTTCTTGTATTGTCTGCAAGGAGGACGTGCTGAGTATCCAACTATGTCTTCCAAGCTTCACATCCGCCCTTTGATATATCACGGTGGTGCTGGGACTACTATTCTGAAAAATGTTTTATTGTTTTAAATAAACTATTTTTACAGCAGTTTTAGGTTCCCCAAAAAATTAAGCATGAAGTACAGAGTTCCCATATAACCCCTGTTCTCATACATGCACAGCCTACCTTACTATCAACATCTCATACCAGAGCGGTACACTTGTTACAATCAATGAACCTACTTGATGCATCATTGTCATTCAAAATTCACAGTTTAAATTAGAGCTCACTCTTGGTACTGTAAATTCTATGAGTTTTGACAAATGAATAATGATGTGGATTTACATTAATAGTCTCATGCAGAATAGATTCACTCCCCTAAAAATCTCTATGACCACTTTATTCATCCCTCCTTCCCTCCTAACTCCCGGTAAACCCTGATCTTTTTATTGTTTCCACAGTTTTGCCTTTTCCACGATGTCATATAGTTGGAATCATATAGAGTGTAGCCTTTTTAGATTAGTGATATGCACTTAAGTTTTCTCCATGTCTTCTCATGACTTGATAGCTCATCTCTTTTTACCCCTCAATAATAGTCCATGTCTGGATGTGCCACAGTTTATTTATCCATTCACCTGCTGAAGGACACCTTGATTACTTCCAGGGTCTGTCAGTTATGAATAAAGCTGCTATAAACATCCATGTGCAGGTTTTTGTGTGCATGTAAGTTTTCAGTTCATTTGAGTAAATACTAAGGAGTGCAATTGCTGGATTGTATGCTAAGAATATGTCTAACTTTATAAGAATCTACCAAACTGTCTTCCAAAATGGCTATATCATTTTGCATTCCAATCAGCAATGAGTGAAAATTCCGGTCGCTCCACATTGGCATTCTGTATTGACAGTGTTCTGGATTTTGGCCATTCTAATAGGTTTGTAGTGGTATCTGATTGCTGTTTTAATTTGCAATTCCCTAGTGACATATGATATGGAGTACTTTTTCACATGCTTATTTGTCATCTATGTATCTTCTTTGGTGAAGTGTCTGTTCATGTCCTTTTCCCAAATTTTGATCAGGTGTTTGTTTCTTATAGTTGAATTTAAGGTTTCTTTGTATATTTTGAATAACATCTCTTTATCAGACATGTCTTTTGCAAAATTTTTCCCCACTCTATGACTTGTCTTCTTATTCTCTTAATGTCTTTCAAAGAGCAGAAATTTTAATTTTAATGAATTCCAGCTTAAAATGATTTCTTTCATGGATGGTGTCTTTGGTGTATATCTAAAAAGTTATTGCCATACCCAAGGTCACCTGGATTTTCTGTTCTTTTTTAGGAGTCCATAGTTTTGCATTTTACACCTAGGTTTATGATCCATTTTGAGTTAACATTTGTGAAGGGTGTAAGGTCTATGTCTAGATGCTTTTTTTCTCTTTTTTTACATGTGGGTGTCCAGTCGTTTCAACACCATTTGTTGAAATTTTTCTCCATTGTATTGCCTTTGCTTCTTTGTCAAAGATCAGTTTAGTATATTTATGTAGCTCTATTTCTGGGCTTTCTAGTCTGTTCCATTGATCTATTTGTTTGTTCTTTCACCAATACCATTACATTTTGATTACTGTCATTTAATAGGAAGTCTTAAGTAGTGTTAATCCTCTGACTTTGTCCTTCTACTCCAATATTGTGCTGGCTATTCTAGTCTTCTGCTTCTCCATATAAACTTTAGCATCAGTTTGTCACTATCTACAAAATAACTTGCTGGTATTTGAAGTGGGATTGTATTGATCTATAGATTAAGTTGGGGAGAACTGACATCTTGATAACATTGAGTCTTCTTATCCATGAACATAGACTGTCTCTCCATTTATTTAATTTTCATTGATTTCTTTCATCAGAGTTTTATAATTTTCCTCATGAAGATATTATACACATTTTGTTAGATTTGTACCTAAGTATTTCATTTTGGGGAGTGGTAATATAATGGTACTGTGTGTTTTTTTGTTTTGTTTTGTTTTTTTAAAGATTCTATTTATTTATTTGACAGAGAGAGAGACAGCCAGCGAGAGAGGGAACACAAGCAGGGAGAGTGGGAGAGGAAGAAGCAGGCTCCCAGCAGAGGAATCCTATGCACGGCTCCATCCCAGGACTCCAGGATCACGCCCTGAGCTGAAGGCAGACGCTCAACAACTGAGCCACCCAGGCGCCCCCAATGGTACTGTGTTTTTAATTTCACATTTCACTTGTTCATTGCTGGTATGTAGGCAAGCAATTGACTTTCTTCCTTTTTTATTGTGTTAAAATGCATATAACATAAAATTTATCATCTTAACCATTTTTATTTTTTAGAAGATTTTATTTATTTGTTTATTTATTTGTCAGAGAGAGAGAGCAGAAGCATAGGGAGCAGCAGGCAGAGGGAGAAGCAGGCTCCCCACTGAGCAAGGAGCCCAATCGGGGCCAGAACCCTGGGATCATGACATGAGCTGAAGGCAGACGCTTAACCAACTGAGCCACTCAAGGGCCCCTATCTTAACCATTTTTTAAATGTACAGCTTGATGGCATTAAATACATTCACATTGTACAGCCATCACCACCATCTATCCCATAAACGCTTTTCATCTTATAAAACTGAAACTCTATACAGGTTTCCCTGCTATCTGAAAGTAGAGTGTTTGTATAAACCTTTCTTTTTTTTTTAAGATTTTATTTATTTATTCGACAGAGATAGAGACAGCCAGCGAGAGAGGGAACACAAGCAGGGGGAGTGGGAGAGGAAGAAGCAGGCTCACAGCAGAGGAGCCTGATGTGGGGCTCGATCCCACAACGCCGGGATCACGCCCTGAGCCAAAGGCAGACGCTTAACTGCTGTGCCACCCAGGCGCCCCTGTATAAACCTTTCATAAGCCAGAGTAGTGTAAAGCAAAGAAGCAAATACCATTAATTTATATGCAAAACTTTCTGAGTGTTCCTAGACTCAAAAAATAACTTGCCAAATCATACCAAATAACATGTGAAACCTACAATAGCACTAAAGATATAGCAACATCAAGAGTGATATGATAAATACACAGCCTAAATAAAGTGGAAATAATGCATGTACAGTGTAGTTTTACTTATGAGAATTGAGAAGACCGCAAGCAGACTGGAAACTGAAAGGGGATGATCGTGGCTCAGTCATTCACTGGAGGGTAGGGTGGTGGAAGGACAGGATCCTAGGGTGTAGGAGAGAGAGGAAGAAGTTCATCTATGACTATCTCATCATTGTCTGAATGCGTCAGGGCAGGCAGATTACTAACGTCTACACCGTCTTGTCTGTCTGCCTCGATGTCAAAGGTCGAGGTTTGTCATCTGCTGTGATTGATATGGCTGATGTGGAAGGCTTGAAATATGACTGTATGCTTGACTGCTTAGCCTCACACATTTTTGTATCCTACAATTCTTTGTAGGCACTCAAAACATCCTACAAACCTGTCCTAAACCTACATCCCCTTTCAAAATGAAAGGCATATTTTTCTGCATTTATTGCGGCACTGCCAGTCATAGTGAAAATCTCAAACACATGCTTCACTTTCTGTTCCTGGATGACTCCCCTTGCAGGCTGTTTGCTCTCGCATTCACTTTGGACTCGTATCCTTTCCTCTTACAATTGCATCAGCTTTTCGTCTGTCAGCTCTTGGTCATGGAATGCTGAAAGCTCTTCAATGTCACCTTCATTAACTCTCACAAACTCAGCCTCCTTAGCCAAAGTCACTATTGCCATATTTATGGTTGGTTTGAAGACTGTAAAATCATTTACCGCTTCAGGACACAGTTTCCTCCATATGCCATGTCTCACTGAGACGGTTGGCCTGTCCAGAGCATCTCCAAGGTTGGCAACTGGAATTTTATACTGTAGTCTCCAGATTTCTCATAAAGATGCTTCGGACTTGCCCTCTCTGTCAGTGGCACTTGCAATAAAATGCACCACATTTTGCAATATAGTAAGCTAAGCCTTAATTGTGGCTGTCAGGCCTGGTCACACGGTTGTAGCAGTGATGTCATATTAGGTGGTAAGAACACAACACAAGTGTTACCACCATACTCGGTAACTCCAGGTGGAGACGCGGCATACCCAGCAATAATCAGAAGACACTTGTTATCAAGGTTGTTTTCTCTGAAGTATATGTCAACAAAAGGACTAATGTATCCACTCATATACTCAGAAAAACATCACTTGGGTATTACAACCATTTCGATGTGAACAAAACACAACCGAAACTGTATTCTTATCAATGCCTTTACGTGCCCTAAGGTTTTTTTTTTTTTCTAAAGATTTTATTTATTTATTTATTTGACAGAGATAGAGACAGCCAGTGAGAGAGGGAACACAAGCAGGGGGAGTGGGAGAGGAAGAAGCAGGCTCCCAGTGGAGGAGCCTGATGTGGGGCTCGATCCCATAACGCCGGGATCACGCCCTGAGCCGAAGGCAGATGCTTAACCGCTGTGCCACCCAGGCGCCCCCCTAAGGTTTTCTGAATGGTACTCTAGCAGAGGCCTGAGGACAGCATATCAGCGGTGTTAATAATAAGCATTAGGGTCAACCTGTCCTTTGAGGCCTTGTGTTCCTTAGTCTGCTTTTTTTCTATTGAAATACATGTCTTGCCCAGGAGTGTTTCCCTATAGGTTGCATTTGTCACAGTTAAACATTTGCTTACACAAATAACCACCTTGTGTAATGATCGTCTTCCGTTCTAACAGGAACTTTTTGGCGGCTTCGGTATCAGCGAAAGCACCACCTTCAGTAAGCTTTAAGCTGGGAAGCTGCCCTGGCCTCAAAAACCAATCAAACCACCTAGGACTACCTTTAAATTACACTTTCTTTCTTTTTTTTAATTTAAGATTTTATCCATTTATTTGAAAGAGAGAGAGCATGAGCGGGGGTGGGGCAGGGAGCGGGGAAAAGGGAGAAGGAGAAGCAGACTCCCTGCTGAGGAGGGAGCCCCACTCAGGCTGATCCGGACCCTGAGATCATGACCTGAACCTAAGTCATGATCTCCCAGGCGCCACACAGGCGCCCCAAATCCCACTTTCAAAACACTTTCATCACCATCACCCAGTGCTTTCTGCTTCAGCTTATTCAAAACACTGATTTATTTCTCCTTAAGCGTAAGATAACGGAACACCACACTTTGTCCACCCATCGGTCCACTCAAGCAACAGATTCCATCTTATCCATTACTGGTGCCGACAAAAAGAGAGCTCGGCTACTAACAGAATCAATAGTAACTTTGGCACCTTTCGAGATTCTTTCTCTCTGTGTACATAGTGTGAATGGTGGATGCACGTGAGTTCAACACACGCACAGTGTCTTTATTTTGTTCAACACAATCCAAACTCTTTTTTTAAGTAATTTCTGCACCCAGTGTGGGGCTGGTACTTACAAGCCCAAGATCAAGAGTTGCACACTGCACTGACTGAGCCAGCCGGATGCCTCCCCCACCCTTTCTAAAGGAATCTTTATTTATTTATTTTTTAAGGTAGGCTCCGTGCCCAACATGGGGCTTGAACTTATGACCCTGAGATCAAGAGCTGCAGGCTCTACTGACTGAGCCAGCCAGGCGCCCTTCAAAACTCTTAATTACATCCAGTTCTATGTGAAGCGTAACGCCCTTATGAGCTCTCTTAGGCTCTTCTGATCCCTTAGGATACATCTTGATAACAGATGCACAAAATAAACTGAGATAAAGCACAGATGCTCAGAGACACCGTCCAAAGATATGGCGGCTTGATGCTGAGATGCTGGGTGTAGTTCCCAGGGAAGGAGCTTGGTGGGGCCACTCTCGCTGCTGGGTCGCATGCCGCCGGTTTAGCAAAATGAACACTGAACGCTCTTTTCACTTTTTGCCTTTTAACTTTCAAGACGTGGGGGATCCCTGTACCTATTAAACAATAACTCCCTGTTGTCCCCTTCCCCAGCCCCTGGCAACCCCTGTTATACTTTCTGTCTTTATGATCTGACTATTCTAAGGACCTCAAATAAGTGGACTCATACAGCGTTTGTCTTTTTGTGGCTGGCTTATTTCATTTAGCATAACGTCCTCAAGGTTCATCCATGTTGTAGGCTATTTCAGGATTTCTTTTCTTTATAAGGCTAAGTAATACTCCACTGTGGGTGTAAGCCACATTTGCTTGTCCATTTATCCGTCCATGGATACTCCGGTTGTTTCCACATTTAGCTGTTGAGACTACTGCTGCTATAAACACGAGTGTACAAATGCCTCTTCGAGACCCTGTTTTCAATTCTGTGGGGTGTGTACCCAGAACTGGAATTGCTGGGTCTTATGGTAATTCTATTTTTAATTTTTTTCTAGAACTGTTAACCAGCGCAGTTGTAGCATTTCACATTCCCACCAGCAGTGCACAAGGGTTCCAACTTCTCCACATCCTCACCAACACTTGTTGTTTTCTGGGTTTTTTCTTTTAAAGGACTTATTTTATTTTTTAAAAGTAGGCTCCAGGCCCAACGTAGGGCTTGAGTTCATGACCCTGAGATCAAGAGTCACATGCTCTACTGACTGAGCCACTCAGACACCCCTGGGTTTTTCTGATAGCAACCAACCTGATGGGTGTTTAGTGTTACTTCCGCATAGTTTGGATTTGCATTTCCCTAATGATCGGTGATGTGAAGCATCTTTCCATGTGCTTATTGCCGTTTGTGTATCTTCTTTGGAGAAATGTCTGTTCAAGTCACTTGCCCATTTTTGGATTGGGTTATTTGGGTTTTTGTTGTTGGGTTTTAGGAGTTTTATCTCTGTATAATCTGGGTATTAATCCTCTATCAGATATATGATTTGCAAATGTCTTCTCCCATTCTGTGGGTTGCCTTTTTACTCTGTGAATAGTGTTTTTGATATATAAATTTTTTTTAATTTTCATGAAATTCAACTTCTTTTTTTGTTGTTGTTACCTGAGCCTTTATTGTCGTATCCAAGAAATAATTGCCAAATCTAATGTTATGAAGCTTTCGTCCTATGCTTCCTTCTAAGAGTTCTCTTGTTTGAGATTCTACAGTTAGGTAGTCTTTCACCATTAGGTATGAAGTTTGCTGTGGTTTTTCGTATATGACTTTTATTATGTGGACGTAGTTGCCCTCTATCCGTATTTTGTTTGGTGCTTTTATCATGAAAGGGTGTTCGATTTTGTCAGATTCTATTTCTGTATCAGTTGAGATGATCATGTGTTTTTCCCTTTATTTTGTTGATGTGGTGTATTACACTGATCAATTTTCATGTGTTGAATCATCCTTACATTCCTGGAATAAATCCCCCTTGGTCACAGTGCATAATAATCCTTTTAATATGCTGCTGAATGCTGCTTGCTAGTATTTTGTTGAGGATTTTTGTATCATGTTTATAAGGAATATTTGCCTGTAATTTTCTTTTCTTGAAGTGTCTTTGTCTGACTTTGGTATCAGGGTTAAGAGACCGGAAGTGGAGTGCTGCTGTTAAAAAAAAAAAAATCGAAACATATGGCATTGACACAGCAATCAGGTGGCAGGCAATGAGAAAATTATACCGGAGGTTCAAAGGATGGCAATCTATTTGTGCTAGTAAACAAGACAGTAAACATTGTTCTGGTAATAAAACAGCAACAATTCTGGGTATTTCAAATAGAAGGAATTTAATACAGATAATCATTTACAAAAGTGTCGCAAAGGATGAAGTAGCAAAAAGAGGAAGATAAGATTACTCAATGATTAGCAAATGCCGGAAGTCACTAACTCTAGGGCCAGTGGAGCAGAAGGGGAAACGGTATTGATAGGAGCCCACCATTGCTTGGCTGCTGTGGCTGCCTGTCGAAACCACGCGGCCTGAACAGGACTCAGATCCCGTTGCTACCTCTGTCACCATTGCATCTCCCTCTACCACTGTCAGAACCTAACGAGAAACCAGGTGGTTAGGAAGTCTGAGAAATGTAGTTAAAGTATTCCTACTCGACGTTGGAGAAGATGTTCTAAAAGGCTAAATGTGGAGTTCAGAGGCCAAAGCCTACCCGGAACATCATGTTCTGTGCAGTGACAAAATACTTAGTAAAATGTGGCTGCAATAATGTGGAGAGCACACCGAATGTTATTAATCTCTAAGAGAAGGGGTTGGAAAGAATCAAATGGCCAGCGTGCACTGGCAAATTTGGGCTGTATTCAAGAAAGAGAGGAGCTCAGGGGAGAATTGGCCTTTCATTTTTGCAAGCAAATGTAAAAGGGAATCATATGTCCAGAAACATCAGGCCTTGAAATACTGGAAGACTCTATTGCTTCATGGCTCAAAATAGTGAGAATAGAACTGAGAAGGGCCTGACCAAAAAGGCTCACTAATATCCAGCCTTGTGGCAAAAAGCAGATAAAGAATGTGTTCTCTCTTACGTCAAGAGAGAGCAGCATATGGATGGGGACACAAAGAAATAAAGCGTGCTTAGGAACTATGACTAGGAAAGAACTCTGAATATGATTACTACGAGTCAAATGGAACTGACTCAAAGTATACAGGCCAGAAGCTAGGCTTTGTTTGTTTGTTTGGTTTGGTTTTGTGTGAATGCATCTGTGTGTGTGTGCATGTGTTTTTACAATCTTTTGTAGGTATAATTAACTTACAACAGACTAAACATATTTAATGTTTACCATTTGAGTTTTTAACATATGTATAAAACCATCACCATAATCAAGGGAATGAACAGATCCATCACTCCGAAAAATCTCCTTTAAATTTTTGAAGCATTGCATTTCAAAGAAACCACAAACTGTCTCTGACAGCTTAAATGTAAAATCACCATAAGGCTTCCAAATTTCTACATATTGGAAGTGGGCTCTGAAATTTGTACAGCACCAAGGAGGAAATATTTTCCAAAGCCCACTTGAGATATGAACATGGGGGATAGGGAAAAGAAAGCCACCACCCGCACCAAAGGTGGACCCACGGGTCTTGGAGAAAAGAGACAATATTAATTCAAATAACAGAACCAGAGCTAATCAGAGACACTCTCCTCTAACCAGCAGGAAACTTCACTGTGCCTGCCCTTCAGGACATCAGGATCACTAAGGGCCACTGACTGCAGCCGGTCGTCCACGCTTTCATTGTCTGAGTGCGAGCGAGCGTCTGTTGCAGCTGTTCCGCACCTGCCCGCCCAGGTATTAGGTGCGGCGGGGAGGAGACTGGCAGGAGCCACATCTGCAACCCAGGAAGAGGACTTCATTTTTTTTAATTAATTAACTTATTTATCCTAACTAACTTATTCTAGAGATAGAGAGAGCATGTGTGCACAAGCGGGGTGGGGGAGGGCCCGAGGGAGAGGGAGAGAGAGAATCCTAAGCAGGCTCCATGCCCAGCGCGGAGCCCAACCCGGGACTCAATGTCACAATGCCAAGATCATGACCTGAGCCAAAATCAAGAGTCGGATGCCCAACCGACTGAGGCACCCAGGTGCCCCTAAGGAAGAGGACTTCAAATAACTCTAAGGTTTTGGTTTGAACTTGATGCAAGGACTAGATCTGAATTTGAGTTCTCTGACTTGGCGGGGAGTGTATGATACATGTGTGAGTAAAAATAGAATGACTACGTGGTGACCAAAAAGGTAGACTCCAGGAGAGGCCATATCATGTGTTCATCAAACTCATTTCATTTTCCTTCTGAACATATATACAGCTAAACTGCACTCCCTAGTCTCTGCTGTGGTTAGCTGTGACTGAGTTTTATCCAACTGCGGGGGAAATGAATATACCACTTTCAGGCCTGGCCCGATAAATAGTCTGTGTAATCATCCATGTTCTCTCTTGTCATTCATTTGTGAACTCCATGGTTCAAAGTAGAAATCCTAATGTAGTTAGAAAACAATTGACTGATAATAAAAATATTGTTATATCAAAATCTGTGGGATCAATGAAAAGAAAAAAATCCAAATTTAATCCAGATCTAACTACCAATTTATAGAAAACACAGGACTCGGGCGCTCAGTGGCTCAGGCAGTTGAGTGTCTAACTCCCGATTTCAGCTCAGGTCATGATCTCAGGGCTCGTGAGATCCAGGCCTGCCCCATGCTCCGTGCTCAGCACAGAATCTGCTTGTCCCTCTCCCTCTGCTTGTCTCCCCACTTGTGCACTCTCTCTCTCTCTCTCTAAAATAAACAAATAAAAAAGAAAACACAGAGGGCCCGAGGAACACATTAAAAGACATCCTGAGGATGCAATCAGAAAAATCAGACTATGGAAAACAAGGGGGCAATCGTCTAATTTCTTCAACAAATAAACTGTAAGGAAATAAAAAATGATGGTGGAACTATCTATAGATTAAAGGAAGTGTAAAGAGCCATAACAATCTAATGGAGTATATGGACTATACGGACTTTATTTGGATTGTTATTCAAACAAGCCAACCATAATTTTCTCGTAAAAGAATTATGAGATAGGGGCGCCCGAGTGGCTCAGTTGGTTAAGAGTCTGACACTTGGTTTCAGCTCAGGTCATGATCTCAGGATCATGAGATCAAGCCCCCCCTCCATGGGGCTCCATGCTCAGTGGGGAGTCTGCTTGAGATTCTTTCCCTCTCCCTTTGTCCCTCCCCCTGTTCTCTCTCTCTCCCTCTCAAATAAATAAAATCTTTAAAAAAAAACGTTTTAAAAATCTTTTTTTAAAAGGATTTTATTTCTTTATTTGAGGAAGGGGAGAGAGCCAGAAGGGGGGAGGGGAGGGGGGAGAGGGAGAAGCACACTCCCTGGTGAGCAGGGAGCCCACCCTGGGGGCTCGATCCCAGGACCCTGAGATCATGACCAGAGCCAAAGGCAGACACTTAACCAACTGAGCCACCCAGTTTCCTCAATAAATAAATCTTTTAAAAAAATTATGAGATAATCAGGAGAATTTGAAAATAGTGAATATTTGATAATATTAAAGGATTATTGTTATTTTTTTAGCGTGATATGGCATGCGGTTATGTTTTTAAAGAGGCTTTATCTTTTAGACAAATGTGGAAATACATTCATATATGGATGAAAAGATACGCTGTCTGGGATTTACCTCACCGTAATCTATGAGTGGTGAGTGGTAGTGCAGGGAGATGAACAGGGATAAATGAAACAGTCTAGACATAACTGTTGAAGCTAGGTGATGCAGAGGGAGTCATTATAATATTTCTAACTTTATATATGTTTTCAATTTTCCATAATAGAACACTTTTATTTTGTTTGTTTGTTTATTTATTTATTTATTTATTTATTATTTTTTTAATGTGGACGAGGCAATTTTTTTTAAAGACTTTACTTATTTATTTGACAGACCGAGAGAGAGCGAGACACACAAACAGGGAGAGGGGCAGAGGCAGAGGGAGAAACAGACTCCCTGCTGAGCAGGGAGCCTGACACGGGACTGGATCCCAGGACCCTGGGATCACAACCCTAGCCGAAGGCAGATGCTTAACCCATTGAACCATCCAGGCTCCCCTATTTCTTTATTTTTAAGTTTACTTATTTATTTAAGTAATCTCTACACCCAGTAAGGGGCTTGAACTCACGACCCCAAGATCAAGAACCACACACTCTTCCAACTGAGCCAGCCAGGCGCCCCAATAAAATATTTTCTAAGGCAATCTTTAAATAAATACACCTTTTGCCCAGCAATTATACTCATATGGATATATTTATACATGTGCACATGTGTAAAGTAATAATCTTTTGAATAACAAAGGATTGGGAGGAAACAATTTTAATCAGGACAGTGATAGTGAAAAAAATGATGGAATATTCCTAATTGAAATAATATGCAACCACAAAAACAAAGGAGAAAGTTCTATATGTGCTGCCATTGAAAAGTCTCTAAGGGGAATATAATTCCCATTTATTAAGGAGAATAAAAACAAGCTGCCAAACAGTGCATTTAATATCCTTTATTTGCGTGTGAATAAAGGAAACAGGAAATAAGATTTTCTAGTCTTGTGAACCACAAAGAAAGGCTGGAAAGACACACAAAAAACCAAGAGCAAGGTTACCTATCGGGATGGGGACTGAGCAAGTGGGAGAGAAGTTCGGGAGGGAGAATTTTCATTGTGCACCTTTTTATATTTCTTGGGTTTTGAATCACAGAGAAGTATTATCCATTTTGAAATTATATAAAGATTTTTAAATAGCCATAAAAAACTTAAGAT
This sequence comes from Ursus maritimus, assembly GCF_017311325.1. Classification (NCBI taxonomy): domain Eukaryota; kingdom Metazoa; phylum Chordata; class Mammalia; order Carnivora; family Ursidae; genus Ursus; species Ursus maritimus. The sequence continues at coordinate 1,740,843 of NW_024424564.1, read as the reverse complement.
ACTTAAAGTTGTACTTGGTGAGAAATTATAAGAGATGTATTTTAAAATAGGAAAAGCCAGAAATGAATGAGCTAAGCCTTATTTCAAGAAGTTGAATCCATTATAAGATAAATAAGTCCAATCAATCAATCAATCAATCAGCAAGCAAGCCAGCCCTGAGGATATAATGTACAGCAGGGTAAATATAGCTAATAATACTGTATTATATATTTGAAAGGTGCTAAGAGAATAGATCTTAAAATTCCCATCACAAGAAAAAATGTGTAACTCTGTGTGGTGATAAATGTAATAACTAGACTTGCTGTGGTGATCATTTCACAATATATACAAATATTGAATCATTATGTTTTATACCTGAAACTAATATGTTTTATGTCGATTATATCTCAATTTAAAAAGTTGAATAAAGAAATCAAATCAAGCTGCCAAAAAAAAAAAAAAGGCAGGAAAATAAAGATTAGAGTGGAAATAATTCTAAAATTTGTATGGAACCATAAAAGACCCTGAATAGCTAAAGCAATCTTGAGAAAAAAGAACAAAGCCAGAGGTGTTGTGCTTTCTGCTCTCAAACTATATTGCAAAGCTATAGTAATCAAAACAGTATTGGCATAAAAATGGACACAGATCAATGAAACAGAATATAAAGCCCAAAAATAAACTCACAATATGGTCAGTTAATTTATGACAAAGGAGCCAAGAATACACAATGGGGATAAGACAGTCTCTTCAATAAATGGTGCTGGGAAAACTGGATAGAGACATACAAAAGAATGAAACTAGGGGCACCTGGGCGGCTCAGTCAGTTGGGCATCTGACTCTTGGTTTCTGCTTAGGTCTTGGTCTCAGGGTCATGGGATTGAGCCCCACGCTGGGCTCTGCACTCAGCACAGAGTCTGCTTGTCCCTCTCTCTCTGCTCCTCCCAACCCCGGCCCCCACTCTCTCTCACTCAAATAAAGAAAGAAAGAAAGAAAATCTTTTTTAAAAAAAGAATGAAACTAGATCATTATGTTACACCATACACAAAAATTAGCTCAAAATGGATTAAAGACTGGAATGTAAAACCTGAAATCATCAAACTTCCAGAAAGAATTTTTTAAAAAATTTTTGGATCTGACTCCAAAAGCAAAGTCAAGAAAAGTAAAAATTAGGGGCGCCTGGGTGGCTCAGTAGGTTAAGAGTCTGCCTTCAGCTTGGGTCATGATCCCAGGATCCTGGGATCAAGCCCCGCATTGTTGCATTGTCGCATTGCATTGCCCTGCTCCCTGCTCAGTGGGGAGTCTGCTTTTCTCTCTCCCTCTCCCTGTCACTCCTGTTGCTTGTGCTCTTGCTCGCTCTCTCTCTGTCAAATAAATAAATAAAATCTTTTAAAAAAAAGGTGAAAGTAAACAAGGGGGACTATATCAAACTAAAAAGCTTCTACACAGCAAAGGAAACCATCAACAAGATGAAAAGGCAACCTACTGAATGGGTGAAAAAAATTATAAATCATGTATCTGATAAGGACTGTTGACCTTACAAATAAAAGTCATTTTACCAGGAAAAAAAAAAAAGGATTATTCAGGAAATAGCAGACAATTGCAATTTGGAACAAGAAAGCCATGACAAAAACTGTATGCTAGTCCAACAAAGGAGAGAAATGTTATTTTATAGAGAAGAAGGAGAAGTTGGGAGAGGTTTTTTTTGAACAAAAATCCATTTGAAAAAGGCAAGGGTTCAGGATGATGCTGGTTTCTCGTTGACTGATTTGCCGGGGTAGTCAGTTTCTTGTGGGAGACGCAATTTACATCTTTTCCTGTTGGGTCCTGTAATTGATGATTCTTTCCCGTTGGCTTCCGTTGAGGGTCTGTAATGGAGGTTCTTGAGGTTGAGACGTATGGCATGAGAGCTCCCCCTTGTGGTCTCCCAACACCATTTTAAAGTTTCCCTTGATGTCAAATTTCCTTCTTTTGATCATTATCTTTCTCTAAAAGCATCACTGATAAAGAGTCAGGTTTTCTTAATTTAGTGACCCTTTGTCCCTCAGTGCCAGGAAGGGCCTTTCCTGCCTGTCATGTCCCACGGTGGAGGGAAACCGTACAGATTGGAAACCTACTGAGGTCACATTGAAGTACCAAGCAGGGGTAGGAGGGCGAACTCTCAGGCACTTCCCATCTATAGTCCACGAAGATCACAAGCGTTGGAAATCATCTCCTCTTTGGGTGCACCATTTTTACAATGGTTTGACAGGCAACAAGCACAGAATCAAAAGTAACACAACAATTCCAAATTGTATGATGGTTCTAAACCAGGCCCCGAGAACTGACAGTAACCAACCGGAAACATTTATTGGCACTTTTTCTAACCGAGGGAACAAAAGTTCCCTACACAAGCAAACTTGGAGTCATGCATGCTTCCTGAAAGTCCCTGCTGAAAGGGGCCATGAACACAGAACAGTGAATATTTTGAGAGCACACTGAAAGAATGAACCAAGCGCATTTGGTGAGATACAGCGTAGGTATAAATATGAAGCGATAACTGAAGAAATTTTTTGCCAAACAGCAGACTTCAAAGATGTTTTAAATAGTATTGTTATCTCAAAAGAATCATTTGGAACCAAATATATTATCAGACAATACAGTCTGTAAAGTTGTAAGTTCAGAAACCATGAATTTGGGTAAGAATCCAGAATCAACTCATGGTCCAGGTGAGAAAAAGAGACTTCAATGAATCCTGAACCTTCTGACTGGCCTGGTCCAGACATCTTGGGAAAGCTGTCTCATCAGATGTGGTCTGCTTCAATTTCAGGAAATCAGGTCACCACTGGTGCACAGGGACAGTCAGGGTTTGGCGGTTCTTTTCTTTTCTTTTTTTTTTTCTTTTCTTTTCTTTTCTTTTCTTTTCTTTTCTTTTCTTTTCTTTTCTTTCTTTTCTTTTTTTGTTTGACACAGAGAGAGAGAGACAGCCATCGAGAGAGAGAACACAAGCAGGGGGAGTGGGAGAGGGAGAAGCAGGCTCCCAACGGAGCAGGGAGCCCGATGCGGGGCTCGATCCCAGAACCCTGGGATCACGCCCTGAGCCAAAGGCCGATGCTTAACGACTGAGCCACCCAGGCGCCCCAAGGTGGTGCTTTCTTTAGATATGTTACACGAATCAAAGAGTCTATTTGCTGGAGTTTGGCGGCACAAGGTTTGGTTAGCAGTACCTGACAGGGGCCTTACCAGTGAGGCTGAAGAGAGTCTTTTTGGAGGTATCTTTTCCAATGACAAAATCTCCAGGTTGCAAGGTGTGGTGCTCAAGTCTTTGTCTCCTGGGTGAGCACTGTGAAGAGTGCTCTACCAAAACATGGGTGTTGGGTTTCGTTTCTTTTCTTTTCTTTTCTTTTCTTTTTTAAAGATTCCATTTACTTATTTGACAGAGAGAGAGAGCACAAGCAGGGGAGCAGCAGAGAGAGAGGGAGAAGCAGGCTCCCCGCTGGGCAGGGAGCCCAATGCGGGGCTCGATCCCAAAACCCTGGGATCACGGCCTGAGCCAAAGGCAGATGCTCAACGGACTAAGCCCCCCAGGTGCCCCTGTTTGTTTGGTTTTTTTTTCAAAGCATGGTTATTTTTAATAGAAGCAATTAGGCCTTTACACTATTAAAGTATATCTCTTTTTTTAAGAAGATTTTGTTTGTTTATTTATTTATTTATTTATTTATTTATTTGAGAGAGAGAGAAAGAGAGTACGAGCAGGGGGAAGAGGGAGAAACAGGCTCTCCACTGAGCAGGGAGCCCAATATGGGGCCCGATCCCAGGACCCTGGAATCATGACGTGAGCAGAAGGCAGACGCTTCACCAACTGAGCCACCCAGGCGCCCCTAAAGTAGATCTCTTTTTATCCCTAAAGTAGATCTCTTTTTTATCAACTGTGGGCCAAAGGAGGCAGAGGCCGAGTGCATTGGACATCCTGTGACCATATCAAAGGGTGAGAGTCTATAAATTCCAAAGGTCTTAGATCTGCGTTTTAGAAGAACCAATGGCAATGCTTCCAGCCAAGGTATTTGGAGGGTCTCTACAAATTTTGCCAGTTAGGTCTTAATAGTGTCATTAGTGTGTTCAACTAACCACAAGGATGGAGATGGTACGCACAACGAAAGTGTTGTAAACCCCGCCAAGCAGCACGGACTTCTCAAACACCTGACCAGTAAAGTGGACTCCCCAATCACTGTGAGATTCATTGAGGGGTTCCCCAGGGAGACAGCATCTTTTCTAACAGAATTTTAGCTACAAAAGAAGCTGTGTGGCCTGTCTAAAAGGGAAAACTTCAGTCCCGTGAGAAAACATACAAACTATGACTAAGATATAAGTATAAGGAGGAAAGCTGTATGAAATCCGTTTGCAAAACGTCAAATGGTCCCTTGGGTGGTTCAAAGCATCTGGAAGCAGGCTAAAACCCGTTTNCCCTACACTGTATTTTGGACAGGTGGGACAAGTGAGGCAGACACATTTTCTGGCCTTATTAATATGTTCCCACCAATATTGGCTCATGAATGCTATCATTTGTCAGTAAACCAATGGTTTAATGTATGTACAGTGGTGAGTAGTGGGAACGTTAGATTTCTGGTGGGGCCGGATTGTTACTTGAGCCAACTCAGAGTTTGGCTCCAACTATTCTTAGATTCCCAATACTATTTTTCCTTTTCTGGGGCCGATCATTGGGCATCTCTGGTCAATTTTTCCAAGTTATCATTTGGGAGAGCATCCCTTTGGATCATGACAGAGGTTTGGCTCTTGGCTTCCTTGAGAACAGCATTTTTGGTAGAAATATGAGCAAGATGGTTTCCCTTGACCTCCAGGGATTTGAGTCTGGAATGCCCAGGAAACTTAGTAATAGAGCAGCTGCAAAGGCATCTGATGAATTTTGGACATAGAATTCATTTTTTTAAAAGATTCTATTTATTTATTTGACAGAGAGAGAGACAGCCAGTGAGAGAGGGAACACAGGCAGGGGGAGTGGGAGAGGAAGAAGAAGGCTCCCAGTGGAGCAGGGAGCCCGATACGGGGCTTGATCCCAGGACGCTGGGATCACGCCCTGAGCTGAAGGCAGACGTTTAACGACTAAGCCACTCAGGCGCCCCTAGAATTCATTTTTAATTTTACCCCCATTGGCGGTAAGGAGACCTTACTGCTTCTGTAACATTTCAAAATCATGAGCTACTGCAAAGGCATACCGGGTATAGATGTTTGTGATTCTACCCTTGGCTAAGGCACAAACCCAAGTCAGGGTATATAACTCAGCCTTTTGAGCCAGAACAGCCAGAGGTAAAGCTGCTGTCTCAGTGACTTCCAAAGAAGTTACAATGGCACACCCATCATGACGCTTAACCGTGTTCATCCTTTAAATAGGAACCAGCAGTAAAGGGGCACCTGGGGGCTCAGTCAGTTGAGCGTCTGCCTTTGGCTCAGGTCACAATCCCAGGATCCTGGGATCGAGCCCCACATCAGGCTCCTTGCTCAGCAGGGAGCCTGCTTCTCCCTCTGCCTGCCACTCCCCCTGCTTGTGCTCTGTCTCTCTGACAAATAAGTAAAATAAAACCTTCGAAAAAAAGAAAAAAGAATCAGCAGTAAACCAAGAACAATCTTCCTTGATGAGAGGAGTTTCCTGTGAATTGTCACAGGGAGACAAAAGGTGATCTGTCAGCATTATGTCGGTGAAGGAGGCGAGAACAGCAAGGTTAAGGTTATTGCAGCAAGAAAGAGTTCCGTGAGGAGCCGTTGGCAGGAGGATGTCCTGGGAGGTGAGATGACAGAAGTGCTGGGTGTGAGGAGAATTTGGGAGTGCCTCTACGGCATGGGGCACAAGGACGGTTAAAGGGCACCCCACGATGATTTCTTCAGTGGCCTTAACTGCAAGGACAGTGGCAGGAATGTCGGTGAGGCAAGGCAGATGTCTCTGAGCCCCGCTGTTGACTATAATAGCCCATGGGGCAACGACGGTCCTGTGTTTTGGGGTGAGTACTCCAAGGGCGTGCCCTTCCCCCTCACATACAAAGAAGAAAAAGGGAAGTTGATCATTTAGGATGTCTGAGGGCGGGGGACTTTGTTATCAAAGTCCCAAAAGCTATGTCCTTCCGGTCTTTCCAAATAATAAGGTCAGGTTTGTCTTTTTTTAGTAAAGCTTATAGAGGTTGAGCCATAAGAGAGAAGTTTGGAATTCAATTTCGACAATAACCAGTCCAAGGAAACTTCATAATTGGTGCTTAGTTTTCAGTGTGGGGAAGCCCAGGATGTCATGAAATCTACCTAAATCCAAAAGGAGTCCTTGTTGCAAGATTAGACGTCCTAAGCATCCAATCTGAGTTTGAGGAAACTGTAATTTTTCTTTTGAGACTTTGTGTCTCTTTTCTTTTTTAATTTGTTTTTAAAGATTTTATTTATTTATTTGACAGAGAGAGAGACAGCCAGCGAGAGAGGGAACCCAAGCAGGGGGAGTGGGAGAGGAAGAAGCGGAGCAGGGAGCCCGATGCGGGGCTTGATTCCCTGGGATCACGCCCGAGCCGAAGGCAGATGCTTAACGACTGAGCCACCCAGGCACCCCAGAGACTTTATGTCTCTTGAAGGCCAAAAGTTTTAGCAGGTGGATGCTGTCTTCTGCAAAGACGTTGGAGAAGGGCAACAGAGAAGCAAGTAATCTATATATTATAGCAAGGTAGAGCCTGTAGGAAACTTTCTATCATTCAAATCGGCTTTGAAAGGCAAGCGCTGTCTGTGTAACCCTGGGGCATCACCGTCCAGGCGTACTGCTATTCTTCCCAAGTGCAAGCAAAGACATCCCGGCAGCCTTATCGCGGGAATACGAAAAACTGCACTGCAGAGATCAATGACAATAAAAAATTTGCTTCTAGGGGCACCTGGGTGGCTCAGTCGGTTAAGCATCTGCCTTTGACTCAGGTCATGATCCCAGGGTCCTGAGATCGAGCTCCCCCCTCCGCCCCGCCCTGGGTCAGACTCCCTGCTCAGCAGGGTGTCTGCTTCTCACTTTCCTTCTCCCTCTACCCCTCCCCCCATTTGTTCTCTCTCTCGATTGTTCTCTCGCCCTCTTTCGCTCTCACTCAAATAAATAAATAAAAATATTTTTTAAAAGATTTTATTTATTTATTTGACAGAGAGATAGCGCCAGAGAGCACAACCAGGGGGCAATGGCAGAGGGAGAAGGAGAAGCAGGCTCCCCACTGAGCAGACAGCCCAATGCAGGGCTGGATGCCAGGACCCTGGGATCATGACCTGAGTGGAAGCAGACGCTTCACCGCCTGAGCCACCCAGGCGCCTGAGAATTAGGAATCTTAAGCAGTCTTCCTTTGAGGTGTCACATCCAGGGTGTGAGTGAGCTGGTGTGCCGAATTAACGAAATCTGGAGTGGACAGTTTCCCATTCTAACCTGATTCTTTTCACTAAAAGAGAAAGCTCCCGGTTCAGCCCACTAATAAACTTGGCGTCAAAGGCTACCAGAGTGGATTCGGTATCTAAAGGAAGACGAGAATTTTCTCTGAAAACAATCTGAAGTTTGTTATAAGAATCATAAAAAGGTTCATCAGGTTTTCGGGTACAGGCCTGAATTTTGTTCCAATCAATGGCCTTAGGAAAAACAATTGCAATTGCTCGCTGGAGGTTCTCAGCTAGTGCTCTAGCATTTTGCGCCAATTTAGGGGCTTGTTTTTCTACATCCTGTTCGGGGTGTTCCCATTGGGCAAGTTTCTTCCAGTGTCGGGCCTGGCCCTCACCAACAAGCATGCGGACTAACTGATATAAATCTGAGAAACCAGGTTGGTAAGTCTGAATAACTATGTCGAATTCTTCAGCAAACCTATGGGGGTCCTCAATCACTTTAAGAAACTCCTTAACTATGGCTCGCAGTGCAGCCCTAGTCCAGGGAACATAAGAAATTGGGGGGTTATTTGGAGCCTCAGAAGAGTTCACTTTAAAGGGACAGATTCTGATAAGTTCAGAGGAACAGGAAGGGGAAGAGGTTCAGGGAAGAGAAGTTTGGTGAAAGAGTTGAATGGGGAGGAATTTAGGGGAGGAGGCGGTGGTGTTGAAGGGAAAGTGGGGGGACAGCACCTGCAGGGAGGCCTGGGCACCCGGTGGCTGCATGGTGTTTGGAGATAAAGAAAATGGGGGCGGGGGGAAGACCTCAGAAGCCTTTTTGTCTTTCTCCAAGTGTTTGTTTGCCTCAGTTAATCTAGAAATTGTATTTTGCAGACAGGCAATTTTAGATTCCTGATAACTTTTGGAAGCTTCAAAATACCAATCAAAACAGGTATCCCATTCAGTTTTGACCATTTTATTTTTTTTAAAGATTTATTTATTTATTTGAGAGAGAGAGTGCACACAGACGGAGAGGGAGAAGCAGACTCCCCACTGATCAGGGAGCCCGATGTGGGGCTCTATCCCAGGACCCTGGGATCATGACCTGAGCAGAAGGCAGAGGCTTATCCGACTGAGCCACCCAGGTGCCCCCAGTTTTGACCATTTTAGAGCCACGACTGTCCAATTCTGTTTTGAGAAAAGTAAGTTTAGGGAGATAGAAAGTTCCCCATAATGGGCATTGACGTTCCTTAATTACTTCTAGTTAAATTGGTCCATTTAGTTAGCAATGTACATGAGGAAACACCAGGGTTTTTTTCGTTAGGTTTTTTTTTTTTTTTGGTTTTTTGGTTTTGTTTTTTTTTTTTTAAGTAATCTCTAGGCCATCGTGGGGCTCCAACTCATGACCCTGAGATCAAGAGTCACAT